>NW_028234414.1:7071393-7073893 GCF_977035675.1 Penaeus japonicus | reverse complement strand
CGTGGAATAAAAGGAGAAGATGCCACAGTCATCAGAAGGCGTAACGAACAGTGGGAAGAACTACATTTTTTTTTACTACGAACTAAATGGTTGCAACATCCAGAATGAACAGCACATGGAAGAAATCTTTCACAGCATACCACCAATTACAACTTCAGAAATCCATTAGCTAATAGTATATCTGAAACAATGCACCAGGCGAGGATAATATCACACCAGATGTCTTTAATGATGTTTTAGAAGTAATCTCAAGCTGTTTACCAAATGTCTCCAAAAATAATAATTCCCAGGAGACTGTCAAAATGCAATCATAATTCTATTACACTAGACCTCACACACTTTTTCCAGGAGACATCAATCACAGATGATTACAAACAATGCTGGGAGAGCTAAATGACAAGAACAAAGAAATTCGCCAACCAATACTTAAGTTATGTTTATCAGCTTCGTAGGCATTGGTGAAAATATTATTCTGGATGGAGAACCATTAGAGAAAGTCGATAAATACACCTACTAATAATGGATTCAGACAAAGAAGGTGCTGATATTTGGAAAAAAAAGGAGAGAACACAAGGAGCAAATAAACGGTTAGTGCTATGCATCAAACTAAAAGATCGAAAAAAATGCAGCCTGTATCCGAAAACAAACCAAAGTAAGAAATCTCGTCTTTACAACCAAGAAGCCTAAATGGAAGAGGTTATCTGGCTCGCCGAAACGATAACAGATGGATAATCAGAACAACCAAATGGACACTAAGAGGCTTCGAACGAGGCAGAGGAAGACGTTAGACGAGATAAATCGAAGAAACGACTAACACTGCATATGGTTCAACAGTGGACGTAGATAGCTGCTTGTAATGTTGTAATAATGTTATATATATATATATATATATATATATATATATATATATATATATATATGTGTGTGTGTGTGTGTGTGTGTGTGTGTGTGTGTGTGTGTGTGTGTGTGTGTGTGTGTGTGTGTGTGTGTGTGTGTATGTAGCTTTCAATGCGAGTCAACACTTCGGCTGGAATGAGTTCGAGTACAGTGAAGCAGTATTTGTCTGTGCAGCTAGTTTCAAAGGAGTGAATTTAAATCAGAAAGTTATGCAAGGCCCAAATTTAATGAACTTACTGGGTATCCTACTGCGATTCAGAGAAATGAGAGTTGCATTGGCTGCAGATACAGAGGCAATGTTCCACCAAATTAATGTCACTGCAAGGGATCGTGATGTGCCACGGTTACTATGGTGGCCTGGAGGAAACCTCACTGAAAAAAACAGTGACCACCGAATGATAGTGCCTCTCTTTGGAGGGATCTGGAGCCCGCCTGTGCATCATATACACTACACAAGACCCTTGACGAAGATGAAGGCCAACATGCAGCAGGTGCCAAGAAAAAAATCTATGTAGATGATCTCCTGTCGACTGATTCAGAGGAAGAGGCTGCAAAATATGTCATCAAGTTAAGGGACACACTGCAAACTGGAGGCTTCAGACTTACAAAATGGATGTTAATTTCAAGGAAAGTCAAGAGTCAAAAGTCAAGAAACCCCAAATAAAGGACATAAACTTGATGGTCGTTAACTCGCCAGTGGAGAGAGTCCTAGGAGTTCTGTGGGATCTCGATGATGGTGTGCTAAAGGTCAGAGTGTCAACACCCATGAAGCCGACCACGCGAAGAGGCATACTGAGCATCATGAGTTCCATCTTAGCTCCTTTCACCATTAGACAAAAATTATATTTCAAGATGAAGTTCGTCGCAAAATGGGTTAGGACAAAACTCTAACACCTAAAAAGGAACAAAAATGGAGAAGATGGATGAATGACCTTGCAGAACTGGAAGGCTTTCTAATACCACGCCACATAACAACAGCCCAGGCCAGCAGCTAATTATTACATGCCCAGCTACATCATTTCCGCGACGCCTCACAGTATGCAAACAAGACCCTTTGCTAGCAACATCTGTGGAAGATCAACACCTAACAGATAAGCTGCTCCAACATTACTCCTTATGGTATGAATTACAGCGTGCGGTAGCATGGTTCTGCATATTCGTGAAGTGGAGCAATGAGGGACGTTATCCCCAACCTCAACGCCTTTCAGTTACAGAGATTCATGATACAAGAGACTCTATACTATCACGCATACAAGATAACAGTTTCAGGGAAAAGGGGATTTTGAATAGGGTAACAAACTCTACTGACTTGAACCTGAGCTTGACAAGCGCGGGTTAATGAGGGTAGGGGGACGGAAAATTCATCTCGGTGACTCAAGAGCACTATGTGGACTAGTAATCCTGCCCAAGGACCACCATTTAACGAAATTAATTGTAAGGGATGCTCATATATTCTTAGCTGCCAACTCAGGTAGAGAGCAAACATTCTATCAGCCGTAGAAACTACTGGATCGTAGCATGTAGACCATTAAAAAATAAGGTCCTGAAGGAATGTTTTGTATGCCGCAAAGTAAACAGCAAACCTACCACCCAACGTCATGGA
>NW_028234414.1:7041393-7058893 GCF_977035675.1 Penaeus japonicus | reverse complement strand
AATGTTTTTTATCAGAACTAACACAGCAATAATTGAAAACTATATATCACATTCATACTAGATACAATAAGGTTAAAAATGGCAGGTTATTAACAATATCTGTACAAGGGTGACAAGTAATATATCAAAACCTGTAAAACAGTTATTATGACAAAACTTAATTGGAAGAATCTTATAACTAAAATATCAGTTGATAACCTTTTCTTACAGTGGATGGTCTAAACCTGTATAATATAATCATCATAATAGGCTCAATTCTGATTAAAGGAATGGCTAATGCCCTGATAACATAATTTCAAAGTCTCCACTTCATTTCTATTTCAGCATTTAATCATCATTCCTTTTGTAAAATTATGCAAAGCATAAATGTGCATGCACACACAAAAATGTAAACTTGCATGTGCACATACATGCATGCATGCATACACACACAAACAATTACACATATGTATGTCAAAATGAAATAAATGAAACATATATACAAAAAAGTAAACTAATTTAGAGGCGTGATTACAGTATACAATTTCTTTTGGCACATATTGCCCTATTAATACATTTTATAATATAATAGTATGTCCCTCTTGATTTGTATCAAACAAACCAGCTATTCCTATTTCCGCAATTTTATTTCCTGAAGATATAACGGTTGTTTGGAGTTTCCCTAGAATTAGAAAAGGAACAATTTAGAACATATAAGTAACACACATTGTCTTCTGTCATTTTTTGATGAAATATGACATTTGAACTGATGGAGCGCTCACTTACTTGGCAGCAAGTGGAGTGCGAGTGAGTATGGAGCGACGGCGTGTGTTGGAGGAAGGGAATCCCCCAAGGAGAGTACCACCTTCTGGAGTAGAAAACTGTTGACCTCCCTGGTACACATTTTCATCAGTAACATTAATGAAAGTGTTCCAGTAATCAGTAGAGATTTCAAGTAGCTTTTCCATGACCTGGAAAGATACAGAACTAAGTTGTTGTTTTTCTAAAGAAATATAGTATTAATTATCATTCCATAGCATTACATTTCTGAAATAAACTAGAGCATATTTTATATCCCCTCTTGAGTGGCAATGTCAAACTGGCCACTCAACCAATAAATTCAGTTTCTCTCTTCAAAATAGTTTCAGAAATATCATATCACATTACATAATTAGGAATATCTCTTCAAGATCTTTGTTAAAAAATCTAACTGCATAGTTGTTGCAAAATTAATCAACCTGTGCTTGAAGCAGTTAAACTTACATATTTATGTCACTCTTATGTCCCTTTATAAACTTTAGGATGGTCTTTTTGAAAGAAAGTTTGCTGAAAAAATTACACATTTAAGTACGATACATTCCTGCACACCCAGTAATATTCACCTGTTGATAACATGTTAGCTGTGCAATTTTTGCTGAATTTCTAATCCATAGATAAGTCGAGATACAATAAAAATTATATTGTTATCCCATCAATTTTTGCCATTATTTTTCAAATGTATAGGAAAGAACCTTAGAGGACAGCAAAATTAAGAGAGCCATTGTATTTCTTTCCATATGACGTCACACAGGAGATTGATTAAAACCAAATGCTTGTGACATCATCAAGCATAGGCTTAAGAGTTGATGCATTAAAAGCAGAAGTCATGGCAGACTCAAGATAACTCAACAAAAATGCAGCTTATGAGCTTGTAATAGTGCAAAAAAAAAAAAAAATCCTACTGTAGAAAATTACAATGAAATTCACATTTTCAATTCTATTCACAACTTTTACTTCAGATTTGCCTGCACTTCACAAAATATTTACATAACACGATTCAGACCAATACTTAAAAGAGCATGAGGTATAATAAACTTTTCATGCTGATGTAAATATTACTCTGAATTGCTGTGTAACAAATTTGTGCTAAGGGACGTGGGAATGTTTCGTTCCCCCCAGATGACAATCCTATCACATCATGATCTCTCTTTCAAAACACAAGTTTTACAACAATACATATCGGGCCTACAAAAAGCGTTCTGAGAGGCACAGCATGGCATTACACTGGGAGAGATCTTGCATTTGTTATCTAGCCTGCAAGAGCATTAAGCAAATATAAGCCTCGGCTTGAATGGGTTAAACCATTCAAACCGGGGCTTATATTTGCTTAACGGTCGCAATACCGGGGTTCTCGACCGCATAAGCCTAACGCCTCGAGATTCTCGGATGTACAAGCCGCGAGCTTGGGCTGCCCGCTTGCTCAACCCGAGCACGCGACTTGCCCTCATAGCTCGTTCCGGGCGTCTGACGCAAAAAGCACAAAACGTGTCAGTATGTCAACCGGTGCGAATGGGTTAAAGGACAGTGACCTACCATTTGCTGCTGACGAGTTTCTGTCAGCATAGTGGCTGGATCAGGTTCTGGTACAGAGTATCCTACTAGTGTTGGTCCAAACACCTTGGCTAGGTTGCTAGCAGGCATTTTGCATTCAGGACATTCAGCTACCCTGCAAATACAAAAAGGGTTATAAACATTTATAAAAAGGATGAGAAAGATACTAGACATGGTAAAAAATGAAGCCTTTGATAAAAATTGCTCTTATCTGCTCCAAGTTAATCCTGCACAATCACAGCAGTTGCATAGTGCACTCAAAAGCCAGGAATGATAAAAATAAGAGGAATACCCCCCTTCCTACAAACCTTATAGAACCAATCACAACTCCACTGCCCTTTCTTCTATTCTGCTATATGTCACAAGATCAGACCTACTAGAATATAGAAATTGGAAAAAAAGTACCCAACAAAATCCACATGTGGGGAGAAGAATTGAATTCTCTTGGGAACAGAAATACAGAAATATTATATCTAAAAAAAAAAAAAAAAAAAAAAAAAAATTATCTCTAAGATACTAGCAAATTGTCAATCAATTACCAACACTAAATGTAATGTTAAACAAGTGGAAAGAATCACCTTTGGTGCACCAGACAAAGACAAAAGAGAATGGGAAAGAAGTAGTTATTGCCAATCATGGGACATGGTTAAGTTGTTGAGCAAGGTAACTCTTCACAAATGAATCTCATGAAGCTCATTGGCATGTCACACCTTTCCTTATTTGAAAAGAAACTGTCGCTGGTAGCGTGCCATGCAATGAGGTTCTCCCAGTGCTGTGGCTGCCTGACCCACTGCTCTTGTGGTGCGTACAGTCTTCCTGGCAGTATCATTGGTTGCAGGTGGGGGACTTCTTAGTGATGAATTCAATACATCGTTCTCAAGCCAGCCACATCTCTCCTATGTTAAAGGCTGTCTATGTTAATTGGGTGGTCTGGTGTCCTCTCTTCAATAATCAAGTTTCTCTGAAGCCTTTCTCGCTAGGTTTTCGATGCGACTCTTTAAGGTCAGCTTTTTATTGAAAATGGTTCCCAGAATTTCTATTTGCTGTCATGTACATATTGTATTTCCATTAAAGTTCACTAGGATGTTAGTGTTAGATCTCTCAATGACCATGAGCTGGCTTTTGTTTGGAATAAAGGAAACCTGCCAGTTCACCCCCCCTGCTTGATATTTGTGTAAGTATTCTATTAAGCCTTGTTATGGTGTGTGGTTCATAGCTAATGGACGCTTTGGTTTCAGGGATGAGGTGAAGCAAATCGTTAAAGAAAATGTTCCTTGGGGGACACCTGCCTTAATATCATAATGGGCAGAGTATTTTCCATTAACCCATTCGCGCCGGATGACGTGCTGAAACGTTTCGTGGTTTTTGTGTCAGACGCCAGTGACTAGATATCTGGGCAAGGCCGGTGCTCGGGGTGAGCGAGCGGGCAGCCCAGGCTCGCGGCTTGTGCGCCTCGAGAATCTCGAGGCGTTAGGCTTATGCGTTCGAAAACCCTGGCATTACAATTATGCAAAGCCGGAATCGCCCCAGCGTGAGTGGGTTAAGGACTACTTTCTTGTCAGAGGCATTTTTGCACACAGGACCAAACCACGGCTGATCAGATGGTTTCATTGAGTGGGTAGTGTGGTACTAACCAATCCTACAACTTCAGTACAGTAGACAATGAAGGAATTTACTTGCTGATCTATGTCTCTTTGCAATATGTCCTTCCACTGTAGGCAAGTCAGAGCCTCCCTCTCTCTCTCACTCCCCTCTCCCTCTCTTTCCTTCCCTCCCTTTCTCTCCTCTCCCCCCCCTCTCTCTCAACTTCCCTCTTCCTCTCCCCCTCTCTCCCCTTCAATACTACTCTCCCTTCCTCTACCTCTGCTCCTCCCTTCTGCCCCTCTTTCTCTTCCCTTCTGTTCTTTTTCTTTTTTTCATTTCTGTTCTCTTCATTGTTGCACACTACCAGCGACAGTTTCTCTTAAGATACGGAAAGTTGTGGAATGAATTCACATATATCTTTAATGTGGAAGCTTACTCCTAACAAAGTTTCAAATGCAAAGCTCATGTATGATTAAAATTCACAGATAACCAATGTTAACCAACATGATTGTGTAAATAATGCATAATATATAATTGTATACCTTGTACATTATCTAAGGTTAGACTTTAACCCACACAGGACGGGTGGTACAGCATGTGTACCGCGCATTCAAAAGCCCAGTTGCCGGGCGGCACAGTATTGTGCCAGCCATTCAATTGATTTAGGCCTAATAATTCGAACGCCCCAGCATTTGGACATTCTAGGCTAGAATTCCCCCGTCGGGAATGGGTTAAGATAAGAATAATTAATTATGTTATCCTTAATCTATAAAAGCATTTAATATGACCATAATATGTCTGCATTTACTATGATCATATTATGTGTATAAATCGTAACCAAAACAATGCATTTGTAATAAAGTATGAAAAAAAAGAGAAAGAGATAGATAGAGGAAGGAAGGAAGGAAGGAAGGAGAGAGGAGAGAGAAGAGAGAAGAGAGAAGAAAGAAGAGAGAGAGAAGAAAGAAGAGCGAAGAAAGAGAGAAGAGAGAAGAGAGAAGAGAGAAGAGAGAGAGCAGAGAGAAAAGAGAGAGAGGAGAGAGAAAAGAGAGAGAGAAGAGAGAAGAGAGAAGAGAGAAAAGAGAGAGAGAAGAGAGAAGAGAGAAGAGAGAAAAGAGAGAGAGAAGAGAGAAGAGAGAAAAGAGAGAGAGAAGAGAGAGAGAAATCAAGAGATAATAAGAAATATATATATATATATATATATATATATATATATATATATATATATATATATATATATATATACACATATACATATAACTATAAATACTAATAATGACAATAGATAAAAAATAACAAATATAATAAACAACTCAGGATGGTAATAACCAACCATCCCCATCAGCCACCTTACCTTTGAAGATGTGTCATGATCCAAGCCAAAGTATCCCTGTTGGGCTGTGGTAGTTCTGAGATTGCCTGGTAGAGAGCTGCAAGGGCATCCTGGGCCTCTGACTTCTCTGCAGCACTTGTGAAGTCTCGCCAGAGAAGGTGGGTAACTAGTGGCTCCTTTAACGACCGCATGAAGTCTTTCAGAGCACCACACACAACATGGACATCGAGCTGGGACAGGTTGGGCATGCCTTTCCCTCGCAGGAACTGATCCTAGAAAAGAAGAACTGGTTTTTAACAGGTTATCATGACTAAATGTCACACATGTATATCCTATGCAGTTTTTGCATAGACTGACATAGCATTAGGAGGAGAAAGAATAAAAGAGGAAGAAATGATATCAACAAAAATTATAATAACAGTAATAACAAATATTGATAAGAAAAACTGTTTAATAATAACGGTAATATTTCAAAACTGCAATGACAAAAAAAAAGTCATTATAAAACAGTATGTATAACAAACAACAATAACAAAAGAAAAGATTCAAAACCTTCAGTTCCTTCACATCCTTTTCTGATCCCGGTACTCGATAGATTCCAACTTCACTTAAGCCACGGTTCTCCACCTCATTTGTGCAGTGAACCACCAAGGCTGGAACCATTGGAGGCACTCGAGATGTATAGTCGGCAATGGTTCCCTGTTGAGTAATCCATTATGTGAATATGAAGTATTTGAATAATAAGGATCTCTGAGTCTATCAAATCAGATATCCTAATTTTCAGAAGGGGAATAGTTCTGTCAATCTGATACAAATACTTTCCGCGATTAAGTAATATAAATTCATCGTAAAATTATAATTCCCCCTCTTAGAAATAAATATATCATTTTAGTTCAAATGCATATCAATGTAAATGTACATGTGGGGTTGAAGTCACATACTTGGAAAGAAACGGACTTGTTTCTACTAATATTCTTAACTGCACATTCACAGAATAACTAGTGGATGGAGCCAAACCATGTCATGCAGCTGTTACTGTCAGGTTAGGCCACTGACAATGCACCGTCCATTATGAGTTTTGTTTTGCTTTCTTTTAGTTATCTTTTTATTTTTTTACACATAGGATCCACAATTGCCTAATCACCTAGGAGTCACATTTAGTATGTGTACCTGTTTACCTCATGCCTTGATTAAAAAAGAAAAAGCCCATTTCTATCATCATTATTAACCTAATCATGATGATAATGATACTTTGTTAAAATTTATGCCTACTAATTGACTCCTTGGTGACAACACCCTTGAGACATCAATGTTTAAAATAATAAACTGGACAGTACATATATGCATTTACCAATTGTCCCTTTGCAGTCGGAGTGTTGGCTATGGGAACACAAGGGAGTGGCACATATTCACGGCACTCTGGGTGACAGGTAGCGCGGCAGTCTCGGCACTTAAGTGCAATCTTGCCAAACTTAATTCTAAAATAAAAATTTGACAATCATGGACATGTACCAGAATATTACAAAGTAGAAATGATCAATTTACACATAAAAGATTTATGTCATGATAAGGAAAATATAAATACTGATGAACTAAAGAAATATCTAAATATCACCTTGCACATACTTTTTCAGTATATAATAATAGGAAAAGTAAACAATGTTTAAGGACACAAGTAGGAACTGTTCAAGTCAAGGACTTGATACTACTCTAATTCATTTAAAGATCTATTCTATAATAATCTTCTAAGATCCAGACCTGAGCAAAATCACTCACCTTTTGCCACATGGCTGACAATGTTCAGTCTTGTATATAGTCTTGGTGTAGAATGCATGAGGTCTTTGGTTTATCTTTGTAACTGAGGAATGGGTGCGTAATGCTGGTGTGATTGGTGTATGTGTAGGAGTGTAGTACAACTGACCTGCTCCTTGTTTCTGAGTAAGAAAAAGAATATTAACAAAAATTAACATAAATATCTTACATTATGTCTATGTGTAACAAGCTCTATAAACACTTCATTTATAGTTATCTTTAACAAACTCTTAATTCACATACAAATTAAAAATAAGAATTTTCTCTAAAGAAAGTAAACTTAGGATGAGACAACTAGACAATCCAAATCTCCTTCTTTTTTTTGCTTCTATTGACATTTACTAATATTCTACCTGTGGTAATCGAATAGTACTTTACCTGGGGTGTTATAGGATTTGGAAGGAGCTGTGGCGAGTATGCACTCTGAGGAATATGTGGAGTCGAGGGCGGATGAGGAGTGTGGCTTTGGATAGGTTTCTTGAGTTGATTAACTTCAGTCTCTTCATCTGCAAAGAAAGGATTATAAGGCAATGTGCATATCATGTGAAAAGATGTTAATGAAAGACTTTCTGGTTTTCTTTGGTCATTTACATCATGAAAAAAATTTCTTTGGCATATAACAAATACAAATGTTACATGAAACTTCTCTTATATGCTGGTAAGATTTGATGGGCCTTTCTATCTTTCTTTCTTTTTCATCTCACTTTAAAAAGCATCACACATTCTGTGAAGTATCACTAACATACAAGTAATCTTATTTTAAAAGAAAGATAGAAAAGATGGTGTGACTGCACTGAAGTAGACAAGAGTGATCAATATAGAAAAGGGAAACACTTGGATTAGTGAATGATGAAAACTGATTGGGGAAATTACTGCAGCTCATGTGTGGCTCAAGTTTCTGCAGGTTGCTGCAGATCAAGTTTCTCTTGAGCTATGGGCTGGGTTAATCAGCTTGCAGCCAAGGGACTCTAATATACAAAGTCTACAATTCCTACCATTTTCACTGAAATTTCAATTTTCTGTCATCTGATTGTAGTTCAGGTCTAGCTACTTCCCCTTGAAGTCCCCAATATCTATGACAAATCCAGTAGCCTGATATATCCCCCAGCCAATCAGTGACTTCTGGAAGCATTATTTGCCATTATTGTTTAACTCCAATCAATCTAACACCTCAGGCTATTCCTACAAACTGGCTGTGGCCAACCACTACGCACCTAATCACCTGGCGGCAAGTGTTGCCATATGATACGATATCATGTCACCTGGTGTTAATGGGATAAATGACATATATGAAAACAATGAAGTGTTCTGGAAGCATTTGCCTCCTTATATTTAAAAAACTTCATTTAGAAAAAAATGTTGGGGTGACAAAGCATTAGTTATACATTTGTGTTTTAATAACATATCCAATATATACAGAAATAATAAATCCTATTTAAATTCTCATTAAGCAAGCATCACCACTGCATATGCTAAAAACATCCTTATTATCATTATCATCTACATTACAAACCATTTTCATAGATACCCCATTTGTTGAAACTAGTAAACTAATTTTACTGAAAACTTGATAGTGATGAGTTTGTCTCTGTGGTTCTACAGCCCCTAAATATAAACACAAATATACTAACTTCTGCTGTGACAGAAATAAGACTCACTATTTCTACAAGGAAGCTTCCCTTTAACAGCTCTCTCCTACATGATGTAACTCCATTAGCTCTTGAACTTAATGGCATGATAATACAGACTATCATGGTTTAAAGGATTATAGCTACACACACACTTAACAATGAGGAGAGAGCCTGTTAATCTTCTTTAAAAAGTAATATTTGCATTGTACCTCTTCGTAGATGCCCCCCTCCACTAGCCCTACTTATTCCTCCTCCTGATTGTCAACATGAAAACCTCACTGCCTTGACCTTCTCAGGTTTAGCCTTCCCTATTGATGTGTGATGCTCCTTGAAACCGCCTTCCCCACTTCCTGTATTACCAAATGAACATATTTTTAAGTACATACATTTGAATGATTGAGATTGTTGAATGGTGATGGAAATACATGCATGGTGTGGCGTAGTCTTTTTGCAATTAGTAGCAGGTACACTAACTGCTGTAAACAAACAAACAAAGTAGTAAAGGTCTCACAGGTTCACTGCTCCATTGGTCAATAAGAATGAATCCCTTGAAATGTCAATTTAATGCTTCTTCTTGTATTTTTATTCTACATTCATGACTATAATTAGTGAAAACTATGTTGCAAGGGGTGAATCATTAAAGAGAGGGAACAATCATCTTTAAAATTAATCCAAAAGACAAAAACTGATTCTTTAAATAATGCATTTTGCACAAACACTGAACAGCCCACATAGCGCACTCGCTCTTGCTCTCTCTCTCTCACACACATACACATACACCCCACCCCATACACACGCGCAAGCACCACCCACCCCACACACACGCACACGCAAAACCCAACCCCACACACACGCACACGCAAATCCCAACCCTCCACATGCACACGCAAAACCCAATGCCACACATGCACGCACACAACCCCCCCCCCCCCACATACACACGCACACGCACACACCCACACCCACACAAAAACATCAAGCTAAAGTAGAAATGTGGAAAAGCTCCAGATTTAACCCATTTGCGCCAGTTGACGTGCTGACATGTTTTGTGGTTTTTGCGTCAGACGCCCGGGACGAGATATGAGGGCAAGCCCGGCGCTCGGGGTGAGCGAGCGGGCAGTGCAGGCTCGCGGCTTGTGCATCCGAGAATCTCGAGGCGTTAGGCTTATGCGTTTGAAAACCCCCGGTATTACCACTGTGCAAAGCCCTGGCGTGAATGGGTTAAGGGAGTATGGTAGCTACAACCAATCTACTTGAGATGGGAAGTACCAACTACTGCACCTGCTAGGAAAAGAGCTCCAAAACAACCATTGGTACCTTTGCTGGTACAGGACCCCAAAAATGTGTATATGGGGTAGTACTATCTAACATTAATTAATATTTTTGGGGAGAAATACAGCTAGGGACAACAGCAGTAGCTTTAGATCCGTTTTCTTAGTAATTGCAGTAATCAGTACTATTTGGTATATACATTAATGAGTGAATAACAATTTCAATGTGTAACAGTACTAACAGTGCTCCTTAATTCTGCTTTGTATTATCATCATTTACTAATTGTCCAATTTTACTATTCCTTCCACTTAACAATCAGACACTAAGTAATGATATTTTCCAAGCACCATTAATAAATACTATTATTAGCCTGATGTAAAAGATAAAAAAGAGAGATGTAAAGAGTACCTTGTGTGCAATTCAAAAGAAATAAATTTCAATGAGTGAATAGAAGGAAAGCAAGCCATAATCTGAAAATACATTGCCTTGATTCACATTAAGAGGTGTTCTGCAATTTCTTGATATGTTGCTAGTTAGCAATAAGTTTTATTCAGTACTTATCCGTTTTTTAAAGTTTAACCTCTGAAAATACCCACATGTACTTATCAAAAAGCTGCCCAAAACTTCCACATTGATCAAGATCCAAGATATGGCTTTGAGGAAAGTTACATACTTGACAAACATGCATTCCAAGTGGGAGTGAGGCATGCAGTGGAAAAAGTGTCACAGCTGTACTGATCTATATTACTGTCACCTGAAGAACAGAAAGAAGTTATTTATACCGTATAATTTACCTAGTCTGTAAGAGAACAAAAGGAAATATAGCGATGACAATCAGCTAAATCAAATACTTTATAATAGTTAGAACAAGGAAAAATATTTTTTGGTGTTGTACAAATGTAAAGAGGAGAAAAGAAAATTTAAGAAATATCTAAGATTATTGAGAAAGCAGCTGCACTAAAGACCTCTGAAGAATCTAAGGTTTTGATGCCATTTTTTTTCCTGTCAATTGCACAGGCAGAAAAAATAAATAGGCATTTATAAATGAACCAATGTTTTTAATTACCTGTGGAAAGTGGAGGTGCTGATGGCTTGACTTTCATCTCAGTATGGATCTTCTTTATTTCATCACCTTGTGTATAGTATGTGAATTGTGTTTTGACCTCATGGCACTGCCTCTCCTTAAAGAAAATATTAAGCATTTGCATACAATAAAAAAAAAAAAAATAAATAAATAAATAAAAATAAAATATGTATGAAGCAAAACATATCACATACAAATATATACATAAATATTCAATTTAAAGCTGCAATTACCTCGCTCCTCCTGCCTGAGCGCCTCTTTCCCTTAGAGGAATCCTGGCGTTCTGGCGAGGACCTACGCTTGAAGGATCGTCCTGACCTGAGACGTGATTCTTCCAAGTCATCCTCAGTGATATCAATATCTGATACACTAAGGATGGAACCTAAAGAAAACATAATTGATTACCATGAATCTAACAATAAAACCAGATAATTGAGAAGGTAGAGAAAAAATAGAGAACTCTATGCAGCTATAAAGTATTACATGGTGTTTATTAAAAAAAGATTATTCTTAAACATTGGAAAGGCACTATCAAATTTCTGAGTATGTAAACTCTCCCAATCTAAGCAGTACCCACCCATAGTGTCATTGTCTTCTGTGATAGTAGAAAGGGGTCCTGGTGACAAGTCTCTCATACTTCGACGCTGATTTGATCCCGTTCCAGTAAAGGTAAATGAATGCTGCAACTGCTGTAGCCTTTCTCTGGTCTCATTTACCTGACCTCTTCCCAAAAGCTCCATGACCAAACCAATCTGTCCTGCCTGAAAAATTTACAAGACTGGTTATAAATGAACCAATAACTAAATTAAAATAAACTACACATAAATACCTTGGTAAATATACATAAGAATGATTTACAGACACACACACAAAAACTATGATTTATGTTTTTTCTCAGTAATCACACATATTACGTATAAATTAACATTCAAAAGATCAATGACTTATATTTTCCTTTCTATATCTTAACCCAATGATGACGGTGTGTCACACCCATGTGACACAGCTAAATGCCTGATGAAAGGGCAACACACACCAGTGTGATGTTTCCAATGCAATATGGCATAGGCCAGGCATAGGGGGTTTCCACTTCTCGCCAGGCCCGTCGGTACCAGTAAGCATAATTCAGTAACACATTCAATAAAGATATGTATATAAACCTCACTCAAACTCAGTCACTCTAGACACAGCCAGAGATTCAAGTCTTTGTCAGGGAAGATTATTTAACCCATTCACGCCAGCTGACTTACTATCACGTTCAGTGGTTTTTGGGTCAGACGCCAGCAGCAAGATATTTAGTCCGGGTGATAGGGCATACAGCACTCGCTCGCAGCACACCAGAGGCGCTTTATTTCAGAGCAAGGGAGCTTCATGCAACATATCGCCACCATTAGCCCTGTTTCATTTGCTCATTATAATACTAGAACCATTTTTACGTTCATCTTTATTTTCTCTTCTTTTTTTCACTGTTTAGTGAGACTTATATGTGCCATTTGACAGACTTTATTAATGTTGCAGTAGACTTTACTCTTGTAAAGAAATAGAAAGAAATAACCATTCACATGGAAGGTTACTTGAATAGATGGGGAAGAGGAAGAAAACCTGTGCTTATGATAGCAAGTGTTACAGCACAAGACAGCCATAATGACACTAGTAAATTGTAGACACTGCATGGTCTGGGTCACGGTCTCCTCACCTTTGACTGAATTTCTTTTTCCCCAAAATACAAGCAAGTTAATGTTTTAGTTGTACAACTAACACATCATACCAATTGCTACTTGGTATACCTTTGCTGATATATCATATATTTATAGGTGACTGCGCACATAGCAGGTGGCCGTAGCTTGAACAGGCAAATATCCCAAAGCATTTGGCCTACACATTTCGAAATACCCTGGCATTTAGACTGGGTAGTCAAAACTGTCCCAGCATTATCAGGTTAAGGTGTATCCTGTTTTTGCCACCACGTTGAGTGGTGGCATGACCAGCTGCCAGGACATGATATTGTCATGGCAATCCTTCTGGCCAACATGCTTGGTGATCAAACACATAGTGCTTAGCTGCAACCAGAGCGGGCAAATAGCCTGAGGTATTAGGCTTAAGTTTGAAATAACCCAGCTTTTCAAGCATTTGGAGCCAAAATAGCCCTGTTGGCAACAGATTAATGACCTTTGCTGTCTTCGTTATTTGCAATACATCCGAATTCCTTTTGAGCTAAATTTAGTAAATAACGATGACTCAAAATATATTGAATATCTAAAGATATCAGCAACTAGGCTAGCATGATAACTGGTCGTCATGCACAATTATCTGAATATTGCTCATCTTCGTACATACAAATACACACAACCTGAAACTATAGGTTTCTTCCTGATTGGATGTGTAAAACGAAAACATGTTCAAACACTATATTAACCCATTGGAGCTGGTTGACGTGATGACACTTTTGTGGTTTTTGCATTAGACGCCCGGGATGAGATATGAAGGCAAGCCCTGCGCTCGGGTTGAGCAAGCGGGCAGCCCAGGCTTGCGGCTTGTGCGTCCAAGAATCTCGAGGCGTTAGGCTTATGCGTTCGAAATCTCCGATATTGTAACCGTGCAAAGGCGGAACGGCCCCGGCATGAATGGGTTAATAAACAACAACAAAAATACTTAATTTGAATACTTGGCAAAGTGAACTTAAGAATGGATATTTCTATCAAAAGTCAAATAAGAAATTTTGAATCTGAGACACTGAAAATATTATACACTTTTACGAATAGTTTGACTTGAACTATATAGACTTAGTCATCAGCTTCACCTGCTTTATCTGTTATTGTAGATGTGGTCATATCATATTTCAACTATTTTGCAATTAGTGGAAACTGTTTATATGCCCTTCTATCTAAAGAGGCAAACTGTTCACAATAATATCAGTATCATAGATAATACATCAATCTAATTTAATGTGCAAAGTAATGATCAGTGCATGTCACTAATATGCAGTGATATGCATATTAGTGACAACCAGTAGGTAGACATATTTTGTGAAAGTAAATCTAGCACAGTAGTGTGAGCTGGTTTGAATTATCATAACTAAATTAGTTTACATGATGGAATGTGAATTGCACCAGAATATATTTGTTTTATGCTTATGTAATTGTCCTGTAGATATCTCACTCGGTTAAAAGTAGAGGAATTACCTACCAAATCATTTTTCTCTTTTTCTGTTGTGATTCTCTTGGCCTTTTCCACATCTAACATGTGTTTTGCATTTTTCAATTTCATCTCCAAGCTCTTAATTTCTTTTTGGTACCTTGCAGCTTGCTCATTTAGACGACTCACTTCTGCTTCAAGTTCCCTTAGTTGGACCCGATTTTTCTCTTCCTGATCTAAAAACTCAAGGAATTCTGCAGAAATGATGAAAGATAATGTAAGGGACATGTTCTTAAAATCAATGAAGATCTACAAGTTTCACTTGAATCTGGGAAATAACAGCTGTTAGCAGTATATGAAAAAGTCTTATAATCAAAGACGTGCACTAAACAAAAAAGTTACATCAATAAATCTTCTTGCTTTTGTTCCCACAGGGAAAAAAATAGGGGACAGACATACTTTCTACTTGCAATCTGTATCTAATGGAATAGAATAACATTTTCATACTTGTGACATAAATTTTTAAGCCTAAAATTTCAAGTTGGGCTAGATGGAGAGGGTTGATTTTCACAACACATTATTTTGTGTGATAAATGTAGCATGTTGAATCAGTTCATGTATATAAAAGATTTCATACAATTTAAGAATATGCTTTTATTATGATGCAAAATCCCATGTTTAAGCATAAATTTAAAATACTGATATTGTTTACAACTCTTCACATATAAGCTAGGATCTAATTATCAAAACAAATATGCTGAAGGAAATGATAACAATGATTCTGTCAACATCAAAGAATGATTAATAAATGAGCTTGTTCTAAAATAAGTTAATTATTCCCATACTGTTAATAATTATTTAAAATAAATACCAGCAATATGCAACAGCAAAGAAGTTACCTCACAATAAAAGGTGTGAAAAAGAAAAAGAGGAAAAGGAGAGGAGAGGAGACATATGTAAACAAGTTGATTAACCTATAAAAAAATCATTGACACATACCATCCACAGGCACACATTCATGAATAGGTTTTAAAATGTTGAAGCACTAATTTTTCTCTAGAAAAATATAAACAATAATTGCAAAAACTATATATTGTACATATAATAGATAGCACTAATCAACTATACATACTGTACTCTGCTGGATCTGCGAGAACCTGCATCTGGCGCATCAGGTCATCAAATTGTGCTGAGAGGGACTCCATTTTGGTGCTGAATTAGGTTAATTTCTGTAAGATTAAAGAAATTTCAGAAACTATATAATTAATTAATACACCTTAACCCACACAGGACGGGTGGTACAGCATGTGTACCGCGCATTCAAAAGCCCAGTTGCCGGGCGGCACAGTATTGTGCCGGCCTTTCAATTGATTTAGGCCTAATAATTCGAACGCCCCGGCATTAGGACATTCAAGGCTAGAATTCCCCCGTCGGGGATGGGTTAAAACATCTCAATCAAACATTAACTTGAGGTTTAAGCAGTCATGGAGATAATAAAACCAAAGCTCACAGTCTTGTACAATACCATAGGATTTTACCATAATCTTAATTCCATTGATTTCTATGTATTTTTTGGTTGTTTTCACATCCTCTCTTTTCCTTCTGTAATTTCCTCCCAAGCTATCCAAATCTAAACTGTTGCTAATGGATTTCAAGTATTAAAATGTATTCAATGTACCCAATGCAAGTTCTGTTACTGTAGAATCCTATGTAATGTGTTAGCAATATCCCTACAGAACCTATCAAATAAAAGAAATTTGGGAAAATCTTGCTACTAACAATATCAAAATCTGTGTTGAAATGTAAAGTACGGAGAAAAAAGAAAGAAAGAAAGAAAGAAAGAAAAAAAAAAGTTGTGTGTGTGTGATATGTTTGAATGATTATTACAAAATCATGCGTAAATTTAATATCAACAAAATTGTTATTTTTCTTCCATAATCTCCGTAATGATAGTTTTGAGAGGTGAAAATAATAAAAGTAACATTTATGCAACAACTCCCTCTAGATAATGGTTCCAATAAGTTTCAAACAAATGCATAAACATAATATCAATAGGTTGGTGCAATGGCAGCCAAAGGGAGTCATGTATTTTGAAACATGAGAAAACAAAAGAAACTTTGTTTCAGAGTTCTGTGGTTGGATATAAGTGTGCTGGACTCAGGCATTAGGGTGTGAGTCCTATACCAGCCTCGGGACCAAGAAATAAGCCATTTGTTGCTAAAACTGCTAACCTCATCTTCTAAGAGTTGTCTCCCAAGCTGAGCTGTGACTAACAAGTTATACCATTTAATCATCAATAATATAGACTCTAATGGATTTAGAACCCCAGAATATGTAGAAGAATTTAACCCTATGCAATCGATGCGAGGGATTGGTGAAACAAGGAAGACTCATTTATAACTTAGAGTATTGAAATTCTGCTCACCGTTTTTGTTTCTGCATGCTGTGAGACTAATAGTAAATACTAGTTTGGCAATGACATTTAGACAAATAATGCCTGTAGTTAGTGTTCACAAAGGAGGAATACATTCTTTCCATTCAGTGTAGTATCACTATCACAAATTTGTGGAGGAAGTACAATGTTTGGCAAACATTTTCTTTATTATAACAAAGAAAAGAAACAATTTACAACTATATACATTCCTCCTCCTCAATCCTAGTGCCACTCAGCAAAACAGACAAATTGGCAGTGGTACATTACATGCCTCGCATATGATCACAGTTGCTTATGGCATCAATGTCTTGCCCGTGTATGCAATGTTATAACTTCATTATACACTGTAGGGAATCCTTTTAAACTGAACAGGGTATACTGACATACTACCACAGAAAACATTTACAAGGACACACCACCTAAACATAATATTCATATTGGTTCACTCCACAAAACCACAATCTTTTAAAAAGAGATATGATATGAAGACAACCATTTTCAGATAATATGAACACGAGGAGTCCTACTCGTATGACCTGTACCCTCAAGGATACTGGCACTACTAGTTGTGCAAGCAAGATATAAGGAAATACACCATATGATGACTATTCATGGAATTAGGAACCAATATTAAAATGAAGATATACGATTGGCTGATAGTATTTCTTTGATATAACGTAACAATTTTACAAGCAATAATCAGATTTAACTTCAGGTTGAAAGCCTGTCATCATTGATCAGGTTGTCTGATATTTCACCTAGAAATACTGCACTAACTTTATCTAGCATTTTTCAGCATTCAATTTGTTTCATAAAATATTTTTCAAGCTTGCCTCAGCTGCAGAATGCATCCAAAGAAATAATCT
>NW_028234414.1:7021393-7028893 GCF_977035675.1 Penaeus japonicus | reverse complement strand
ATATCAAAAAGGGGCATAAACCCTAAATTTGGAGTGAAGGGACCAGATAAATGTATCAGTGCATTGCCCCACGTGGGAAACGAGATGAGGAAAGGAGGATTTCGGAGCAAAGTGGAAGAAATGAAAACAGAACATCCCCAGAGAGGAAATTTGATTTTTATTTTTATTTTTATATGTTTATTTATAAAATAAAACATTTATACACATGAATGGGATAGAACTATGCCTAAATTATTTTACATTCAATTAGTTTTTGAACTTACATTGTTGGTAAACAGATATTAAATGTGACCCTGTCAAACAATAACAGGGCAAAGTATACATAAACATAGTAGTGCAGTATATTTACTCTAAAAAGAGGCCTTGCATTATCTATTACGGCCCAAAAACTTTGTGTTTACGTATATATCTATAAAAGCCGTCCCCCTATAAGGGATGTTGCAATCTGTACAATGTTTTACGTTCAATCCTTTCACGAATTTCCATTAGGACATAAAAAAATTTCATAGTGGTCAAGGGTGGTGAAAGGGCTGACTGCACAAATTTCATTCATCCCCCCAGCATTGTTTAAAAAACTATACTCCCCCGTAAAATTGGAGCCAAGCCGTAACCTTGCGGCACTACATCAAGCTTCTCGTAAATCTGTTGTACTGCCGTAGATATGCTTTGTCTTGGGACAAAGCAAAATGGTGAATTATTGATCTGCTGTGCTTGTCACATTTCCTCAGTTTCAGCCTATGGGGAAAACTTTTTCTTAAAATCTTACGTACATGCTCATTTTTACACCAATGTCATACCAATAGTATCCATAGGGAACTGTAAAGATCTAGATAGAGCATCAGCCATACGGTAACCTAGATTTTTGTGTGTGGTACCACATTATTTTAGTGGGTTTCATCCTTCAAAAAAATCGTCAACCTATCCTCGCTGTTGACCAGTCCTGTGTTACATTTCATGAGTTTAGAGCTGAATAGGAGAGGGGGGTCTGTAATGATGAAGTAATATCCCCCCCTGCGATCGGCATCTTAAGACAACAATAAAAGCAAACAGTTCTCCGCAGGATGGACGCCCAGTTGTTAGTCTGAAACCAACATCGCTAACCTTCCGTGGCACGCATACGATTGCAGCGATGGGGGAAAACCTGTGTCTGGGTTCCCCCCATCTGAAGATAAGGTTTTATCCATACTCTTGCTTAATCTCGTGAATTGCTTCAGAATGTCCTTTCTTTAATTTTGCTTTCAGGGAGCGTTGTTTTCAAATTTTTTTTTTTGGAGGGGCCTTGCTTTTAGAGCGAAGTGCTTTACTCCCCTGGCGGAACAGAAAGTTTTTGAGGGGTCCTTTGGGGAGAGAGTTATTATTGGGGGAGACTTTAATGGGCAATTGGAGAAGTAAAGAATGGGGACGAGGAGGGGAAGGCAAATAGGCGTGGCAAGAGGAAGCAGAGGGGGGATGTTACGAGTGGGCAAAAAGGATGGGAAAGGCATTAGTGAATACATATTTTGATAAGAAAGAAAAACACAGAGTTACATACAAATGAGGGAGGAGTACCAGTAGACTTTTAATATGTGGAGATGTAACTTCGAGAGTTTAGTGTTGTAAGGTCGTTCCCGGGGAGAGTTAACAAGACAGTATAGAGTGAAACAACCAGGAAAATGAGAGCGGAAACCCAGGATCAAAGGGTGGAAATTTAAAGGAGGAGGGCAGTGCAGCATTTGTACGGGAAGTGACCAAGCCCCTTGCGGGGAGGGGGGAGATCAGTGGGGGAAATCTCAGAAACAGGGGCTAAAAAAGCCAATGTGTATTTGGGGTATTTTATATAGATACCACACATACATATATAAAAGGGATATATAATTATAATTTTATATATATTATATATAAATAAATATATATATATATATATGTTTATAAATATATATATATATATATATATATATATATATAATATATATATTTTATAAATAATATATATATATATATAATATTATATAAATATATAATAAAATATAATATATCGGGACGAAAAAAAGATACGGGAAACCTTGGCGCAATGAGAAGTGCAAGATAGTATAAAGAGAAAGAAACTGGCAAAACAGAACTGGGACAGATTTGGGGATGAAGAAAGCCTCGGGAATAAAAATAGTTGTTAGGATAACAAAGAGGGAAGTGGCAAAAGCGAAGGAAAATGCATTGAACAGTTATATGAAAGTTAGATAAAAGGGAAAGGGGAGAGAAAGACCTTTACAGACTACCAAGAAGGGAGAGGAACGGAGGGATAAACAGCATGGTAGATAAAAGGAGCAGAGGGAAATATACTGAGGGGGGGGAAAGAAAAAAATTTTACCAAATAAAAGGAATCTTTGATGACCTCATGAACAAAAAAATAAAAAGGAAAAATTAGAAGGGTGGAGGACAAAATCGGAATACCAAGGCACAAAAAAAAAGGGGTGGGAAAGCCGGGAAAATAAAGGGGGGGGCAAAGCAGGGGGCCCGGATAAGACCATGGAAGGTGGAAGCTTAGGGGAGATGGCGGGTTGGTTAACTAACGTTCAATGAGATCTTGGAAGGAGGGAGTATGCCAGATGAGTGGAGAAAAATGTGTTAGTGCCAATTTTCAAGAACAAGGGAGATGTACAAAATTGTAGTGATTATAGGGGGATAAAACTATTGTGTCATGAAATGAAAATATGGGAAAGAGTTGTAGAAGCGAGATTGTGGAGACTTGTGAGGATCAGTGAAGAATAGTTTAGATTTATGCCAGGAAGAAGCACAAAAGATGCAATTTTTGCTCTTAGGATGTTGATGGAAAAGTACTGAGCCCATTCCTATTTGCGATTATCATGGACAGATTGACTGATGGGGTAAGACGGGAAGCCCCACAAACTATGATGTTTGCTGATGATGTAGTAATATGTCCCGAAAGCCGAGTGGAAGTGGAAACAGAGCTAGAAGGATGGAGGTATGCACTAGAGAGGAGGGGACTGAAAGTGAACAGGGCCAAGACTAAGTACATGTGTCTCAACGGAAGTGGTGAGGAGTCAATAAGGCTACAAGGGGGGCAGGTGGCAAAGGTAGAGGAATTCAGGTACTTGGGGTCAACAGTACAAAGTAATGGACTCTGCGGTAAGGAAATAAAGAAGAGAATGCAGGCAGGTTGGAATGGATGGAGGAAGACTGCACCAGTGATATGTGACAGGAGGGTGTCTGCAAAAACTAAAAGGAAAATTGATAAAAGAGTAGTTCGTCCTGCCATGCTGTACGGAATAGAAACCATTCCAATAACAAAGAGGCAGGAGGCGGCGATGAAAGTAAGTGAACTGAAAATGTTAAGATTTTCCCTAGGTGTGACAAGGGTACATAAAATCCAAAATAATTATATTAGAGGGACAACATATGTGCGGCAATTTGGGGAAAAGGCACAGGGAGCAAGGCTGAGGTGGTTTGGGCATGTGAGAAGGAGGGATGAGGACTATGTGGGGAGGAGGATGCTGGATATGGAGGTACCCGGAAGGAGGAAGAGAGGGAGACCAAAGAAAAGGTACATGGATGCTATAAAGGAAGACATGGAAGCAGTAAGTGTGTGTGGGTGTGGATGTAGGTGTAGGTGTGTGTGTGGGTGCGTCTGTAGGTGTGTGTGTGGGTGCGTCTGTAGGTGTGTGTGTGTGTGTGTGTGTGTGTGTGTGTCTGTGTGTGTGTGTGCATGTGTGTATGCGTATGTATGTGTGAGTGTATGTGTATGAGTGTGTGTTTGTGTGTGTGTGTGTGTGTGTGTGTGTGTGCATGTATGTATGTATATATATTATAATATAATATATATATTTATATATATATATATATATATATATATATATATAATAAATGTATTGAAGGATATATATAATACATATATATATAGCATATATATATATATATATATTGAATATGGTATATGATATAATATATATATATAATATATTCAATTAACACTTTCCTATATGTATGTATACACGCACACATTATACAATATATATATAATATAATATATATATATATATTATATATATAATATATAATTATAATATAATATATATATATTATATATATATAATATATATATTATATATATATTATATATATATATATATAGATATATATATATATATTAATTATAATATTATTATATAATAATAAGGACATATATATATATTTAATATATATAAAAATATATATATATAGTATATATATATATATATAAATATATATATATCTAAATATATAAATATATAAATATATATGAATATTATATCTAGATACTAATATCTATCTATATATATAAGGATATATGATATATTATATATATATATATATTATTATATATAATATAATATATAAAAGGACATATATATAATTTATAATATATTAAAAATATATTATATATATAAAAATTATATATATATATATACAATATATACTATAGTATATATATATATTTTTACATCACACACCACACACACACACACACACACACACACACACATAAATAATATATATAAATATATATATATATATATATATTTATGCATATATATATATAAATATATACCATATATATTCATATATATATATATATATATATATATATATATAAATATATATATTATATATATATATATTCGTTATATATATGTGTGTGTGTGGTGTGATATGTGTGTGTTTGTGTGTTTGTGTGTGTGTGTGTGTATGTATGTGGTGTTTGTGAATATAATATATATTTAATATATTATATATATTATATTATTAATATATATAAATATATATATAATATATATATATCTATTATATATATATTTATATATACTTATATATATTATATATGTATATATATATATTTACACAGCACATACACACCACAAACAGAACGCACCACATATTATAAAAATATAATATATATATATAAATATATATATTTATATATTATATATATATATACATAAATATATGTATATATATTATTTATATATAATATGTATGTATATATGTTATATGTATATATTAATTATATATATATATATTATATATAATATATTATATATATATATTTTTATATATTATTTATATATCAAATTAGGATTTTTTTATAGATAGATAGTAGATAAATGTATATAAAAAAGTACACACGCGCATACACAAAACAACACAGGCAACACACACAAACACACATACACACTACACACACACGCACCACACCACACCACACACGAACACCCACACACACACACACATATATATATATATATATATATATTATTATATATATATAATATATATATATACATTTTATATGCTATATGATAAAATATAAATACACACACACACAACACACACACATAACACACACACACATATATTATATGTATATATTTATAGATATATATATATATATATATTATTTTTTATAGATTTATGGTATATTTATATTATATATATTATATATGATAAAAATAATATATATGTATATATAGTTTAATATATATATAAATTTATATATATATATATATTATTATATATATATAATTATTATTGAATATTTATTAATTTGTTTATATGCTATATATATATATAAATATATTTATATCTAAATATATATATATATATATATATATATATTATATATAAGTATATATATATATATGTCAAAGTCATTCCTGACTGATCCTTATGGATATACATTGGGGTTGAGCAACTTTAGCCTGTCTAATTTGCCACATCTGAGAAAGAGAAGTCTGGCTGCTGGAACTCCCGCACCATTCCAACTATTTCTTCTGTCATTTTACCGAGTATACCTGACGACGTCTCTCAGAAGAGAGAGCTTTTCAGGTGTTCTATGTCGTCTAAGATCTCTGTCTGATTTATGCCCCTGATTGAGTAGGCTTCGAGCACATCCACATTGTCCATGTCGGGGTATTCATTGTCCTTGAGCCATTCAACCAAGGCAGCCTTATCTATTTTCCCTTTGTTGAATGTGTTATACTACAGGGGCCGTCCAGCGCCCTAAAAGGTGATAGCGATAGCGTCTTGACTCACTTGTCTAATCTTGCCTAATCTTTGCGGACATGTCCTCATCTTTGCAAATCCTGATCGTCAACAGGGCCTTATGTTCAATTGAAAAGAGCTATCGAAGCCCTTAGATTTTGGGGAGCATTTTTACTGAGCCTTTCGTCTTGGGGCTCCACAATCTTCCTCCGAATCTGTCACTAGCCTTTGTCGTTCGTGACCTCCCCTCCGATCTGGCGCCGGAGAATTGGCCGCAGAGTCATCAGGAGCCTAGTAAGGTTCCAAGCAGACAGCCATATATATTAATATATATATATATATATATATATATATATATATATATATATATATATATATATATATATATATATGAAAATAACACCAATCAGAGACAAGATAGAATCAACAATATGTCATAGCTGACTAAGACGATAAACAAGAAGAAGAAAGAGGATGTACGCAACTTTAACATACGAAAAATAAACGAAGCTCTGCTACCGGGCACAGCCTCTAAGGCAACAAGAGGAGGTCGGAATAGGAAAACCAAATGTATGCAGTAAGAAACCCAACGGAAGAGCATACGAACTTTACAATAAAAATGAAATTATCAAAGTAATTAGAAGATTTCTATCGAATCCCTATACCACTCAACGTCCAAACCATTACGGGGGACAAAACACAACAATTGGATGATGTTCCAAACATACGGTAGATGAAGTAAATAGGGCGCTGTAAATCATGAAAGAAAAGAGGAATAACACCAGGAGAGACGGCATTAGTGTAGATATTATTCAAGACGCAGGAGAGATAGACGCGTAAAGCTGGCCAAAAGTCTTATAACATATGTCTAGACGTCGGGTAAAATTCGGAAGGCTGGAAAAAAGCCAATATAACTTCTAAATACACAAAAGGGAGAACACAAAAGACTTGAAGAGTTTTCGACCTATAAGTCTCATCTCAGAAATCTATAAAACAGTTCACAAAATCATCACAGCCGTACACAGATACATTAGATTCAAACACAACCCCCCCAGGGAACAGGCGGGTTCCGCGTGGATTCTCAACTTCGACATATCACACATGCTCAAATATGGGAGGAAAAACAAACGAATTAGGAAGCCCTGTGTATGCATTCGTAGATTATGAAAAGGCATTCGACTCGGTTACAGATATATGCAGTACTGGATGCAATCGTAAACAGAAAGGAGTAGAGGAAATATAACTGCAGATTATTAGAGGATATAGATATAGATGGTAACAGGCGACCGTCAAAATCACGCAGAAACCAATAAATACCATATAAAAAAAGGGTGTTAGGCAGGGGCAGCACATCAACCGAAGCTGTTTACGCCTGCTTGGAGGAAGTATTCAAGGAAAGTTAGATTGGAAAGAGGGGAGAGGGGTTAAAATAGGGAACGAGCAATAAAGCAAATCTAAGATTTGCAGAGGAACATTGTTCTTTTCGTG
>NW_028234414.1:7006393-7008893 GCF_977035675.1 Penaeus japonicus | reverse complement strand
ATTTCTAAATAAACAAACCAATTTCAAATCAGAGTAATAGTCTAGACAGTGAGCTAGTCACAAGAAGGAGGAGGAGGAGCAACAGCAGCTGCCACAGCAGGAGGAGGAAGAAAAAAAAGTTCTCCCTTTTTAATCATTGTCCCAAAAATAAAGTGAAAATACCCATTCTCAAAATTTTCAGGTACAAAAAGTACATGCACTTAATCCTATCACCAATTTGTTATCACACATTCATGATTTAATTTCTGGGGGGGGGGGGGGGGGGGAGAGAGAGAGAGAGAGAGAGAGGGAGAGAGAGAGAGAGAGAGAGAGGGAGAGAAGGCGAGGAGAGGAAGAAATATAGTCCAATCTCTATGGTTAGGATGGGCGATTTTTTTTTTTTTTTTTTTTTGGGGGGGGGGACTCATTCACCCCTTAAAAATCACATTTTTGATTTGTCTTTCACTTACACAAGCGTTTATAACTTGAATAGTCTTTTAATTTGGAATGGAAATATCCATGATATTGAACTTAATCCAGACCATGTGCAGTGTCTACATAATGGCTACTTTGAGGTGTAGCAATTGCAGTTTAAGCACAGGTCTCCTTCCTCTTCTCCCTCTCATTTATTTTCATTAGTTAATCTTTATCCTCTTCTAAAACTGTAATACCACAATCACAAAGAAGATAATATAATTAGCTAATATGGAGTCTATACTAAAATTCTAGTCTACCACAACATTGATAAACACTATCAGAAGGCACATATAAGTCTCAGAAGATGGTAAAATACAAAAATATGAAAAGACAAATGGAGCTTTAGTTTTATAACGAGTGAATGAAAGTGAAAAGTCACAATATGATGGGTGAAGTTTCCTCGCCAGGCCATGACGTGACATCCCATCATCTGTTGTTAAGGGATTAAAGCCTATACGAATCATGTGATGGCTTTGATATCTTATTTGAATTATAATGCTCCTACATTTATAATTAATAACAATTAAAGGTTCTCTTAATTGCACATACTGTCACTCAACAGATGTTGACATTCCTTCTTTCCATTAAGAATAATGGTGAAATGTTATCTAAATCTGCTGAAATTCATAAAAATTATGTGCCACTTTCTAATACCAATATTTCACTCCCAATGCCACAGCTTCTAAAACAGAAGAACTAACTAGCATATTCTACCATGGTCCTTCCAGATAACTGCAAGGGAAGGTGGGGACATTTTATCTCTAATATTGAGGATAATTCTAATCCATTTTAGTTACACAAAAATCTTCAAATCATGTATCTTGACAACCACTATGAAGCGACTCTTGTCCTTCATTGTGTATATAATTACCATATTCTATAGCTAGTTCACATATTCACTTTACCTTATCCCATTTACCATAATTTCATTTATCAGTATAACTCTCTAAGCAAGATATCAAGAAACTTCCCTTGTTTATCTTGTATGATAAAACTAAATATGGAAACCTTTTTTCTTTTCCTTATTTTCCTTATACATCTACTTTACACATTCACACATGCATAAAAAAGAATGTGTGTTGCTTTTGAAACTTCTGCCACATATCATGACTAAAAATTCAGGCATAATTTTTATTTTCTTGAATAAATGTTTCTAAGACATCCTGATCATCTATCTTTAAATAAGGGACAAGTATGATCTCTATCTAGCCAGAATATACATAGTGGTTTGTTTGCCTTTGTTGGAACACCAAAAGCACAGAAGCCACAGCTATCACTTGACACTATTAGGTTTGACTCAGGGTTGAAGTTCTTCCATCAGAGCTTCCAATAAGTTTCAAGTGCATGTGGATAGAACAAGGCCTAACACATGCATGATAAGTCATATTCTGAAAGTCACAGCAGGTCTCATGCATACAATTATTATTTTATGAATAAGGTGTTTTGTCAAATGACAAATGCTTTTATTAGATGATATAAATAAAATATGACATGTACATGCACTATGCAAAGGAAAAATTGTTCACAGATTTTTCAAGTGGTAACTAATGAAAATTATTCCTCTTCAATTGAAGCTAATGTAGGTATCAAAAGGTAAATAAATGTGGCTGAGTCAGTAAGTTTTACCCCTAATGGCATAGATGTAAATAAATGGAAGAGAGAGAATATGACAAGGAACTCTTCTATAACTATGAGAGAACATGCAGATGTCACTTCAACAAAATGTAAGAAAGTAGTCAGTGGCTATACAAGAGACTTATGGTTACCAATTACAGGACACAAATAGATATTCAATACTTTAATATCAAATTTGATCAGCAGTGGCATATGAATTCCCCAGGTTGGAGCACGTGGGGAAGAAAGGGGGGGGGGAGAAGGGGGAGGCAAGGACGTGCGGATCACAACGTAAACAAACCCACCTGTAACCCCCCTCCCACCCCTCCTTCCCTTGCCACCCCTCCCCTCATCCTGCCCTGTCCTTTGTGTTACTGTAGTTTTTTTTGGCAGGTACTCCCCAAGGATGCACTCACCGCCTGGGGTAGTG
>NW_028234414.1:6978893-7001393 GCF_977035675.1 Penaeus japonicus | reverse complement strand
TTGCCACTGCTATCATATCATCATTACCATTATCATCATCGTTATTATCAGTTATTATATAATTTCCATTATTGTAATTCTCATTATTGTTGTTATGATTGTTATTGTTTTTGCTTTTGTTATCATTATTATCATTACTATTATTATTGTTATTATCATCATTGTTATAATTATCACTACTACGATCATTAATATTATTATCATAAGCAACATTATTACAGTTACCATTATTATTACCATTACTATCATTATTATCCCACATTTTTTATATCACTAATGTTATTTTTATCATTGTTGTTATCAGCACTGTTATTATTTATATTAGCATTATTATTGTTGTTTTCATCATTGTTATCATTATCTGACATACATTATCAATATCATTATGATTATTATCATCATTATTGTCATCGTTATTATTAATATCATTGTTGTTATTACTATTATCATTATTATTATATTATTAATATTATTATCCCCATTATTATTGTTGTCATTACTTTCTCTCCCTCCTTCCCCCTCTCCATTTCTCTCTGTGTTTGTGTGTCTAACATATGATATGAGCATTGATATCCGGTATCTCATTGATTTCTCTTTATTATCATTATTGGTACGTTTAGTTTTTTTTCCTATGAACTATCTTTAATAGAACCTTAGCTGACTATTATAGATAACACCAAAAAATACTGGAATAGTTGTAATCATATGACCGAGTTGAATAGGGGTGGGGCTTAGCGCGGGATAGCTGCATGGAGCTACCTGTTTCTGACTACTTTGGCTTTTTTGAGTTTTTATTTCGATAAGTATACATTTGCGAAAATTATTTATAGAGAAAAGTCTTAGCTATGTATTAAAAAAAGATCAACAGATTTGTGGTTCACAGTTATTTTACGAAATATAACCATAGAGCGAGAGACACAGACATGAAGCATGTTTGTCTGCTCTAACAGGGGGTTACGTTTGTAACGCCCTGTTTTATGTAATATTTTAAATTTTTACCACGCAATTTCCCTGGTCTATTTCATGTCCTCTAAGGAATTCATTGATAACATCGCGGTATTTAGTAAGGAGACGCTATTCTGAAAAGTCACTGAATCAGTTAATTTTGTTTACTAAAATGCCTCATGAACAACAGATACGCCTGTTTCTATAAGCATTTATATATATATGGCAATACGTAAAGTCCCGCTTTAACACTTCCAGTGCGTTTAATGTTTCCCTCCAATAAAGGAATAACTGACTACACGAAAGGTTTACTGGTCAGTCCATGCAGGAACTCTCAAACAATGAAACAAACAATTACTTCTTTCGTCCTATGTTTTACTATGGGTGTTGAGGACCAGGATGTAGGACAATATGGCGACATGCAATGTCAGTAGAAACTAACGTTTAAAGCTGTAGGTGCAGTTACCGATATAGGTCTTGGCGACATAAGCCGAGGACCTCACCATTTAGAAGGATGCTAAACGGTTACAAGTGACTTTAACCTTTCCTTTAAATAAATGAACAAATTACAGCACATTATTTTACTGATCACCATCCAATCAATGTAAGTCATCTCAAACAATCGAGCTAGAGAATACTGTGGTGAGGTTAAACAACATATTTTCGCTTAACCTTAATTGTCCTAACATAGTATGTTCACATTGGTCACAAAGACCTATTTTGTCTGGAGGATGAACAGAGAAGGACATGCTCACTAAAAGTAGAGTGCAGATTCATGTAATTACAAGTCACAAAGCCCGCCCTAGCGTGAGCTGGGAAGAGAAAAGTTGTTGAGATGGAGTTAAGGAGGATCTTGACGGTCTAACTCAATTTAGATCAAGTTGAGAAGTGTAGTCTTCACACGTCAGAAACTGTACTTGACCTGCCGATGATGACCTTTGGAGACATCAGGTCGTAGGCTTAGCTTTTGGTCAGTGGCAATAGTTGTCTTAGGCTATGGCCGTTATTTTAACCCACCATATAGTTTGTGTCTTTTTGAATTGTCTATCAGACTGGCTTTCTTTGTATGTAATATACCTATTGTGAGTGAGCACAATTGCAAAGTAATAATAATAACGATGATAAAAATGCTTTATCCTGCAGCATGCCATGTTAGCAGTTTTTGAAGTCGTTCACAACCAAATTTCACTAAACTCCAACTAAAAGGATAACTCCAGACTAAATGGTCCCGTCCAGTTATCTTGGCCAAACTTACTCCCTGTAATCACCTGAAACACACTATGAACAAGTATTAACAATATGACCAGTAGTGTTGACATAACCCCTGTCGATAATGTGCCAGCCCCATTAAACTACCAAACGCTTCGACCTAGAACACTTGAGACGAACGACACACAAGATGTTTACACTGTCACGAGGCCGCGTTTCCGCAGTGCTGCACAGCCCGTTTTCATTCAGCAGTGAAGTGCCATTGCGATTAGCCACATTGTTATCCCATTCACGAGTCATTGTGTAATAATAATGGTGTACACATTTATAGTGTATGCCTGCTGTAAATCGTCGGTGCGTGGTATCAGAACACTTCACGAACCAATATATCCTGTAAAAAAAGAGTAAAAAAGTAAAAACAAGAGTAAGAAGTGAAAAGAATAGTCAAAAGTAAAAAGGAGAGTAAAAAGTAAAAAGAAGAGTCAGATGTAAAGAAAGTGAAAAGTAAAAAGAAGAGTGAAAAGTATAAAGGAGATTCTAAAAGCAAAAAGAAAAGAAAAAAGTAAAAAGAACAGTAAAAAATAAAAAGTAGAGTAACAAGTAAAAAGAAGAGTCAAAAGTAAAAGGGAGAATAAAAGTAAAAAGAGTAAAAAATAAAAAAGTAAAGAGTCAAAAGTAAAAAGAATAAGAAGTAAAAAGTGAGAGGAATAAAACGTAAATATAAGAGTAAAGAGAAAAGTAAGAATTAAAAAGAAGAGTAAAAAGTAAAAGGTAGAGTGAAATGTAAAATAAAAGTAAGAAGTAAAAAGAAGAATAAAAGTAAGAAGTATAAAAAAGAATAAAAGTAAGAAGTAAAAAGAAGAATAAAAGTAAGAAGTAAAAAGAAGAATAAAAGTAAGAAGTAAAAAGAAGAATAATAAGTAAAAAGAAGAGTAACAAGCAAAAGGAAGAGTAAAGAGTAAAAAGAAGAATAAAATGAAAAAGGGAAGCGTAAAAATAAAAGTAAAAAACAAAAGGAGGAGCAAAGAGTAAAAAGAAAATTAAAAGGTAAAAAGAAGAGTAAAGAGAAAAATAAAATGTAAGAGGCAGAGTAAAAAGTAAAAAGAAGAGGCAAAAATTAAAAAGAGTCAAAAGTAAAAAGTAAAAGGAAGAGTGAAAAGTAAAAAGATGAATAAAGAGAAAAGTAAAAAGTAAAAAGGAGCTAATGTGGTGCATTTTAGGTGCTATGGAAAAAGACTTAGAATATGTAATGAAAGAACTACGGTGTGTGAACGCATTACATGCACAAATATTATCGCACAAACGCAAACACGCACGCACATGCAATTTATTGTCAATACATAGTTTCTCAATTTTCAAATTCGTATCGCAATTGTAATAGTTTCCGCTTCTATACACAAGCGAACTAGAGTGATTCATGCGTTACAGAAAATGTGTGTTATTCTATTCGAAGGGTACCTACTGTATATATGACCAGCTCCTTAAAGAAACTACAATAACTGTCATATAAATACAATATGTTATATAAATGAAACATAATACCGTACTTTATCTAGACATGGAAGATGGAAAAGCAGAACAAGATTGGAAATCAGACAAATACAAATCTTTGAATTCATGTTATCCTTATAGAGCAGTACCTGAGTAACCACATTCATTATCCCAGTTTCACACACACACTTTTCGAAATGATAAGGCATTCTAACCGTGTAAACAGTCGAGAGTTTTAAGACAGCATGCCAGGCGTGTCCAACTATGGAAAAAATATATAGAAAACATGTTTTGGCACGGTGAAAAAAAGGTTCAAGAAGGCAGTAATGGTCTACGTTATCACACGGTCCTATTGACAGTAATAATGATAATGAGTGATAAATATAATTACAATAACGGAAATTATATGATGTCTAGGGTCAATTAAATAGTAATGATTGTGTTTTTACGATAAAGTCAAGGTATTGATGGGCGTGGTAATCCCTAAAACGATTCTTATAATTACCAAAAGGTCCTAATAATCGTTACATCATCAACAACATTACTAATAGCCAGAGTAAAAGCTAATATGCTTTATTAATAACAACTTCTGTTGATAAAAAAAAACTTTTGTTGATAAAACTGATAATCTTAAAAGTATTATCACAAACAATTAATGATGATAGTGGTGTAATAGTACTAGTAAGAGTTTTAGTAATAATAATAATGATGATGATAATTATAACTATGATAATGATAATAATGATAACAATAACAATAATGATACTATAATAAAAATAATGACTATGATCATGATAAGGATAACAAACAATAACTGAAAATAATAATGATGATAAGAATAGTAATAGTAATAATAATAATACAAGAATATTCAACTATTACAAACTTGTTCTTTGCAAAGCTACGGAGCCAGCTCTGAACATGTGCACAAGTCCATTTTTATATGACGGATTGTAATTATTTTCTGAACAACTACTCCTTTCACAAATCTGACAAATAGACAATACACCTATCTTTTTTATTATTTCACTTATTCTATACATTTTTCTGAAACGTTTCTATTATCATACAGGAATTTGTCCATAAAATTCAGGGTGCTCTCTTGTTTCGCCCATAAAGCACTGCTTTAGTAGTACAAGAAAACCGTCATAGCCCCAGAATTTGAAGCGGCCTGAGCTACCGCCTCATAAACCGTAGCAAATGTTTCAATTTTGTGATATATGGTTAGAACGCCTATATATCATGCTTTGCTTATTTCTTGTCTTACTTGGTTTAACTTCTGGCATGAGTCCCGTCCGTGGTCCATGGCAGGGAGACCGCCTGCGATTTGTCAGTTGAAAGGAATAGAACTTGATGAGGGATGATTCGGGTTTCTTTCACTCCCATTCGTTGGTTGTTCGTCCGGCACTGAATTTGGCCAGTCATCTTATTTTCTTTTAAATACTTCCACAGTGAACTGGTTTGTGTTTCAATTACTTTTCGCTTCGCTCTTAGACAATTTTGGCCCATTAATCAAGAGACTTCGATTCTGTATTTTGCTTGGCAGGAATGCTTGAACACTTATCCAAACACGATAATATGTTTTATCTTGTCTGAGGTGATGTCCCTTCTGCTTCTCTTTGATTTAGTGCCAATTTTTCAATGATCTTCCGTGCATGTATCATTCCATCCATCTGGACATTTCTTGTGACTGTTATTTCGAATAATCTTATCATATGAGATAATAGTGGTCTGTAGTTTTTAGTCTTTTTAAAGATTGCTGGAATTTCAACTGATCCAGCAACTGAATTTGTTGCAATATGTCGTATACAAAAGTATAGATATTTTTCGTTTACATTAAGATAATTTATATTTTTGTGGCCGAAATATATTTCAAATTTTGCGTATTCAAATATAGAGTTAAAACATTTTTGATTCATCAGTCCCTCATATGTTTGACAACGGCATGTCTTCACTGGACGAAGACAACAATGCACGCATTCAATTAGCCAGCTAATTTAGTGGATGCAAATGGTTGAACTCGTTTTCGAGGGCTATATCCAAATATGTGGATAATCATCAAAATGTTCATTCATACGTTTTTCCCCTGTTACATCGTGAGGTTGTCTTGCTGTGTCTTTTCAGTGCATTATCTAAACTCCGGATTAATAATTATCATAAACTGTATTAGAATATCAAGTGAACAAAATCCAGAAGTTTTTTATTGAACATTATCAGACAAACATAAGTGCATAAAAGATATTATGAAACGAGCCTTACACCTGATTAACAGGTACGATTAACGCCAACGGCTTAAGTTAAGTGCACGCCTCTCACACTCATGTCATAAATCTAAGAATGTATTCATTACGAAAGCAAAGAGGAACCGTTAGAATTCTAATGACGAAGTATTTCATAAATTTCTTTTAAACATTTCTACAGTGCACTTGGTTAGATTTATAATATTTTTTCGGCACACTATTAAATACCCTTGGTCCATTTATTAGGATCCTTTGATTCTGCATTTTTCTTAACAGAGATGTTGATACACTTATCCCAGTACAGTAACATGTTCTTCCCTGCTTGGGGGAATGTCTTATTTTAATTCCCCCTTCCTCTACATCTCTTGGATTTGGTGCTAGATTTTCAATAATCTTCCATCCATCTTCCATAATCTACCATGACAACGTATCTTTCTCTCCGTCTTTGTAATGAGAATAGCGGTAGAAGGTGTTCCGGATCCCTTGTAATAAAAGCCTCATCACCCATCCACTCATAATGTTTCCTTTTCTGACTGTTTGCTCTATATGGTGACTGAAGTTTATGTCATTGTTCATATAAAGTCCTATATCTTTTACTATTTTTTCTCCTTAATCTCTATTCCCTCAGCCAAATATGACCTTGGTCTCAGATTTCCAGTTGGATTATACCTTATTATTTTTAATTTATCAGCATTGAATTTCATATTGTTTTTCTTTGTCCAATTACAAATGGTATTTAGATCCTCATTTAGCTTGTCTTCCATATCTAATAAATTTATTGATGTACTTTTCCTTGTATCGTCTGCAATTGATGTTACTCTTGTAAGGTGGCATCCCGCAGCCTCACATCTCCCAGTCATCTCCCGGTCATCTCCCGTCGTCTCGCGCGTTTCGCCTTGCTGTACGATCTTCGGCTGCTACCTTATCTTCTTTTTGTCTGCCTTTTATTTGTTTTTATGCTTCGTTTGTTTTATTCGCATTTGTTTGAGTTTGCCCTTTCACTCCATACTTTCGTCTGCGATTCATTTACAAATATATTTGTTCACGCTTCATCTTTGAGTTCTTTAACCTGTTATGCCATTTTTTATTGTCATTAATTTTTACCTTAATTTTTAGTTATTTTTCCACACCTACAGTGGCTTTGTTTTTTGTTTTAAGAAATATCAATTTTACGCATTATTTTACTGTTTTAATTTCTCTCAGTTTATTACAGTGTGAATGAATAATTTTCTCAGTTTTACTGTCTCCTGATGATGATTTTGTATGAATTTTGTGGCTTTTCTTTTGCATTTATGTATATATTTTATCTTTATTAATCGATGTTCGACGTGGCTTATGACGTCACGAAAGTTATAAATATAAGCCGCGTTGAGCGGGAAATAGATCCATTCTCAGCCAGACAACGCTGTTTCGCTATCCTCCTGTGTGATTTTTTAAAAATTAGCCGGCCAATGGAAGACTCAGCCCATCGAAGCGTCACATCACCATAATAATACAAGTTAAGTTCTGTTTCCTGACGATATTTGTTTTTCATAGGAGCCGGACATGATTCTTTATTTTTAATTATAAATATGAACCAGTCTTCATATATTTTACTTTATACAATACTGAAGAATATTCATTAAGATTTGTTTTTCACGGTTTCCTTTTTTTTTTTCATATGGCAGCTTATTTATTTACTAAAAACTAATCCAGGGGTGTCAATTGATTTCTACACGCTACCAATTCATAGAAATTAATTTGACAGGAACCCACTAGCTATAGTATATTATGGCTACGGAGCCTTATACCCCGCGACACTCTTGAAGGTTTAATTCCCTTGCTAATGTCACAAACCATAATTAAGAACAACAGAGATCCAGAACCGACACCTGTGACCCGCACTTAACACGTTGATTTATTGGAGAAAACTACTTTTCTGTACATTTTGCCTGCGTTTTGTTAGGAAATTTTGTATCCATTTTCCCATGTTTCCACTGATTCCAAGGTCCTTAATTCTAGGTATCAAAGTTCCGTAATCTACTTTGTCGAAAGCTTCTGCGAAATCACATCAACTCTATTTTCAGTCGGATCCCTTATTATGTATTCGCAGTGCGTTAGATTTGGGATAAACAGGATCTACCACTACGAAAACATTAATGTCCATGATTCATCTTGTTTTCTTGTTCTAAATATTGGACATTTTTATTATGTCAGATGTTAATGCCACTGGTCTATAATGTTTTGCTTGATCTTTGTTTCCACCTTTATATATATAGGAATTATGTTACCTTCCTTCACTATAGCAGGGATAAACCTGATGTCCAAGGATTTCCTCCAAAGGGTTACCAATGCTTTTGTTATGGTTTCTTTGCAGTTTTCTTTTTAAGATTGCTGGAATTTCATCTGGTCCAGCTGCTGAATTTGTTTCAATATATTTGATAGCCTCAAGGATATCTTTCATTGAAAGTTATATCCGTAAAACATTCATTTTGTTAATATTTTTGAAATGTTATTCAGGATCTGATATTATTTTTTCTCTTTTAGTAATACTAAGAACTTGTTCATATTGAATTTTGAGTATTTCGGCCATTTCCTTTCAATCATTTACCAAAGCACCATTATTCTCGAGGCCCAATTTCTGATCTTTCTTTTAATTTGTTGTTTGCATAAACAAAAAAGTATTCTACATTGTTCTTTATTGCTCTTACTGCTCGCTTTTTCAACAATTTTTGGGTTACATATCGATTTATCTAATTTGTCTTCCATTTCTTTAATTTCAGCTTTAAGTCTTTCTTATTTGACATGATCTGCTATTATATTCAGTTTCTTTGTTCTATTCTTCTTGTTTCTCAATAGTACATTACGATCTCTTGGTATAATATTCTTATTTCATTTTTTTTCTGGCGCACAAATCTTTTGCAAAAATCCTTGCAAGCATATAAGCTCTTCATCATATCATCTGGTGTTAGTAGAACTACAATATCTTTCAGTGACTTATCATGTGATTTTTTTTTTTTCAAGTTCAAAGATTTTAAACTAATTTCTACTTGGTCTATTTGTTTTTCACTATCTTTCTGAATTTCTAATTTATTTCATGTTATTTCAACGATATTGTGGTCTGCTGAGCTGTATAGATTGATATGTTGCTTATATCCTTTCCTATGCAAACGAAAACAAGGTCAAGTAGATTTTCCTCGCTTGTAGGGATTTTGATTATTTGGTTGAGGTAAAAAATCTTCAAAACCTAATAGCATTTTAGCTTCTTCTTTCTCATCTCTAGTGGCTTTTACTCCAATTTTGAATTTCTTTATTTCCCAATCAATAAAGGGGACATTAAAGCCTCCAAGTATTATAATACTTTGAATTTCCCGTGGACTCATGGTTAAGATTAAGATTTCTTTTCAAATGCTTAAATAAACATTTTCACATTTATGACTTTATTTTCTAGCACAAGGTTGACATACATTTTTTTTACATTGTATTTAAAACATATTTTTATTCTTGAGTTTCTTTCACTTCTCCTTGGTCTGAACATGAGGTAATCAAATCCTTAGGATTGTTTGTGTCTGTTCAAGGTCACCTTGAAGGTAACTGGGCCACGGTGTCCGACGAAGAGCTGACCCAGCATTTGACCTCCTCTCTTTCCTTTGATCGTAGAACATCTTAAAAGTAGAATATATAAACGCACAATCTCTCCTCGGTCATTTTGAAGAAATTGTATTGTTAGTAAAGGAGAGAAATGTAGACATACTCTGTGTTAGTGAAAAAAGCTCCACCAGGAAATGATAAGTAACTTTATCAAAATTCCAAATTATCATGTTTATCGATGTGATGCAGGGCGAGGAGGAGGAATATGCATGTTTGTAAGGGATACCCTTAATATATCAACTATAACAGTTAATAATGCTGTCGTAGAAGATATCTGGGGTACTGTACAAAGCAACATGCTTCCTTCCTTCATTATTGGCGCCGTCAATAAGCATTCCCATGCAAAATCTGAATCTTTTGAATATCTTGAAGAAGTCTTTAGAGAAATGTCCTTAAAAAAGAAATCACTTTTTATCTTAGGTGATTTAAATGATGATTTAAGTAAACCAAATGCTAAGTTAATCAAGAAAAATAAATTACAACAAGTGATTAATAAACCTACAAGGATCACAGAAAACAACTCGCCTATATTAGAGGCAATAATAACGAATATGTTGATGATCATGAACTTATTACGATGACATTAAATATAAAGAAATCAAAGCGACTACCGGTTACAAAAACTTTTCGTGACTTTAATCACTATGACCCTCAGTCATTATGCGACCTAATCATATCTAAAGAACTAACTCTATTAGATGTTTTATTGACAGACAATGCAGATACCCAGGTAAACATCCTTACGGAAGTGATAATCAGCATAGATGCCTCTGCTCTTTATGTGACAAGAACCGTCAGACGTCATCATGCTCCATGGATAAATGACATCAAGAGAGCCATTGCTGATAGAAATAATTCCCAACAAGCGCTCAAAGGAAACAGATTTGAGCCTTCGGGCAATTTATAAAGTAAAAAAGATAAATGTTAAATCATTAATTCAATCGGCAAAGACTAATTATTTCATAAATAAATTCGCTGAACATAAAAACAACTCTTGTAAAACATGGAAAATTGTTAAAACATTAGTGTCTAACAAACAACACACAGATAATAACACAAATTCTACACATAACACTGACCATTTTAATAACTTCTTTGCACAGATTGGAAAACTAACTTCTGAACAAACAATTGCCTCCACATTACATCAAAACACAGATCGGGCAAGGTTCATAACTGATATGCAAATTTTACCTCCCTCTGACCGGGACTCGAACCCGATATTTGTATTTCTATATTAAATGCGTTAATGCATTCTACCATCTTTCTTTCATAACTGATGTTTTCAGACCACAACCAGTAGACGTGGAAACTATTATATTAGTAATAAAACAACTCCGCGAAACAAATGCGGTGGGAGCAGACGGAATTGCTGTACGCTTAAGGATACGATACCCGTAATCGCTTTTTATATAACGATAATCATTAACACCTCTCTAGTTACTGGTGTTTCCCGTCGCTTTGGAGACATGGAATTGTAACATCAATTTTCTAGTCTGGGGATTTAGATGACATGAATAATTACCGCCCCATTAAAATTCTCCCAATACAATCTAAGGTTCCTGGAAAAACAGTCCTGGAGACCAATAACTTACTATCTAAAACTCAACATGGCTTTAGAAATACACTACCCACTGAAGGCGTTGTTACAAATTAATGATCAAATATATAATAACATGGACAACAATATGGGAAATTTGCTCACTTTGTGCGATCTTTCTAAAGCTTTTGACAGCGTCAACCACAAAATTCTTCATAACAAATAAAAAACCCATAGAAGTGATACCCATTGATTTGATAGCTAAGTACAAGAACCCAATCGGTAAAATTTTTTGAGAATATATCATCACAACAACCAGTCTATTTCAGTGTTCCACAAGGATCTATATTAGGCCCGATCTTATTCACAATTTCCATTAATGATTTATCAACCATAGTCCATAACTGCCATCTAATACAATACGCCGATGGTTATCAATTTCTCCATAGTGACTCAGTGAATAACTTACATGCATTGATAAGAAACACTCAACACGCTTTTGTTCAAGCAAAACGATATTTTGACATTAATGGCCTTAAAAAAATCCACAAAAAACACAATGTGTCTTCATAGGTAGTCGGCAAAATTTAGCTAACATTCCCATAGACACAACCATAGAATTCGAAGGCTGCTGAATCAAACCAAGCACTTCAGTAAAAAATATAGGAGAACACTTCGACATATATGACACTTAAAGCCCATGTTGATAACATGCATAGGAAGGTAATGGGAACAGTGATATATCTTGATCATATCAAGATATATCAAATCCCTACAGAAACAAGAATCACGGCTGTACAAGCTCTAGCTCTGAGCATCATTAATTATTGCTTAACTGTTTGGGGCTCAAGTAACAAAACCCTAATGCAGAAAGCACAAAGACTACAAAACTTTGTTGCAAGCGTTACAATGGGTAATGTCAGTAAGTTCGATCACATCACCCCACATATTCTTAAACTAAAATGGTTAAAAATCCAATCCAAATGCAGCTATGATACATGTGTTTTCATTCATAAAATCATTCATGGGAATTATCCACAATGAATCTTGCCCTTACAAACTGTAGGGAACACATCAGGTGTTCGAACACAAGTAAATTCTCTCTATGTCAAGAGATCACACACAGAAATAGGGACACGGCAAATGCTAATATGTAGACCCCTGACCTGGAACCTACTACCTCATAATGTTAAAGACATCACTAACCTCAATAAATTCAAATCAAAATTACAAGAACATTTCCTAAATTGTCAGTTATGACATCTTATCAAACAAATGTATTGTATACCACTTATATTTGCAACAAATTATAATTGTATTAAGAATAACCATTGTAATTTATGGAATAATTTTTTTGGATTTCAATTTGAATTCTTTCCTTTGATTATTTTCCAGTTGTTTCTTGATCAATATCTCTCCTATTTTGTAATCACTGTTATCTTTTAATTATTTAGTTCCTTTTACACTGTATTAATCTATGTCTATTCCCTTTCAGCCTCAATACAGGCAGGGGTGAGAAACTTGGAGATTTTTTGAGAGCAACATATCAGCACGTCCACTCTGTTCTGGTACCAACTGAATATATATATATAGATATATATATATATATATATATATATATATATATATATATATATATATATACATATATATATATATATATATATATATATATATATATGAATCACAAAAAACACAGTAACGTGCATAAAATAGAATTAATAAAAACACTGCCACTTCCTTTCATTTTGTGGCAGTGTTTATATATATATATATATACATTTATATATATATATATTTATATATGAATACATTTATATATATATATACATTTATATATATATACATTTATATATATATATATTTATATATATATATATATATATATATATATATATATATATATATATATTTTATATATATATATATATACATTTATATATATATATATATATATATATATATATATATATATATATATATATATATACGAAGGTAGCTTATTTTATCAATAACTTAATAAACATATAAATAGTAATTGCTTGCCCAGCTGCAGGTACCTCATATAATTTAGACCATCTCTCACCTCAGTGATATGTGACCTCAGTATTTAGCTGGCCTCCCATTTCAGCTTCATAGAAGGGATCAGGTAAAACGCCACTCTAGTTGTATCGCCCGAACTTCGACCTTCAGAAGGTTTCGGGCCTCCCCCGCCGGAATTCCGCTCGGGAGGCGGTCCATTCGACTGTCACCTCTATCCCGACCAATCGGCGATAGACCAAGCTCCGCTCCACGAGAATGACCCGTTAACCTTTAATTGGCAACATGTCATGAATTGTATTGTGTATCATTGTATATATATTGTATCATGTATATATATATTATATAGATAGAATAATCATACTCATACACTCACTTTAACTCCCTCGACTGAGGACATAGAATCTCAGGGACTCTATGTCCTTGACAGACAGGTAGACTTGATATCTAGCCTTTACTTGAAGTACTTTCAATATACTGCTTTATTGTCACGTGTTATTATCTTCGTATTCATTGATATATATATCTTTCATATTTCTTTAGTATTCCTTGTTGGTCGTAGCGTTTATCTATCGTGTATATATTGTCCCTCGTGTGTACTTGTATATAGTGACATATATCATAACTTTTAATACATTAATAGTGATGTGATAATTTGTTTCATACATAATCGCCAACTTTAACCTATGTGACGTGTAGTAAATCTATCTAGTAACATGTACCTTTAACATATTGGGTGTAGCAACATGGAATGGCTACCTTCACATGTGTGTATATATTTACATACATATACACACATACATATATGTGTGTGTGAGAGTGTACGTGTGTGCACACAGGAAAAAATATCTACTCTAGCATGTCCCTGTTTCAAGATGGCGGCCAAATTCATCACACCCACGCCATACTGCAGATATAAGCACATGTCCTCCGTATCCTCTGTAACTACTTTGGCTCAAGACAGGCTAAGCTCACGTAAATCCGTCTCCCAAGACATGAATTCACCCGTAGATGCCCTTGCAGGGAGACCTAGTAACCTCAGCGAGATTATCGGCTTTGCTCCTTCGATGGAGTAGGGCCGGCCGAAATCTAAGTTCTTCGCTCGTCTTCACTGTTTTTCCCTCACCATATTCAATTGTATCTTTTATCTAGCCGAGCTGTATCGTGTTTGCTCACCTAATAAAGCTCGAGCAGCTAATCGCTAGTTTCTCTGTTCCATCCAGTTATTTGTGAGTTAAACAAACCAAGCAGAGTAACCCATTTCAATAATATATATATATATATATATATATATGTATATATGTATATATAGGTATATATATTTATGTATATATAGGTATATATATATTTATGTATATATATATATATATATATATATATATATATATATATATATATATATATATATACATATGTGTGCGTGTGTGTGTGTTTTACTGTAGATCTGTAACTACCCCTTATATGCACAAGCAATACCTCACATCCTGAATTATGGTGGGATGTTACCCTTCACTTCTCCGACATCACAAGATCCACAGAACATCTCTTACTTTTATCAAAGTAGTAAACATAATCATGTCTAAGAACTGTACAATAATTGTAAATGGTGTGCAGTGGAATTCTAAGGTGAATGCTAACCTAGAAATGGAAAACTAGCATAGAAATATACCTGGAGAGTAAATATAATATGTTCAGTGGAATTCTAAGGTGAATACTGGCCTGACCTATAAACCGAAAACTAGCAAAGAAATATACCCGGAGAAAACAAATAACCCTAATTCTATGATCACTTGATGACGGTGCGTCACACCCGTGTGACACGGTTAAATGCCCGATGACGGGGCGACGCACCAGTGTGACGTTCCCGATGCAATATTGCATAGGCCCGGCGTAAGGGGTTTCCAGCTCATGGCGAATTGGAAATATATTCAAGTTCGTTCAGTTTCGAGTTTCATATCAAACTGCACCGAACTTGTACCATCAAGGGCCTCACAGTTGTCACACATATCCTGTTAACGTTTGCGACTTCTGGGTGCGTGTATGAGTGTTTTTTTTTTGCTTGTGAGATATGCAATATACTATGAGCATGTGCCTTTTGCGTGGGTGTCACTTATCACACTTATGCCATACTTGGTGACAGCCCTTTTGTTTGCTCCGCTGGTGGAAGTTAGCTAATTTGGAATTCCAATTTGATAAGATAGGAATTAGCTTAGGTTGGCCTAAATTACAGTCAGATTTCTAATTTCATCAACCTAGATTCGTAATCATCCAGATCCTCACCTCTGCTATAATATCTATCTATCTTTACACACACACACACACACACACAGGCACACACACACACACACACACGCGCACACACACACACGCGCGCGCACACACACACACACACTCACGTACACATACATACATACACACACACACACACACACACACACATATATATATATATATATATATATATATATATTATATATATATATATTTATATATATATATATCTATATATATATTATATATATATATTTTATATATATATATATATATATATATATATATATATATATATATATATATATATATATATATATATATATATATATAGAGAGAGAGAGAGAGAGAGAGAGAGAGACTGTGTGTGTGTGTGTGGGGGGGGGGGTGGAGTGAGGGAGAGAGAAAGAGGGAGAGAGACTTGTGTGAGTGAGTGAGTGTGAGAGAGAGAGAGAGAGAGAGAGAGAGAGAGAGAGAGAGAGAGAGAGAGAGAGAGAGAGAGAGAGAGAGAGAGAGAGAGAGAGAGAGAGAGAGAGAGAGAGAGAGAGAGAGAGAGAGAGAGAGAGAGAGAGAGAGAGAGAGAGGGGGAGGAGAGAGGAGAGAGGAGAGAGGAGAGAGAGCGTGTGTGTGTATGTGTGGACACCAAGAGTATTATTTCACTATATTTTAATTAAATTGATGCATTTCGCAAAAACAAATCAAGAGAATATGCTGCAGAAGCTCACTAAAGCGGTTATCTACGAGTTTATAAGGTTTCAGATGCATTTCCAGAAGCCTGCTAACTGTAGTGAACCTTGAAGATATTCTCAGACGCCAGGCACTTTCATGTGGACTGCTATGTCATCATTTCGAGTGATTGCCAAAGAAAAAAAGACTGGTCTTGTTATTAATGCTAATGCTACTGTCACTTCTGTAAGGCTGCTATTTAAACTGTTACTCATCCTCGTGCTGTTATTACTGCCGCTATTACTTCCCTTCTGCACTATTACTGCCAATACTCACCCACTATCATTAGTGCTTATTAATGACCCATTGTTGTTGTTTTTATACTGCTGTTAACTACAGTCAATCTTTCGAGTTATATGAAAATAACAACAGTGATGGTATTATTAGGAAATGCGATTAAAATTAGATGACAGCTATCTTTAGGATAATGAAATAAATAATAATTATGAATAGTATCATCATCACCGCCATAGAGTCATGTTTTAATGTTATTAAACACCTGGAAGAAGAAAATGTGATGCCTGCAGTCACAGAGTATAATGGATACGCAACTCCAGTAAACCTTCAACTTGTTATTTGACCTTGCCTTTGAAGATAAATACAGACGAATACTGCCAACCGGTAGTTTGAAACACCCGATACATCCATGGAGTCTCCGGTAGGTCTATTGGATGTCATTTTTGCTTTTACAGAAGACAGAGGGGGCCGTGACTCCATAGACTAGGCTGGCCCCTAGGTTACCCTCCTGGCCTGTATAATCTATTCCGAGTGGACTTCATTCCAATGGTCTAGGACCGACTGAGCTTGACTCGGCTCCGGGTCTACGGTTCTTTCCACCGAAGCGATCGTTCAGTCGGTACAAGTTGAACACAGCGATTATAATTTATATATGTTCGATTCAAAGAAAAAATGGAGTGTAAATAAGTTGAGAAGAAGGTGAAGATAGTCTACAAAATTGATTCTATGAGTCATACACGTCAGGAATATATACATTATTTACAAATCAACATAACCATCACCTCTTGATAAAGTTTATACTATCTTGAACTTCAATGCAACGCCATGAACTACAGCCCAACCATGATTCCGTTATCGAGCTTCTTTTTCAGTGTCTTCAAATCTCTTGCTTATTAGCTGTTGTATCTTGCTGCATGTTGGCGATTTTGTTCATGTCATTCTCTGTTAATTGCTTGTTCCCCTTGTCTTAGACATATGCATGCTCTTCAGCAATTCACTGCTTTCCACTGTAAGCCACTGTGATCTGGTAACTTTCCGTGGGGGGGGGGGGGGGCATGGCAGGAGAAGGCATGCATCGAGAAGACATCATGCTCAAGATGAAAAGGAAGTGGAAGCTCAGGCGTGTGTTGTACCATTGCGCTAAATTAATAGCAACCATAAAAGTTGTCTCATATTCCACATGAAGAGGGTTTATAAAAATAGCTCCATTGATTAAAAATAACTAAGAGGTAAACTAGTGTGCGCCGATGTCCGTATAAGGTCAGAGGACTCTTTGCCGAAACGGCCTGAGAATCGGCCTGGGAACCTCTAGACCTCAAACCAACGAGGGCATGAGCGGTTCGCGATCCCCTAGAGTCCCCTCAGTCCACGTTTCTAGAACCCTTCCCAAAGTCCGCTGCTGTTAACTGGAAGTACACGAGTTGAATGAATTCGATAGACGCCATGATAATCGTGGCATTGATGGAATATTGTGTTCAGATTACTTGAGAACAATATAACATACTAATACTATTTGTGAGAGTTGTATAATTCAGCTGCTATATTGACAACGGTTTAATTCAGTCACTATTTACGACAACTTTTGATATAATTATTACATGTGACACCTGATTATTCACTTGTTTGTGACAACTGTTTGATTCAGTTATTGTTTGCGACCAGAGGTAGATTCAAATTCTGTTTGATTTATGTAAAGTATTATACTGGTACTTATAAAGATAATCTCCAGTGAGTTGTTTAAATTCGCTTCGTGTAATGAAAATAAAAATGTATCTTAACATATACTTTAAGTGTTGATCTTCTAAGTTCATTTTGGTTTGAAAGTGGTTCCTCCACTTCCTGGGTGCCAAAAGCAATGGTATCTATGCTTGATCTGCAACTCGTCCATCTTTCCTTCAAATTCGAAAGTAAGATTCCATGCACTTTTAATGTTCATGTCTCTCCTGGCTTGAGAAGATAGTAGTGGAAATTTGTAATGGAAGTCAACATCATGCAACCGTCGCTGCCCACCTGGTTTTATTGAAATGTCACACATGAAAATAATTTCCCTAAGGAAAGCCCAATAAAATGTTTACTTATAACAGTAAAGACTAAAAGGCCAAATATTAGAATATATCTCTAACACACTCTCTCTCACATAAACACGCCAGTATCTGTTGACTGACCATGGCTTCAGCTGTGCAGCTTATAAGGTAGATTTTCGGTGTTGATAGAAATGGACATTGGAGAAGCATTTGTTACCCATACAATGACTGACCAACAATGACTGACCAACGAAGCAGCAATCTGATGCCTTTATAGAAATAACTATAAGAATGGATCCTCATAGCTAAAAAGAATACCTCAAACTATATAATATGTAATATATATAATATGTAAGAATGAGGAGCTTCTTACACAAATAACCGAGCAGCAAAAGTTCTGGGAAAAAAAAAAACGGAAAAGGACGATATGCCAATGTAATTGTTTTTAACATCCCCAGGGAAATGGAAATGAAATGAAATTATAGAACTTAATGAGAAAATCATAAATGTTAAACGTGCCATAATGAGTGGAATGGTGGCACAGAGGGTAACCATTACGTATGAGGGGCAACCGGTACCCAAAACCTGAAAGACAGAAAATACAACTTCCGGAAAGAGCGAGTAGTTCTTCGTCCTCAAAACTATGGTTTCCAAGACTTAGTACAAATGTGGCTACACAAAATCAAACTTCAGAAGCAGCTTCAGTTGCCATCGTAGAACCAGCATCAGCTGCAGTAACACCTCCAGCAGCAACACCAACTACAGTTACAGCTCTAACAACAGCACCATCTGTAATGCCAGCTGCAATAGCAATTCCTGCTCCAGCTCCATGCACACAGCGATGGGCCACACAAGACTCAACAAATGAATTTGAAAACAGATTTGCTTCAAATTCTGATGCAGAAAATCGATCAAATGATGGCAACATCAAATTGCACTGCAGCTTCAATTTAAAGAAAGGATGTTTACACTTCACTTTTTGCAACCTGAATTGAAAAATGATAGCACTAATTGACTTTAAGTGTATCATTTTGGAATGTTAATGATATGAACAAATATTGAGTCCACCCTCACCTTCCTCCAGGAGACTGACAAGCTCCTGGATGGGCGGAAGGTGAGTCTGGCGGCCCTGACTTCTGACGAGAGGAAGTCCAAGATATTGCTTCTTGGCTTCCCTCTGATGTATGACCTTGAGGTCATCACCGCCCATCCCAAGGTGGTGGGAGCTTCCCGACTTTCCAAAGGGAAGCACCCAACCAGGCAAGTCCTGATCACCTTGAAGGGAGCCCCAGTTGCGTCCTTGGACCTTGGCAATTGGGGCTCCTGCAACCTCAGGACATATGTCCCAGACCCACTCCACTGCTTCATGTGCCAGAAGTACGGACACCACCAGGCCACTTGCTCTGCAAAGCCAAAGTGTGGTGTCTGTAGTCAGGCACACAGCACGGAGGTGTGCCTCAAAGCACACAAAGATGGCAAGCGGGACACTACTGCCAAGTATCCCGACTGCCACAAAAAGCACCACGCCTGGAGCCTCGGATGTTCCGTCAGGAAAGAAGAGGCTCTTCGGTGACAAGAGGTCGTTGCAATATGGCCAGACTTTGTTCCTGCCCCTCCAGGCACTTATGTCTGGGGGCAGAACAAAGGGGTAAGGGCTCCCCCCCCTCCTAAGAGGAAGGAAGCACCACCCAAAACAAAACCACCACCGGACAACTCCAACATAAAGGAGTTTCCGGCCCTGGTGGGTGTTCCAAGACGGAAACAGACCCGGAAGGGGTCTGGGAACACACCAAAGGCCACCCCAAGAGCGGAGAGTCAAACTCTGTTTACAGAGAATGACTTGACGCTCCTGCTGACGGCAGTTGTCACAGCAGTTGCGACAGCATTGGGAAGGACCAGTGAAGAGACAGAGAAGGCAGTCAAGGTCGCCGTGACGGCAATGACCCAGACTGTCGCTGCCCTGAAGGAAAGGGATGTAAGGCCCAAGGTCTCTACACTCAATCCAACTCAGGGCAAGACTCCTCTCCCCACAAATCCCCAGGGTGAGACTTGTCTCCCCACCCAACCCACGGCCAAGACCACACTGGCAGAGCCTGAACCCAAACCCCAAAGGGTGAGGAAGCCATGACCATCCAGAGTGAAGGTCAAGGCGACCAGGGGTTCTCCACCTCCCAGGAGACCCAGCCCTTCTAATGGCTCAACCTGTCCTGACGACAGTGACGAGTCCAGTGAGGAAATCACAATCAGTGAGGAACTCACCAAGGAGTTGTCAGACTCCAAAATGTCTGACGTTACCCACACTGGGGCGTCGGACACTGAGACCGATTATGTCGACATCATTGACGAGGCAGACTTAATGGACTCAGATTAGCACAATGGCTCCTAATCTAAGCATACTGCAGTGGAATATCAACAGCTTTTCCCGGAGGAATGCCCTTCTCCATGCAATCGTGCGATCTCGGAACAGTGACACTATCATGCTCCAGGAGACTCTAACAGGAGACACTGTTCGCTTCTCGGGATATCATCCCTTTGTGTTGCTCTCTAATGAAGGCATCAGAGGTTTGATTACCCACTCCCAGCGGGATGCAAGATCATCTCATATGCAGATGATCTGGCAATTATCTCCACTGGGAGGCAGAATGAGAACCTAATCAGAAAGACCCAGCGTTGTCTGGATCTAATGTCTGAGGAATGCCGCAGAGTCGGGCTTAAGATCTCAGCAGCCAAATCGAAGGCAATGGTGCTGAAACAGGGTGTCCGAGACCAAAGGCTACGAGTCCAAGGGTTAGAGCTAGAGTGGGTTCACGTCTTCCAATACCTGGGTGTATGGGTTGATAGTAACCTTACCTTCCGCTCGGAGATTCAATACCTCCTAGAACGGACCAAGGCAAGACTCTCTGTCATGAGAGCTCTGTCAGGGCAGCGCTTAGGGGTTGGGCACCGTGTACTAAGATCCTTCTATGTGCACGCTGTCCGTCCCATCGTGGACTATGCCTCTGTCGCCCTGATTACGGTCAAGCCTGGACTAAGGAAAGGGCTTGACGTTATGCAAAACGATGCCGCCAGGATCATTTTGGGTGCTCCTGTATGGGCTAAGGTTACCAACCTCCTCTTGGAGGCTATCCTCTTCCCTCTGGACATCCAGATCGATCAGATGGCAGCTCAGTTTCTTGCCAAAGTCCTACAGTCCCCACCGGACTCGCAGCTAAGTTAAAAAGTGCAGCGTCGGCTTCCACAAAACCGTGAACTCTTTGCCAACAACTCCTGGTTGTCTCATACAGCCAGGGTGTTGATACGCTTTGAGCTCAAGGAGACACTGTTGGTTAAGGGCATGGATCTCCCCCACCCTAACGATGCCACAGCCCCGTCGTGGGCAAGATCCTTGATAGAGTATTCTGTCATGAACCTGTCAAGGAGAAAGACTCAGTACTCTCCGTCTCTTTTGAAGGCTGAGGCGGAGAGGAACATTGCAGAAATCACTCCACCGGGTAGTAAAACCTACTTCACGGATGGTTCTGTAGACCCCATTTCCCACACTGCAGGCGCCAGTTTTGCAGCAAGGGACATAGCACAAGCTATGCAGGTGTCCGACAATGCCTCCTCGCTCCAAGCAGAGGCAGTCGCTTTTATGGGAGCCCTAGCCCATGCAGCCCAGACGGACGGGCATGTTGTCACACATACAGACTCTAGGGCCGCCATTGACAGCCTGCAGCAAAGCACGCCCCTTGATAACGTTTATCTTCTGACCACGATTCTTACCATTGCTCAGAGAATCCTGGATCAGGGTAGACGCATTATCATCAACTGGATTCCAAGCCATGTTGGTATTAAAGAGAACGATGTAGCTGACAGGCTAGCGGAGGAAGGCAGGAAAAAACCCTTGAGTAATCTTGTGGTGCATCCTAGCCGAGAACTGCTAAGGGCAGGTCGGTGCCCTGCAGCGACATAAAGAGGAAGCGAAAACCTCCCGCTCGGCCAGCTGGTACTCAGACGCCACAGGCTATGAGTCGCTGATACTCTCTCCCAAAATATCAAGGCGAGCCGAAGTCAATCTTCACAGACTGAGATTAGGCTACCCTTGTGCGTGGCAAATCATACCCACCATTGGGCATGATGAGCGACGCTGCAAACAGTGTCGCGCGCC
>NW_028234414.1:6966393-6968893 GCF_977035675.1 Penaeus japonicus | reverse complement strand
CCCCCAATCCAGGCCCTAATAGTAGGGAACACTTGTTATAGATCAGGTTCTTTATCCTTCATCCTGCACTGGTAAACAAAATACTGAAGTTTTTTTTTTTTTCCCTGATATGTAATTGAAAAAGAGCCATCTATAGGAAAAAAATATTTCAAGATGTTTAGTTCATCTATAGATGACAGCCAATCAGAGTGACCTTCTTGATGAACTGGCCAGTCATAGCACTTAGATGTTTCTTATTATTAGTGAATCCATAGGTTTGAGCAAGTTTTGGTGGTATTGGTTCCAGTGTGGGATATACTTTGGGAACACAGGACAAAAAATTCAAGAGAAGTACCTTGAAAAAGGGGGTCCAGGGGATGCTTGGTATTTGGGTTAGGATTTGGTAGACAAAAAATGCCACAAAAACAATGTATGCAAAATTCCTGCCAAAAACACTGTGTAGTGACACGGGCAATGACAATTATTGTGCACACATTACACCAGATATATGGTGGAACTAAGGTATATTTATGGCATATATCAATGCAGTTTATTCATATGTTACCTCAAAATTTCCTTGAACTCCTCTCTCCTCTACTATTGGGGCCCAGATTATATCCACAATATACAAGCAATAGAGTGTGAGAGGAATCCACCGAGACCACTTCTGTGGTATTTAGGAACGTGGCACTTTTCAGAAAATTTACCAAATTTTAAAATACTAATTAAATACCAATTATATTGATGCTACATTTTCAAATACTTTCCTTTATTTATATATAAAAAAAAAGTTTCAGTACCCCCCTCTTGCCATTGCCCTCCCCTACTCAGATAGGGAGATAGGCAGATAGACCCCTCAAATGAGTATGAGCGCATCACCTGATTCATCAATAAAGTAACAAAATTTTGGACCCTACAAAGGAGATTTTACTTAAACTTTGAAACAAAAACAGCTAAGGGAAAACAGATTTATCTTATTTGTCATCTTTGAGAAAATTGTTCCTCTGCAATATTTTAGGAATTTAAATGAATATTCAAGTTCCATCAAGGTCAATTTTGAACTTGAAATTGCACACCAAAAAATGTTTATTTCATTGCATATATCACATACAGACTGCACAGTATAACATCAAAGTTGAAAAATCCATCTTGGTTACCCCTCAAATAGGAAGAAAAATGGCAATAAGCTTCCATGCCTATACAGTACCTCTAAGGGGCCTGGCAATATGGGGCTGATGTAGTGGCTCGAGGAAACTTTCCAATCAGTACTAGAAATATTAGCAGACACCACTTGTCCTATTCTTATTGATAAAAATGTAGGGAAAATCCCTGATTGATAAGCCTTCTGGTTAGTACAATGGTTAGCATGCCTGCCTCACATCCCCTTGGTCAGCTAATCAAGCCTTGTCCAAACATGTTAGTTTCTTCTATTGCCTGGTGGTCATTGTTGTGGTTGGGCACATGGTGAATAAGGACCAAGCTCAGATCGAGTCAACACTCGTTGGCTCACTATCATTAGTCAGCAGTCGCTGACATAGGTGGGTTCACCATAGTGCATATAAACCCAGTGAAGCACCTGCTCCACAAATCTAGATTTTCCTTATGCTGATTGGTTGTACTTAAAGTAAATACAGTAAATACAAATGCAAATATATCTTGATTTTAGTTTATAACCCATTGACTTCAGGTGTTGTGACATACATGACAACACCGATTAGGCCTAATAGATGGGTGTCAAGTCTGTGCTACTCAGAGATTGGAGAAAACACTTTCCCCGTCCCTCTAATTTTTAACAAGTGACACCCAACCTAACTGCCAGTTAAGTTGTTAGGCCTAACTGTCATTTTGTTCATTACAAATGAAATATAATTTTCAGTTTTTGCTTATTTGTTATTGCAAATATAAATGCAAATAGATATTTGACCTCATCCCTGATTGGAGCAACTGAGAACACGGGTAAATTACTATTAATATAGCCTCCCAAGTAGTATGCTATGATTTTTCAAATATGCAAGTACTTATCCCCCATCTGTCCCAAAAGATTAAGTTTCTAGTCTTTCTCTTGTTATATTTCCTCATTTCATTTTTATCAACAGAAACACTGATGAATACAGTGATTATTTGGATGCCAGAAGGAAAGCCAGCAACTACTTTGAAGACTGCCGACTTTATGTTATCATTCCAAGTGGTGTTAATGTCTTGGTGTCAGCTGTTTTGGTTGTGGCATGTCTCATCTCAAGGAAGGTCCTTTCCACAACTACTGTAAGTATCTTACTGCTGAATGTGTTATATGCAGGTACACTACTGAATACCTCTTTCTATAGAGTTAGATTAAATTATTTGGAGCCTATTGGAAGAAAAGCTGCATTACAAAATGAAAGCTATTAATTTAATCCCCTTCTCCTTAACATCTTGGTTTATATCCCCAAGCTAGAGTTATTGTCTCTAACAGTCAACTTACCCAAAAATGGAACATTATTCTTTCATGCCTGTTATATGACAATCATTGATTTATTTAAAA
>NW_028234414.1:6956249-6961249 GCF_977035675.1 Penaeus japonicus | reverse complement strand
ACCCACAATGGGGTTAAAAGGGGTATTGCCCATTTTTGATGGGACATCATTAATTTTTTTTTTTTTGAAAGCTACTCCCCAGACCCATCTGCCTCAAACTAATGCAATATCCACCTGCATATTACTAACTTTTCTACTTGATGGTTACATAATGCAATGCAAATTACAATTTTCTATACAATTCATGTCACTGAAAAAGGCAACCTGCATAACTTGTACACTTTATATCTGCAATTTTTTTAAACATTTTGAGTTCATAGATTTTCATTTTTTATCCAGCCTAGAGATCTCCAACTCGCTAGCCACAGTTTAAGGCTTCTAGTAATCTAGTAATCCTAGTAATCTATCAAAACCTGAACAAACTTGAAAAAAATATATTTTCATTTCTTCTAAAAATATGAAGGCTTTCAATAACAGCTAGGCTATCTATACAGTAGGCTTATATGGCACCCATTACCGACAAAGTTGTTACTATATATAATTATTTGCCTAATGCTGCTCCTACCATGAAAATAACTAACGCACGTAGCTTCCAAGTGCTACATCTCTCCTGGCGCGATACCGCACTACACTTCTTAGAGCGCTCTACACCTGCATCTTACGGGGTGCTAAGATACATTTTTTTTTTTCTTTTTTTTTTTCGCTAAGTCAAAGACAATGTGTCTATACAAATGGAAGTGCAAAGAGTATACACATACATAACTATGTAAAACGTGTATTTAGAAGGTGAGATCATGACACAATAGGACGTCATCTTGTAGGAGCGAAATATCTTTCGTCCGCAGATGAACGATGTGCAGGCAGAACGAGAGGAGAAAGGTGACTCACACCATGCCCAATGCCTACAATGTGCCCCCGTACCAGTAGGGATGCCTTTTATTGTGGCACTCACAGTCAAAAGCACAAGTTCCCTTCCTCTTCCCTACCTCTTCATTTTGGATGGTTTTAAGTTTCGAGTTCATTCGCGACAGCACACAAATATGAAAAAATAAAGTTGCTTTTTGTCCTTCCCTAAAACAGCAATACTTCTATCACATTGAACATAAAGAAAAAAAAAATGAGTTGATATGGACCCTGAACTACAATTTTAGACAACTGTAGAATTGACGGAGCCTGTGATATGACAGATATAAATTTCTAAAAACAGTAAAATATACACACATACACACACACACACACACACACACACACACACACACACACACACACACACACACACACACACACACACACACACACACACACACACACACACACACACACAAAAAAAAAAAGAAAGGCTCCAGCTCTACAATGAGTGACTAAAAGGAAATGGGAAAAATCAAAGTATGTTGCAGAATCTCCCTCGCTCAGAAATAGAACTCATCCTCGAGCTTGTGTAAGCAAATCTATCCCCCATCGGCAACGAGTTAACCCACTGCGTGCGGGTGTCATGACATACATGACGTAGGAGCTTTGGGGCCCCGCGTCCATGACGTACATGGCGGTTCGGAAGAATAGTGCTATTTTATTGTGCTATGAAAAAGGAATGAGTGATGATGGCTACTGCAGTCATAATTACTATAATTACGTAATACCGTAGCTTATGTGTCCAAACCTAGATGGCAAACACTTTTTCCTAGCACCAGAGCACTTGACATCCAAGGTCTCTAGCAAGCACTGTCTCTATAGAGCGATGGCCACACACTAAGTTGATGAACCATTGCTCGCCGATGAAGGATGTGCAGGCAGAACGAGATGCGCAGAGGAAACTCAATCCATACCCAGTGTCTAAAAATGTGCTCTGTGCCAATATGGATGGCCTTAATCATGGCACTCACAGTCACAAGCACAGGTTTCATTTCCTCTTTTCTTGGGTTATATGTTTCGTATTCGTTCATGACAGCACAAAAATACGAAAAAAATATAGTTGCCTTTTGTCCTCCCATAAAACAGCAATACTTCTATCACACTGAGTATAAAGAAAATAATGAGCTAATATGGATAATATACTACGATTTTAGTCTACTGCAGCACTGGTAGAGCCTGTCATATGGCATATATAAGTCTCTAAACTCAATAAAACACACAAAAAAACAAAACACAAAAAACGCTCGTTTTTCAATGAATGACTGAAAGAGAGTGGGAATGTTCAAATTATAATGCTTCAAGCAGTCTCTCTTTAAAATAAAACTTATCCCGGAGGCTGGGCAAGCATATTTATCCCCGTCTGCAATGGGTTAAGGACCCTCGGACAGTTTTTAGGCTGAGAAATATAATTTTTTTTGACAAAAATAGGTTTTCATCATCAAAAAATACCTACACCATTATTGAGTCATCCTACGAAGTTTCAAAGTCCTATCTTGATTCTAACGCTTTGTAGGAAACTGATTATGAAAGTAACCAACAAGTTATTCTGAGCCTCATCGTGGTTATTAGGAGTTGCCTTGATAATTTTGATATAACAAACTCATACATATAACCAGTGACAATATTCATAAAATACGAAGGAATCTGACATAGATGACTAAAAGAAAATATGATGTGCTGTAATATATGGGTATTTTATCAAAATACACTTGTAACACTGGGTCAGATGGTGGAATTAATTATCAACTCCAACAAAAAACATTATTAGGCAATCTATAGTTTGCAGCAGTGTATACAGCATGAGATAAGCTCCTAAGGTCCTAGATGCATTGCTTGGTACTTGCCTTACAAAATTAAAATACACTCCAGATGGCAATACTGGAGTGTGAGATGGACAAAAAAAACTGCCAAAAAATCTCCAAGAGGAGGAAGATACAAGACAAAAAAAATTTAATCACCATTTTTCCTTTATTTAAAAGTAAATGAAGTTCATACCAATGAAGATGTTATGATATAGCCTTCAAGTACTTGGTTTTATATTTTATAAATAAGCAAAGTCAACAAAAAAAAAAAGGTAATTTTTACTTGAGCATATCCTAAAAAACGACAAAAGCCGCTCTGAATACACAAACTTTTTTATCTGGGGACTTGTACACTAAATGTAATATTCTACAATAACAGGGTCTCATTTAAGAGGCTTCAGGTATTTCAAAATTGACTTTGTTTTTATTCTATGAATAAATTACTGAATTCACAAGTAGTTGATTCATTTCTGGTATTAACTTTAGTCACTCTTAACAGTCTACTTTTAAAATAAAAATTAAATTTCCACCTTGATTTTTATTGTACACCTCAAGCATAACCGAGACTCGGGTCCTTAAATTAGAAAAAGAAAAATATGAATACGATACTTTTGCTTTAACAGAGGAATACAAATACATATAATATTATTACCATCAAACTGCCTAAGATGTGTACATAATATTTTTAGTTAATAATATTTTTAGTTAACCCATTCACACCGGGGCCGTTCCAGCTTTGCGCGGTCACAATACCGGGGTTCTCAAACGCATAAGCCTAACACCTCGAGATTCTCGGGCACACAAGCCGCAAGCCTGGGTTGCCCGCTCGCTCTACCCGAGCGCGCGGCTTCCCCTCATAGCTCGTCCAGGGCGTCTGACGCGAAAACCACAATACGTGCTATAACGTCAACCGGCTCCAATGGGTTAATAATGATCAACTATCACAATTCTTGAATCTAGGATTGTATAGTTTTGTAATTGCTTCAGCTGGTTTCTTATATGTTCTTAATGGTTGGGGGCCAGTACTTTAAATGGCGTGATGGTAAGCCATGATCCTGACTTCCACTCCAATTGATGCTCAAGAAAGGGCAACAAACCATCATACTGTGCAGTATATTCTGGCGAGACAAGAGCTTGGTCTGCCATCTTATTTGACAATAAATTACCAAAGGGTCTACAAACTCTAACTTACAAGACCATATGAGGTAGAAGTTTCCTGCCCTTTAGCAGAGTGCTAACAAGTGCACAGGTTGTGACAATTGCATTTTACCTTGATGTTTAGTACATATAAAGATGATAGCCAATAAACACTAGCCTGAAATTGACATAGGCAGTTTCATATTAGTTGTTGTTCAGGGCTTTCAGTTTGACTTACCAAAGTACTTCAAAGACAATTGTCTTATCGTGATGATGTGTGTGATTGCTGTATTAGTTCTAGTACAGGATATACATTAACGTCACATCCAGAAGGTTTATCATCAAATAAGGAGCTGGTCAAAACACATGTGGATGTTTGTTGTCTATTTTGCCCAAGCTCTGTTATGTGAAAAGGCTCTTTGATTGCTATACCTACAGTACACCGTGTGGGTGAGTAAATTGTAAGGGAACTACACATTTTATATATCTAATTTACAATAGGTAGAAATATTGATTGCCCATGGGTCCCCTCAAGACTGTTCCTAACTCAGAAACTAAAGTATTAAAATAAGAGCCAACTACGTGAAAAATAATCATTCTTGTTTGTGAAAGTCATGTTATCATATTAAGAAAATTTGCCATTTGTAGACCTGACACCGAACTATGTTAAACAAGATAAGGGCCTTTAGATAAATCAATCTAAAAACTTCATGTACTATTCATCAAGAGTAGCAAACATAGGTATGTTATAACCATACCTTAACCTTTGTTGGATATTAAGCAATTCTTAATTCATACGTATGTCCAGAACAAGTTCTCATCATAACTTTAATTATGTTTGCTTGATTTCTAATGAAATAATTTATATATCTCTTAAACTCTATCTCATTAACAGCTGTTTATTAAACAATTTTCCCCATGATGCAATGTTGTACACTTCTTCCCCTAGAAAGATTCACAGTTAGAAGTTTCATCAACTCTGAAAATCAACTGCAAATATTCAAATTGCCAACATTACGTTTAAAAACAATACCTCTTTATAAAAAAATAAAAATAAAGTTCTAAAATACCTTTGGGTTTGCACTAGCATAACCTAGAAATAATGTAATTTTTGGAATTCCAGCATTTACCATCACTGAACACAATCTTCTTCCTTAACAATCACACGAACTCTTTAGAAAATAAGTGAGAAGTAAATAGACACAGATATTG
>NW_028234414.1:6943749-6953749 GCF_977035675.1 Penaeus japonicus | reverse complement strand
CATTACCCACAAGGATAGGAAATTGAATATTACTGTTTAGTAGAACTTGTCAAATTGGTATAGTTTAAGCAATGTAGCGCCTCACCATAAAGGTTCCACTTTAAAATTAGCATAAGGCTCTGCCTGTACAGTGGCAAGAGATAAAGTGTACCAGGGCCAATTGTTGAGGTTGTTGAAGGGCCTTTTAGACCTCTGATTTAAAAAAAGTGACTTAAGTGCAGTACAAACATTTATCCCCAATGTCCTTAAAACGTCATCGAACATTTTAAGTGTTTTAATGTCATATCAAAGGGATGATGCAGCAGTTACGTGAGCTGGTAGCGACGTGATTTTATGGTCTTCTCCAAGTAGGGACAAATTATTAAATATGATCCTACGCGTCAGAAATTTCTGTGCTTAAGCTGAAACACATATCGGAACGATACGTGACTCGGAAGGTTTGTAAACGTTAAGACGTATGAGGAAAATCCTGTCGATCGTTTCGACTACGATAGTGGATTTTGCTTCCGTTTCTGGAGAGCCACCTCACAAGGGATGAACTTCTCAACATATGCTAATTTGATGACGTGACTCGTGCGCTATGATAAACACAGGGGTAAGTAGTCCAGCTGGCGCTAACTGATGACCGAACGTAGGTGGCTTAAGAGGATCGATAAAGTAGGTGCTTCCTCCATCTCTATTTGTGTCTCATGTAAAAGATCACCAGAATAACAGTCGTGAGATGGTTTGCCAGATCGGCAACTCTCAATGCACCATAAGGCAGATACGATGATGCCTCCCCAGACACACCCTCTCCAGTGGGAGGTAAAGATCGTCCAAGCACCATCTTTAAGAAGGCTCACCAGAAAGTATAAAGAGTTTCCTATTGCCGAAGAATATAAACAGGTAAACGATAGGCCACGTGTCTTATTGCATACTGAAAGTTTACAATGAAAGTACTAGCGTCAACGAGGTGCTGAAGCAACATGCCGCGTACCAGAGCAAGGACCAGATCGTGAGTGTCAAATTATCTTTACGAGAGTTCTCTGAGGTATACCCTGTTCTCTAGAGGTTCTGACCTTGTTTATATAAACAGGGATGTGATGTCCCATGGGATGCCTCGGCCCTCTGGGTTCAAAGCATCCCCATCAGGGTGACGATACCCTCGCAGTAGGTATAATGCCAGAGTCTCTCGGCCGCAAATGTTGGAGCAAAGTATTCCTGTTAGTGTTACTCGGTTCTGTGATTATTTTCGCGGATTAAACCAGCACCTGCTAGGAGATACACCCTCCGGACGCAGATGCCGAAGTAAAGCATTCCCTTCAGGATGTCTTGATTCCCTTGGCAGAGGTTTAACGCCACGACCCTCTGGCCGCAAAGCCAAAGCAAAGCATTCCCGTTTGTGGGACTTGGTCTTGAGATACTCCTGTATCCATCTGAGGATGCTCAATGCAAGTTCATTTTGTGGTTTCGTGACGCAAATAAGCATTCTGCACGACATCCAAACCTATTAAAGTTTCCGAACCATACACGATTGCATGATATATTTCATTAGCAAAATCTTTCATCAGCGTCCTATTGGTTTTCAGGAATTAACTTCAATGAATCAAGTGGGAAGTCCATGTTAGAACATGGAAATGATGAAGAAGAAAAGGAAAAGACAAGAAGAAATCGCCGCGGACATTACGGCGAAAATAACACATGTCCGGGGAGGCCGTCATGTGTGGCTCGTATTAGCTGATCGAGAGTTTGGCATTCCTTTCGGAACCCTCGCTGCGCGTCTGCTAGGAAAAAAAATAAAAAATAAAAAAAACCTTCTGTTAACACTTTATTCAAAGACATTGCACAAGCAAATTGGTTATGCAATAATTCGGCATGAAATTGCGGATCTGGGATTTCCCCCTCCTTTCAGTAGAGAATGATGTGAGTGAAATGCCTTTACAGTTTGCACACACAAGTTGTAGATCCTGTCATAAATGCTCCAGGCTCATGACCCTCGGCTTACAAAGTTGTTAATGCTGTGTTTAAATAAAAGTGTGAATTTTCACCACTCTTGCATTTAATTCTTGGAGAAGAACGGATTTTAAGAAATATATGTATGCGTAATCTGGAATTCTTACGATATATCTGCTTGTTATTACTGTTGATCTAAATAAAGATGAAAATCTTGTTGAAAATCTTGTACTCTGATGAAAGCTGTGATCTGTCGAGAGGTCTTATTGTCGTTGCGAACGTGTGTTTTACAGTGTGTGTTATAAATGGTAAAAATATAAACCTAACTTAAATAACCCTCTAATGTACCTGTTTAAAGCCATGTCCCTTTTATGTGTACCTTTGTTGGTGTGTATCCCTCTCATTTATATACACATACCTTCTGCATGAAATTGTGAAGGATCATAATATGATCCTTCACAATTTCATGTGTGATTGCGTAAACTCTTATTCCTCCCGTATGTACCTACGAGGGCCAATATTCCTGCTACATGTATCTGTGTAGATCCGTTTTTCTCCTGTACATGCCTGTATCGGTCCGTCTCCTTCCCATGTGTATGAGCTTAGATCTATCCCTTTCGTGCATTCCTGTTTTAACTCATCCCTCTTGTGTAAGCCCGTAACTATCTCGTGTACCTGTATAGGCATATATTCATCCTATGTTTTCCTGTATAGCAGTATATTCTCTGTACCTATATAGTCCCTTTTCCTGTCGTTGAGTACCTGTGCAGTCCTTTAACTCTGTTCCTATTTATTCCACCCAGTGTACCTATGTATAACTATATCTCTCACCTATGTATCTGCATAAGCCCTTAATTCTCCTGTGCCCCTGCCTTAGTCCGTGTTCTACCTATTGTGCTTGCATAAGCCCATGTCTCCCGTGTATGTCTCCTGTATTAACCTTCTTAGAGCTCTAACTTTCCCCTCCCGTCTGTACCTTTGTAGGCCACAACCTACCGTGTCTATCTAAAGAGACCCTCGCCCCTGCTGATGGACGTAATACTTCTGAGTGTATCTGTATAGGTCCGTGTTTCTCCCGAATGATCCCGCGTAGGCCCTTCCCCCTCACTTGGACACCAAATTAGGCCCTTGTCATCCCCAAGTAATACCTATGTAAGTGTATACCCCCCACTCCCTAACAGGGTTCTTCAAAGTACGGGTCGCGAGCTGGTGGTCAGTGGGTTACTGCGACTCATTAAAAATAAAAAGATAATAATATAGAATGAATAAATAAGAACACATTAAAAAATGTGCTGTTAGGTACGGTAGGCAAACAAACAAAAATAAAAATGTACTGGATAAAAAAGTAAAATCTACTGATTAATGTGCAATACCGTCCCATAGGGCCGCGAGGGTAATACATTGAACCTAACTTGGTCGCAATAAAAAAAATGTAACCATGCTACGAACCGTATCCTTTCTGTGTGTAAGCCCGTATCCTTCCCGTGTGTAACTGTGTAAGCCCGTATCCCTCCCGTGTGTACCTGTTTAGGTCCGTATCCTTCCCGTGTGTACTTGTGTAAGCTCGTATCCCTCCCGTGTGTATCTGTTTAGGTCCATATCACTCCCGTGTGTAACTGTTTAGGCCCGCATACCTCCCGTGTGCACTAGTGCAGGCCTTATCCCTACGTATGCACATGCTTAAGCCCGTATCCCTTCCGTGAGTACCTGCTTATGCCCGTATCCCTCGGCTGCAGACGACAGACATGGTCGGCTGGAGAGGCAGATGTTGACAATGTTCTTCACGTATATCGCAGTTTGAGTCCATGTTCGCCTGACACCCCTTGGCACCAGAGCGGGCATCAAGGTAAGAGTGGCATCCTTTAGGCAGTGACACGCGAGTGCGGGAGAAGAAATCAAATGAAGGGGGAAGGAAAAAAAGAAAGGAACTTTGGAAGGGAGGCTATCAAGTATCAGTTAATTATTTTCCTTTGCTTTGGAAGTCGGTATATTTTTTTGTGTATGTGTCCAAGACTAAAAAATTACTGAAGGTCTACTTGTCTCATGTTTGCACATACTTTACTGGAGAAATGTTTTATGGTTTTGAATGTGTTGATCTAAGGAAAAATGTGATCTAAAATATATAGTTTACTCGAAGAGTCGGGAGGGAAATGCAAGATTTTGAGCATAATCTTTTCAGGGATAGAAAATTGATTAGGATAGACAATAAATGTTAAATTATTAGTTTTTTAAAATACGAATTCAAACAGAATGTCCTTTCTGTTGATAAATCTGAATTCCTGTGTTATGATAACCCAGAGAACCTCCTCCCCTGCCATTGGAAGTATTTCTGTTGGCAGATGTTGCTAACTAAGCTTGCAGTTGCTGGTCTTTATACATCTAAATTGAATAGAAGTATAGATAACTAGTTGCAAAAGAATGGCATGAGACAGTGCCATTACCTTTGCAATTCTAGTTCTTCCAAAAGCCAGCAAGCCCCTGCTACATATAATCTTAATACTTGGACCATAGACTGGAACCTTAATTGATGGTGAATCACATCAGAGTTCTGAAAGCTTTTTTACTTGATGGAATATGTGTGGTACTGGTCATGGTGTTGCTTAATGCTCAGACATGCATACTTTGATAATTGACTGTGGGGCTAGTTTTAATATGTACAGATTATTTTGTTTAATCCTATTACTGTGTTCTTCACTGTAATTTATTAAGCTTTCCTCTATTTTGGCAAAGTCATGTTGTAAATTATTACAGAAGTAAAATATTTTCCTTTTTTGATGATTAGAATATATTATTTGAAACAGTTGGATGAAGCAGAAATTTAACAAAAAGTAATTTTTGGAAGACATTGCGACATGTGTATCCAAAGGAAAAACTTGTTTCAAAATGAGAAAGGCCATTAACCCATTATGGACAGGTGTGATGACACACATGATGCAGGAGCTTTGGCCTGACAATGGGTGTCATGCAGTACATTACATTTGGGGATTTTGGATCACTGTGTTATTTTATTGTGCTATGAGTAATGAGTGAGTGATGATGACAATGGCAATCATAATTACTATAATTGCTTAATATTAACCCGATACCGCCGGCTGCCGGCCACAGACGGCGATTGGCAGAGTGCGTAGTGCCGGGTGCTGGCATGTGGCGTCAATTGTATAATTGATTTAGGCCTATGTGTTTGAGAACCCCGGCATTGCAGCCATGCAAAGACGGAACAGCGCCGGCGGAATGGGTTAAGTAAAATTGGTTTTACCTAAAATTCAAAACCTAGATGGCACCACTTTCTTCTAGCACCAGCAGGAGAGAGATCCTTGAATTGGCACCCATTCACGGTCTGTAGCAAGCATGCACTATCTTTATAGAATGATGGCACATAGTTGCCAACTTCTCGCTCTAAAGTACTACCAATGAAGGATGTGCAAGCAGAACGATAAGAGAAAACTCAAACCGTGCCTAGTGTCTATAGTGTGCCCCTGTGCCAGTAGGGTTTGCCTTTTACTGTGGCACTCACAGTCATAAGCATAGGTTTCCTTCGTCTTCCCTACCTCTTCATGTTATTTTTATTGTGGATGGTTATGTTTCATATTTGTTCATGACAGTACATGGCTGAAAAAAAATAAAGTTGCTTTTTGTCCATCCATAGAATGGTAATACTTCTGTCTGAGTATAAAGAAAAGGATGAACTGATATGTACCCCCTATACTACAATTTTAGTCAACTGCAGCATTGATAGAGGCTGTCATATGACACATATATGTCTCTCAATTCAACAAAACGCACAAAAATTAAAACAAATTTTTTTTGAGTTTTACAATGAGTGACTGGAAGAGAGTGGGAAAAGTCAAAGTATGTTGCATGAAGCAGCCTCACTCTGAAATAAAACCCCTCCTGGAGATTGGGCAAGCAAATCTATCCCCTGTCCAAAATGGGTTAGAACAAAGAGTAGACTAATCCCTCAAATTTACCTCCAAATTATTAGAATTCCCTCTTTCTTCAATAGAAATTCTTCAGAATTATGGGAAAAATTACTAAAGTATTGAATTATTGTGAACAATCATGTATGGAAATAAAATTGCTGCATTTTAAAGCACACATACAATTGTTTACATTTGTGAGTTTGCTGTGACAGTTATTTAGCATACATTGTTACTCCAGGAGAGTGCCAGACTCTTCATTAAAATGTCAAGTCAAGTAGTCAGTGAGTCTTATTATAGAAAGGAAGTCTCAGTGCCATGCCAAGTTAAAGCTTACAGTGTTGATGGTACACAGATTTGCAGAAATGTTCCAGAGTTTCATAAAGTATGACATAAATTTACAGATATCACAGCATTTTTTAGGGTAATCATTCTTGAACTTTTTTTTATTTATTTTCTTTTAATTAGGCTAAAGAATTATTGCTTCCAAAGCAGTTTTGATACATTTTTAAAAAAAGAATTTTCATTAATTTTGTCTCCCATAAATCAATAATAAACATTCTTGATATTTTAAGTACTGTATACTATGTGCGCTCAAAATAGCAGATCAAGGCAGCTTTTGATCTCATGGAAATTGCTTGGTAGAGAACGTGGGTGGATGCCCCGACATGTTTCTTTCCTTCTGATGCAAGGACAGAGAGGTCCCATTTATTCATGTGGTTTTTAACTAAACCCATTTTGGTGAATAGTAGGATGATTATGATAATTATAATTATAACGATAATTACCATTATCAGTTACCAAATCAAAATATTACTCTTAGAGTATTAAAGAAACAGAGTGTATCAGTCTCTCCTACTATCAAAGATGCCTTGATGAATATCATCATCTACATCTTGGCATCTGTTGTCAGGACCAAAACTCCATCAATCTTACTACAATCATGTTCTATTTGCATGAATGTGACAGTTGAGGTTTAAGTTTAGGTAAATTAATGATGCTTTTGTGACTGTTACCAAAAGTTAAGAAATATGTATAAAGCATTCTCATGTATTGGAATTTGACACTTTTTTTTTGGGGGGAAGTGGACCAGTTGATTATTATTTATTTAAAAGTTGTGTAGGAGAATATGATTTATGTATTTATTTTCTTTATGCATTTATTTACTCATATACTTCTTTTTTGCTTTATTGTATTTATGTCCTACATTAATACTGTGTTTAAACTTATTTACCTTATATTTCTATATGATACATATTGATATTATTACATATCATTATATATTACTGGTAATATGAATTATACCATTACTGCCTTAGACTTGTTTCAGTTAGTTTCAAGGAGGAACAAACTGGTGACACTTGATATCCTGCAATCCAGTTCAGGGTTTTGCTTTGCACCTTGGCCTATTGTTCCTGGAAGTGAATCAACAATTGGATAGTCAATGAATATGTTAAAACTGAAAATACATAAAAGTTGCCACTAGTGAAAAAACAATAATTCATTTTAATGAAAGGTTAATGGAATAACTTACATGAATTGAGATTTTTTTCTTTACCTGCACTAGAACCAGTCACTGTGCATGATTAACCAAGCAGAAAAAAGGGTCCCCTCTTTCACATGGAGCTTCTACTGCACTGCCAGTTTTTTTGAGAAGTTATGGGTTAAAAGATCTACTATAACTAGATGTGTTGAATGGATGTTGTGATATTTTTTTTTATGGTGTCATAATTGTGAAATATTTGGGATGTGAATAGTTCATATCATTTCTTCTAAAAAAGGATTCTAAGTAGCCGGAGATTTTATAATTTCATATTTTGAGTAACTGCATATATCTGTGTACTCACATATGATATATAAGGTATATTAAATATACATAATAAAGGAAGAGTAATAAAAAAAAAATTAAAAGAACAAAAAATAAGTTCCATATATTAAGCCTCATCATGCTGGAACTGATATTGGTCTTAATGATTTATTTTCACATGAAGAAAAATGCTGAATATGAGGGAAGTATTATTGTGTTGTAATAAAGTTAGGGTATAGAAGTACTCCACAAGTGATGTCATAGTGAAATTAGTGTAAAGTGTCTTATACAAAGAAAAAATCATGTATCATATTCTTTATAGAAAAGAGAAGTTTATGGGAAATGAAAATAGATAGCTTTTTCACTATAATATTTTTTCTTTTTTTTATTTAAGAAAATGTTGATTGTAAGGAGATTATGGTATATTTAATCATGCAATCCTTTCTTTGGATACATTATAGATGGACTGGTTGGTGAGCTGTGTGGCGCTGGTCCACCTTGTCGTGGCACCATACACGAAGGTAGAGGAGAGTTTCAACCTCCAGGCTTGTCATGATCTACTCTATCATGGAATACATCTCAGCCAGGTACTGTATATGCTATGTTTTGGTACAGAGATTAGGCAGTGTATGACATTTTCTTTTAACCCCTAAAGGACATGCATAGTAAATTTAGTCTTGCATGTGCAGTCTATACCAATATTCCACAGAAGGCCAGAAAATTAGTGTAAGATTTTCATGTATCATCATGTAGATTCTAACATGTATATTCCAAAAATGCAACTCATCTTTGTTAGTGTGGATTGGATTATAGTAGATAAAAATGAATACTTATTGCAAAGATGGTGTGTCCCATTGAAGTTAACATTAGACAGATGGTGAAGAGATAATAAATATGGAAAGATTGTTTTTAAAACTCATGCCTCAGATATGTATTAACAAATTAATTACTACAAAGAAAAAAAGTAAAAGTGGTGTTTACGAAATTATGAAGAAAATGAATGCAAGTATGCTGTGAATTCTATGGAAGATATTACTGCTGACAAGAAGCTATATACAAGTGCAATGGTGATATGAGGTTTTGTCTCATATCACTATTCCACATGTATTTTTCATTAGATTTTTAAAACTCTTGCCTCAGATATGTATTAACAAATGAATTACTATAAAGAAATAAAAAGTAAACGTGGCGTTTAACGCATTCGCGCCGCTTGACATTCTATCATGTGGTCGAAAAATATCTCTGGACCCAGGTAACGTCCTGAGACATCATGTATTTCCTGGATGGAAAGTTGTGATGTGCTGAAATGTCAGTAATAGATCACTAGATTGTTCTTAGATATAATCATTTTGTATAATTTCTTAGACTCTGTTACTTTAGTGTTTGAGTGTCATGAAATGAGATATAAAAAGATCTGAGTTGAAAAACTATTGTAAAATCAAATATGTTTAGCCAAGAAATAAAATAAAGTAAAAAATTACTAATGCAATACTATTTCTAATTTGTCGATTACCCATGATATCACATCATGTCATGTCATGAGGTACATGTACATACTCATATGTACATGTATGATTATTTATTTTGTTATTTTCATTTTGGTAAAAAAAAAAAAAAAAAAAAAGAGAGAGAGAGAGAGAGAGAGAGAGAGAGAGAGAGAGAGAGAGAGAGAGAGAGAGAGAGAGAGAGAGAGAGAGAGAGAGAGAGAGAGAGAGTATAAATATGGTTTTGATGCCCCACTAAGAGATTGCTTCCACTTTTTATTGATATTTTCACATAGAAGTGAAGAATATAGGCAAAGTTCAATAAAATAAAACTAGAAAGGCATTACTGTAACATGTTTTTCGACTAAAATAACTCCTCTGACGATGGCGATATTTTTATGTGCCTTTACATTGTAGATGCATTCATGAAAACACCCTGGCATGAAGGGTCATGTGCTTGTTATCTTCCCGGCATAAGCGGGAGTAGGTGAAAATACATCCCGTCGTGAATGGGTTAAGAAATTATAGGGAAAATAAATGTGTGTATGCTATGAAAGCTTCAGAAGATATTACTGCTATCAAGAAGCTATAGGAGCCTAATGCAGTAATAATTTATTACTTTGACATGCATCCCTGCGTGAACCATCTTTGAGGTCACTTGACACTGCAAATAAGCTTACATGTAATGGCTGATTGGTGGTTGGTAAGGTCAGGTCATAATAGCATATCTGAGGGGTAGGCTTGAAGTAAATAACAATTACAAATTTTTCAAAATTATAAACAGCTACAATAATGTCAACAAATACAGTAAATATAAACAAAAATGTGAGAAGTAGATAAGTAAAGAAATATGAAAAAAA
>NW_028234414.1:6928749-6936249 GCF_977035675.1 Penaeus japonicus | reverse complement strand
TCAGAGCTGTGTCTGCTTTTGGGGCCAATGCTGCTCCTTGACCTTACCACACGCAGGCTGCTTACTGTTCCGTAAGTATAGATGTTAGTGCTTTGAAGATTTCAAAAGACTTATCTGCTTCATTCTCATAGAAGGTACAATAGTAAGTTTCTGCATGGTAATATGTTATGCTCCAGGGTCTGTCTTGAATTGGTGCATAAATGTGATTTTCATGAAGATTACCTCATAAGGAGTGTGTGAGGCACAGCCTGATAAAGAATTATATCAACAACATTGACCAATATCACAGGGAGGAAATGTCGCCATACATCTATACAGCCATATATCCAAATAGTTTTTATTCCAGAATTGATAAAGGTCAAATTACAAAAATGTTGCACTTGTTGATATGGTAATAAAGAAATTTAGAAGGATAAGAATAACTTTGAATTTTGAGTGTCCTTGTGATAGTTTATTAAGTTTTGCATTGTGTGTGAGATTTGAAAGATTCTTTGAAATAGGGGATGGTGTGTCACCAGCTTTTCCTTATCTTCAGCCACTTGAGTCATGTAAGTCACAGGAACATGAGAACATGAGGTCAAGATATTGCTTCATATTAGAAATTTTAATATGTATGCTGGGCTTTAATATTATATCATCAATAAAAGTTTCACTAATTGCATCAGATATTGTGACACTTATCACATAACTATTAAGAATTATTACATATATATTTTTCTGCCATTTTAGTAACAAAGTAGAATGTTATTGTCATTCATAGCATTTCTTATTCCTCACAGATTCCTTAAATATGTAATACCAGCAGGACTATTGTGCCTGGTCACCACATTGACCATAGATTCCTTCTTCTGGAAACGACTCCTTTGGCCTGAAGGAGAAGTCTTCTGGTTTAACACATACAAGAACCAGAGTCATAATTATGGAGTATCCTTTTGTAACATGTTCAGCTATGTAAGCACACATGAGCAGACATGCTTGCATGTACACATGTAAGTACATGTACATGAACCTGCCATATGCAAATATGCATATGCATATGCAAATATTATCCAGATGTTTATACAAAGGTACACTCATTAACACATGTGTAATTCATAATTAACCCGTTGCGGACGGGTGTCATGACATATATGACGTAGAAGCTTTGGCTTTACGATGGGCGTCATGATGTACATGACACTCGGGGATTTTGGATCACTGTGCTATTTTATTGTGCTATGAAAAAGGAGTGAGTGATGATGGCATCTGGAGTCATAATTACTGTAATTCCCGTAATATTAAGCAAACTTAACGTCCAAAACCAAGATGGCACCACTTTTTCCTAGCACCAGCAGGAGAGAGAGCCCTGAATGGCACCCATCCACAGTCTCTAGCATGCACTATCTTTATAGAGCGATGCCACATACTAAGTTGATAACCTCTTGCTCTAAAGTACCGCCGATGAAGGTTTTGCTGGCAGAACGAGAAGATGACTCAATCCATACCCAGTGTCTAAAATGTGCTCCTGTGCCAGTATGGATACCTTTCACTGTGGCACTCACAGTCACAAGCACAGGTTTCTTTCCTCTTCCCTACATCTTCATGTTATCTTCATTGCTAATATGGATCATATACTACAATTTTAGTCAAATGCAGCACTGATAGAGCCTATCATTTGGCACATATAAGTCTATAAACTCAATAAAACACACAAAAAATAAAACACAAAAATGGCTCTACTTTTACAATGAATGACTGAAAGAGAGTGGGAAGATTCAAATTATGTTGGTTCAAGCTGCCTCGCTCTAAAATAAAATCTGGAGACTGGGCAAGCGAATCTATCCCCGTCCGCAGTGGGTTAAGCAACCACATACCCATAAACTTTCCTTAACTAAAACAAGACATCACCCTTTTTGTGGTACTGGTACTCTGCTCTCCCTAGAGCTCTAGGCCTAAGTATTCTTCTTGTCCCCTTGGGGATCGCTCTAGATAAGAGAGTTCAGGTTCTGGTGACTCCTGCCTTCATATTTGTGGCAGCCTACTCCATCCTGCCTCATAAGGAGCTGCGTTTCATTATCTACGTCTTCCCTATTCTCAATGTTGCTGCTGCCAGAGCATGCCATTTTCTGTAAGCATTACATTTATATATTCCCTCAAGTTGTTATATTCATCTTATATACTTCACATTACATTTTTCATTTTGTCTTTATATCTGACCATGTTTGTATTTACAAAAAACTTGTAATGAAATTATATATCACAATCAGCTGGGAAGGGAGAGACAAGTCTACCAGTCGTCAGCTGTTGGCTGTTGGGTCGGCACTGCACCTGGTGGGTAATGTGGTGTTCACAACCTTTTTGCTGACCATCTCGGCCAACAACTATCCAGGAGGTGTTGCTGTACAAAAGTTACATCAGATAGTTCCTCAGGATATGAATGTTAGTGTCCACATTGACAACTTTTCAGCACAGACTGGAGTTTCAAGATTCACACAGCTTCATGATCATTGGAGGTTTGTTTAGCTTGTTATTGTACTACTGGATGCATTTAATATTTTACAACCATTTCAGGTTTACTATATTTTTTTCAATGAAGTCAGCATTTGACTGTCTTTGCAGATATAACAAAACTGAACATTTGAAAGCAGGAGGGCCAGAACTAAGATCATTCACTCACTTGTTAGTTGAGGGCAAATCCAAGTACTCCTACAGCCTCAAACATTACACAACCTCGCACCAGATCCTCACTTCAGTGGACTCATTCTCACATCTGAGCTTCAATTATCAACAGTTTCCTCCTGTGAAGGTATTTTACCTGTTCAAGTAAATAGGTTTTTAACTATTTCACTGTACTTTTAATTTGCATGAAAACTAAGGAGATAGATCTTAGTCGTATTTAGAATGTTGTATGTATATTTACTATGTGGCCTGATTCACATGTCAGGAAGGGATTTTATGATTACTGGTTTTATGTATTATATCTTAATTCTTCATCAAAGATTTCTGCCCTTATTATTACATTTTATCATACTATCTTTCCCTCATCTTTCTGCAGGCAGACAGTTGAGGGAAAAATGGATTAAAACCCATTCATTTCTACATTTTATATTCATTTACAGCAACAGTGGCACTACCATCTTTTTCTCAGTTGTACTTCTGGCTAATAAAGTCTGAAGTTTTCATTTCCAATGCCGTACATCAGTTATGATGAGTTTGTTTTGTTGCATAAGTACTTTACATATTTTTTAAAAATCTATTGTAGGATGTAATATTTATATGCAGAACTAAATAAAGTGTTTGAAAAGTTATAATTTTGATTAATAAAGATGAAGGCGCACCAGATTAAAAGGCAATCATAATGTTGTCATTTAATGTAAATTTTGATTTTTTGTGAAACAAAAGGCAGTGGATATCCCAAAGTAGTTAGACTCAGCTGTGTTGTTAGTAAAAGAGGAAATACCATTACTTTCCATCTACTTTTGAAGTAAGTGGTGGAAGGGTGATGTTCAAGATTAATTAACCCTTTGGCTACCTGTCATAATATAAATCTAGAAATTAATAGAAAGCACATCTTAAGATGTCAAGCCCAGTCCAAACATCACTAAATGTGGCCTGTCTGAGAAGAGTTAATATTTGTGTGTTCTTCTGTACCTGTGGTCTTTAAAGGATAGATTACTTCATATACAATATGAACTTTTAGATTGTATTTTTATTTTTTATTTCTACTTTCTGGCATTTAGGAATTTGTTGATGATTTATTAATGTTACATTCTACAGAAAAATTATTCTAGGATTATAATGTTAGCCAAAATAACTACCATAGAAGTAAATTAGCCCTTTGTCCGTGGTATTTTTAAATAAGTTTATACAGACTTGTGTCGGTATTATCACATATGGCCCGGCTCATCCATGTCTAGGCCTATTGCTTGCCTTAACAGCAAATGATGCCATCTGCGACCAATGGGTTTTATTAATGTATTTCTCAAAAACAGAGAGGAGGAAGTGATTCCCAAATCACTGAATGTGAGTGGTAAAGAATATAGCAACACTAAATTCAATAAACCAAATTTATGAAATAGAGATATAAGAAAGAATTCTTTTTAGCTGATATGTCAATAAACATAATTTGATATGTGAGGGTAAAGCTTATATGGAAAACAATGAAATAAAGGTGATTATTCTAATGGAAAGTTGATTGTCACAAAACTGCTTATTCCAATATCATACAGTCAGTTTAAGCAATCATAATTTTAGTAATTTGATAAAGTGCCAAACTGGAACAGTCAGAAGAGAATTGAATTAAAGATTTCATTACTCGTTTTACTGTATTCCAGGTTAGGGTGAAGCCATCTATCTTTGTCCTGAAAAATCTGGTTGAGGAAGATATTGACTGGTCATGGCTACAGGAGGAAGGAGGAGTAAATGAAGAATTAGATGTGGGAAGTGAAAAGGAGGAAAATGTCCAGGAAGAAGAGAAAACTGAAGAAATAAGCCAAGTGGAGGACGAAAAGGAAAAGGAAGAAGATGAAGACGAGCAGAAGGAGGAAGAGGAGCAGGGGCAGGAGCAAGAGCAGATTCTGGAGCAGGAGCAAGAACAGAAAGTGGAGGAGAATATCCCTGAACACAGTGAATATGAACCTGAAACAGATGAAGAAAAGCCAGAAGATGAGGAGGGGATGATAGAGGAAGAATCACTCCAAGAAGAAAAGACAGAAGATGAAAAAGAAGAGAAAATTCAAGAATCAATAGACAGTGAAGCAGGAGAAACACAAAAGGACTTGGAGCAGCAAGAGGAGGAGGAGAAGGAGAAGGAGAAGGAGAAGGAGAAGGAGAAGGAGGAAGAAGAGGAGGAGGAGGAAGCACCTATTGAGGAACCTAGACTTCCAGAGCCTGGCTGTTTTAAGCCAGAAGGAGAAATGTTTGATGTCAGTGATGAAGGTGAAGTCCTAGATGAGCAACTTTCAGAGATGAATGAAGTGGTAGTGGGAGGTAAAGAGGAGTCTGAGAGTGGCAGTGAACAGTTTTGTTATGGAAGTGAGAGCGATGATTGCCAACTTGTGGAAGAATCAGAAAATGATAATAGAGCACAAGAGCATAATTCTGACAAAACAAAAATGGACGAAGAAGCAGAAGATGCCAGTGCAGAAGCAGATGAAGAAGAAAGCAAATTTGTTGAAATAGCATATGAGACCAATGAAGCAGATGCCAAAGCTGAAGAGAGTGAAGTAAGTGCCAAAGAGCTACCTAGTGTCACCCCTGTAACATCCTTACCCCTGAGTGAAAGTAATCAGGAGAAAGTAAAGGAAATGAAAACATAAGTTTTTATACTGTGGAATTGCCTGAGGGTGAAGTTTCAGTAGTTAGTATATATGAATGAAGACTAGACTGAAGTAGACATTCATCATTTAATTGATATAATGTTAGACTCTCTGTTTTAATATTCGAGCAATAACATAAAATTAGGTCGTCTCCCATCTTTACTCAAGAACGCTGCATGACACTATTGTTTCCTCATTTTCCACACTTTGCTCAAATTTTCTTGATATCTGTGTCAAAGAAGTCCTGTGCAGATTCCTCAGTTTAGCACATCATGAATTATTTTATGAGATTTTGGAGATTTTAAGAATTGTTGTATCTCTGCAAAACATTCATAAGTAATTGGATTGAGGAAAAAAAAATTATGATGTGCATGAGCTGGACAATAATTTTATAGGTTGTTTACTTACAGTCATGCTGTGTTCCAAAGTTTGAAAATACTTAGCGTCCATAGATGCACTCTAAGCTACTGTAGGGTACTGCTCCTAGAAGTGCCTTTGTAGATATGCTATAGATGTAAAGCCTATATTTTTGTGATGAATAATATGTGTTTTGATGCCACATAGTTTACCATATTTTAAGTGTTTGGTACAGTTGAATTGAGAAGAGAATTAGTAAATTCTTGTCTTAATATGATTATTATTTCTTGTTGAATGTATTGCTGGTCAAGATTATGAATTTGTACAGTGAATTAGATCAAACTTTATTAACTTGTTTAATCATTCATGAGTTGTTCATTCATCAATATTAAATACTTAAAGAGAGCTGTATAGTACTGCCTATAGGAGTAGAAAACTAATAGTACCATGAACATAGTCCTCATCTACATCTTTCTGATGAATGCAAGGGGTCAAGTACCATTAGTTAATTTTTTTATATGCATCCTTGAGTTACATAGAATAAGAGCAAAATGTTATTTGCAAAACATGTATGCTAATATAGTAATCTTATGGTGAAGAGTCCAGAAGTAGAGGAAATTTTGTTACCCAATTAGAGAAACCTCAGTTACACATGTTGGTTGTTTTGTAGTGAGAAGGTTCACTGAACTATGCAGATGCTTTGCAGCAAAACTGACTTAGTCTAAGGTTATTTTGTTGTCTCCATGCATACTACAAGGCACTGTGACAGGGGTTAGGTGTGTCTTATGAGTCTTATTGATATCATGTGATCGCCTAAGGAAAGTGGGATGACGCTGCTTGATTTAATCATTTATAAGAAAGATGTATTATATTCCAATTTCTTTAAGATCTTCATATATAAGATAACTTTTTAGAACTTAGAGACAAATATTATTGTAAGAATAATATTTCCCTAATTTCATGTTGAACCAATAGGTGTTTGACATTTCAAAGACTTCCATGTTCATCGCATGTGTTCCATTGGTGAATGTATTTAAGGATGTGTGGTAGTTTCTAGCTGGCTTCCGAGTGATTTAACAAGAATATTGTGTGAAATTAACAAGATTAGAATCCCTAATAATGTTTCTGATTTATCCTTTCCCAGTGTTTCCTGTATGTTAGTTAACAGATAAGTTGAACAAGAGTAACCTATTGTTTTGTTTGTTTTATTTTTATTTAATCTGTTTAAATAAATTACACCTTATTAAATTTTTTTATAATTAATTATTTTATTTTTAATTGTTTTATTTGTTTGTTTTTGCGTGGGAAAATTTGGTAGTTTGCTGTAATTTTTATGGAAATTTAATGCTTTTTTACCTGATTATTTTTGGTGGTGTTTTTTTTCCCCTTTGTTCATATTTTTTTTTTTTTTTTGTTTGGGGTTTTGGGGGTTTTTAGGGAGGGTTGGTATTGGGATGGGTTGGGGTTGTGTTTTGTGGGTGTATTTTGTGTTTGTGTTCGTGTGTGTTTGTGGTGGTGTGTGGTGTGTGTGTTTTGTGTGTGTGGTGTGGTTGGTTTTTGGGTTGTGTGTTTGGTTGTGTGTTTGTGGGGGTGTGGGGTCGTGTTGGGGTGTTGGTGTGCGTGTGTGTGTGGTGTTGTTGTATTTTTTTGTGTGGTTGTTTTTGATTATTATTTTAAATATAAAAAATTTATATATAATTGTTGGGTGTGGTGTGTGGTGTGTGTGTGTGTTTTGTGGGTGTGGGTGTGGTGTGTGTTTTTTGGGTTTTTGGTGTGTTTTTTTGTGTGTTTTTTTGTGTGTGTGTTTGTGTGGTGTGAGTGTGTGTTTTTTTGTTGATGTTTTTGT
>NW_028234414.1:6916249-6921249 GCF_977035675.1 Penaeus japonicus | reverse complement strand
TTCTTTCTGAGGAATGGTGGTATATATGGCCATGGGTTGGGCTTCGTTGAATCACACTCGACTATGATTTTATCTGCAAGTGTGAGTGGCTGAAGGCGTAGAGACATGGAATTGCGGATGCCTTGGAGTGTGGCGTTCTTGCGTTGCCCTACTGCGACCTCAGCGAAGTTGATCAGAGTATTCTGCCAGGTAGTGTTTGCGACCACTATCTGGGAAAGTGCATCTGCTGCTTGGTTGTTCTCTCCCTTGATATGGCGAATGTTGGAGGAGAATTGGTAGATGAAATCTAGGTGTCTCTCTTCCCTTGGTTTTTGCCTAGGCGCCCTAGATCTTTACGGATAAATGAGGGGCTTATGGTCTGTGATGATATGGAAGCTGTGACCTTCTACCTCACTTCGGAAATGCTTTATGGCAAGGTATGTGGCTATAAGCTTCCAACTGAATGCCGAGTACTTCCGTTCTCTCGGTTGTAGTGTCTTTGAGAAGAATCCAATGGAGGTAGTCTTGACCATTGACGTGCTGCTGCAGGACGTCCCCAACGGCCGTGTCCGAAGCGTCGACGATGAAGCTTGGGTGGGTGAGGGAGGAGGCTGCGGCCAGGGCGGCCTTGCAGTTTTCGAACGCCGCGAGAGTTGCATCGGTCTATTCGATGTCCCTCTGGCGCTGTCCTTTCCTTGTTGGTATTAGTACGTTGTGGAGGGTGTCATCAATTGTGCACCCTGTGGGAGAAATCTTCTTCATTCATCATGCCAAGAAATCGTCGTAGCTGGCACTCCGTTTTTGGGCGTGGGAACTTCTTGATGAAGTCAACTCCGAATTCGCACTTTTCCGGGTTGATGACAATGCCGAACTTGGAGAAATGCTTGAAGAGGTCTTTGAGGTGTTGTTTGTGTGTGTCTGCATCCGTATTTGCTACAAGGACATCGTCGATGTAAACAAAGGTGTTGCTGATTCCTTGGGTTACTTCATCCATGAAACGCTGGAACAACTGGGTAGCATTGCACAGTCTGAAGAGCATTACCAGGTACTCGTACAGGCTGAATGGTGTAGTTACTGCTGTTTTCAGTACATCTTCCTTTGCTACTGGAATTTGATGGTATGCTTTAACCAGGTTAATGTCAGCAAAATGTTGGGAGAAGTCCTGAGTGTGAGGGACCGGAAATCTGTCGGGTACAGTTTGAGCATGTAGAAGTCTATAGTCCCCACATGGTCTCCATCCTCCGTTCATCTTCTTAACCATGTGGAGTGGTGATGCCCAGATGCTACTGGATTTTTGTAGGTAGCCGAGCTTCTCTATGTGGTCAAATTTGGCCTTAGCTTCAAGGTAACATTCACGGTTCAGGTGTCTGGGTTGGGTAATGGCAGGTGCTTCTTTTGTTTGGATATGGTGCTGTATTAAATGATGTGTCTTATTGCTGTTAAGAGGATCAGTGAGAGACAGGAATTCCTTCAGGAGGGACCTATAGGGGCATAACTTTCCAGGGATGCACCTGGTGGCCATGCATGTTGATTCTCCTGCGATGGTCTCTTAATGTCTACAAGAAGGTCAAAATGTTCAAGAAAATCTGCGCCTAGTATAGGAAATTCCACTTGCGCAATTACGAATATCCAGGGGAAGTGCATTTTATTTTTTCCTGTTTGAAAACTTTATGTCAGTGAACTTTTGCAGTAACTGGGAATTAGAACTCTGTTTGCTGCTTGCGGGTTACGTGAACTCTTTGAACGTCTGTCTTGGCGTCTGGAAGGGAGTAAACTGACCACTGCACCTGTGTCTACTAGGAAACACATGCTTGTCTTTAGGTCAGTTAGATAGAGAAGGCGTCTCTTGTATGGGGAACAGGAGGCAGACGCCATTAACCCGTGTTTAGTTCGTTTCCCTGCCAGAGAGAGCAGTGAGGTTCGCAATTCTTTGCGCGACCGAAGTTATAATGGTACCAGCATACCTCGGTATTTTGTTAGAGCGGGTACCGGGCGACTTGGGAAGAATAGCGGGATTCCGTGCTGCTACATTGCTGTAGGGAGTTGCGAAGGCGAATCTTTCATGTGTGTATACATATTCATTAACGGATTTTCGATTATGCCCATGACAGAAATCATGAGACCTAGGGGCAGATGCTGTACAAGGTGGAAGTATTGGTCTTCTGGGGACACAATATTCCTCATCTTAAATGCCATCTCGATCTGAATAAAGGTTGTGTATATTACATTCAAGGTGTAGGAAGGCCTGGAGTGTTGCCATAGTGTTGGGCGTCGAGTGATGAGTCGTTGTGGGCTACCGCTCTATGTAGCGTAGGTGAAGCGGCGTGGGTCAGGTTGGTGATGGTGTTATACGCAGCCGTATTCTAGGACGTTTTCTGCGTGTCGTGGCCATGTCATGTTTATGTTCTTGTGTCCATGTCGTGTTCATGTCACGAAGGCGGCATTCTAGTTCGTAAAAGTGTGGCACGTTTACGTCAGCTGCTTCAGGTTTACCAACCATTCCAAAGTTAATTTGTTTCGGATGAATGGAACTGTCCAAACAAATTCAGAAGAGAAACTATAATAATAGGTAGCACTAATATAAGTACATTCAAATTTGGTATGAATCAGTTGCTGTACTTGTTTCTAGTTAAAGAATTGACAACCATTTTACGAATGCATCATTGGTAATTCACTCTACGCTCGATCAAAACAAACGGGATGAGAGGGATTGTGTGTTTATGAACAGATCTTCCTTATTTTATCTTTGTATATACTGTACATATATGTGTATCTTTAATATATCACACATATAGATTTAACCTATACATAATTCATATAATTATATGCTTTAATTTTACGTCCCTGACTACTTTTACATTTAACTTCACTCTCCTTCGAAAAGTCCGCCAAAAGGTAAACAAACTCAAAATCAGCAGAAAATCCATGTTTTCCTAAAAGAGTTTGTAATCCCTGTCTAGGAAAATGATGCCTAATATATCCAGTATAGATATTACTTTCCAAACGTAGTATGCTTATATAAAGTATTGGCAAGAAAAAGTACAGTAAATGAGTATATGATTTTTTTCGTCCGTGGAACTCTCGTGACAAGCCTACCCCCTTGTCACGGAGTTTCCACGCTTGTTCCAATACTTTACACGACTTTGCCACGCTTTTGACACGAAAACGCTCTTCTAGAATACTAAGCGTGGCATGTTCGTCGTGTACAGGGCGCGCTTAGGCTGACGATGAGATGTGCTGGGCACAACTTGCGCTTTATTTTGGGGTGAGAACAATGCAAGGATTATTTCGGCGTGCTTACTGCGTGTGTTTCGTGCGGCTGGAGATGTCATGTAACACGGGAGAGAGAGGGTTGGCGGAAGGGGAGAAATGAGGTGAGGTCACACTTGAGGTGGAGGTTCTTCTTTACCTCACTGAAGCGTTTCACTAAGGCTGAATCGTCACTTTACACTGTATATTGCGTTTTATTATTTTCTTTTTCGATCACTTTGTGTCGTTTCACTATTTTCCTAAGCACATTCACTGTTTGTCTCTTTCCATTGTACCACTAATTTCCTTTGCGAGATCACCACTGTTGAAGTGTGGTATATATAGAGAAAGTTCTCGGCGTTTTTCAGTGTATTGTTTTCAGTAAATATATTTTCTAGATGTTATCTTGTAGGCGAGCCTGTTTGGTGTGACGGCGTAGCGGCGTGAGGTCAGGAGCGTACTGGTGTTTTCCCGTGACCTCCCATCATTTAAACCCTCTCGCGACCTGCCGTTTGACCTGTGCCCTCGTTAACTGGTGGTGCTCCCTAATTGACCAATGCGGTGGTGTGTCGTGATGCGATCGCCGTCTGCTACACTACAGTTATGCATTCATCCTGCCCCATTTTTTAACCCACACGATACTCCATTTGATATACTTTATTGTGTACAGGGATTATTTAATTTTGAATTCGCTGGTCATTATGTTTTGTTTTCTAAATCTTAAATTCTTCAAAGTTCTCTGTGGAAGGAGATGTATACATTACTTTTTATCATTTCGATTGCATTTTTACATATATATATATACCTATGTATATATACAAACAAGCATACATACATACACAAAAAAAAAGAAAACGATAAAGGTGAAGTAGATGAATCAATATGAATAAAATAAAATAATGTGGCTTCTATTTAATAATTTTCATTTTCATCTTCCACACTGTGGTTTGTATGCCAATTGTGAAGGTGTCGACATTGCTGCATGCAATCCGGGAAATTGGGAATGGAACAAATTCTCAGTAGTAGACAAAGAATGGAAAAGCTGGAAAACCCACGAATTTGCCGAAGGCCTTTTCGCTATTTTGCTCCCTTAGGGGATAATAACAATTATAAAAGCAAAAAGGCCTACGGCATACTTATTTTTTCTGCTTTCCCTTCATTTTATTTACAACTCGTTGAGCGTGAATCCTTTATTCACAAAAAATCGTGTGAAGCTCTCAGGACAACATGTTCCGAATTGAGAGCAGAAACCTTAGACACCCAGGAAAGAGATAGCAACTTACATCTAAAAATAAATAACAAATTTATCACATGGATAAGGTTCACAATGTGTATAGGTAAGGGTATATTCACATGACTAACTAATACACACTGATTTAGCATATCCTTGATTACATGAAACTCCATTGACGGTTTTGTGTTAGATCATAAATAATACTCGTATTCATCTCAGAAAAGGATAGACTGTAGTTTTGAACAAAAGCTCCTATACCGATGTTTTAATAGATGAAAATGGTTCCCTTTGTAAAGGCGAGTTTACTCCTCTTTAAATTACTCCCCTGCCTGTATGAAAAACAAGGCTTCAGTGAATTCAACACTGATAGAGCAGGAGGGAGAAGATGCAAACAGTACTAAATAGAAAGGCAACGGTATAGGAAGCGTAATCAAGTACTGCATAATGGAAAACTAAAGTGATAAAAAATGATGTATGGAATAACTTAACAGGTATTAGAAATACTTTTTATACATAGGGACCAACAGTTCCCAGAGAT
>NW_028234414.1:6886249-6898749 GCF_977035675.1 Penaeus japonicus | reverse complement strand
AACAGGAGAGAGGTAGAGCAGACATGAGAGAGACACCCAAATACGAGAGAGAGAGAGCGAGAGGGAGAAGAGAGGTAGGTAGGAGAGGAGTAGGGGAAAGAGAGAGGAGGAGAGGAGAGAGGGAGAGAGAGAGAGAGAGAGAGAGAGAGAGAGGAGGGGAGGAGAGGGAGAGAGAGAGAGAGAGAGAGAGAGAGAGAGGGGAGAGAGAAGAGAGAGGAGAGAGGAGAGAGGAGGAGAGAGAGGAGAGACTAAGAGAGACATAGGAGGGATGGTAGAGGAAAGAGAGGGAAGAGGAGAGAGAGAGGGGAGAGGATAGGAAGGAGGGACGAGAGAGAGGGGAGAGGGAGGAAGGAGAGGCGAGTTTGCTTTGTGAGATGAGAGAGGAGTGAGACAGAGAGAGAGAGAGTGTGCGGTGTGAGAGAGAGAGAGAGAGAGGGAGAGAGAGACCCAAGAGAAGAGAGGGAGAAGTGAGGAGAGAGAGAGAGAGAGGGAGAGAGAGAGAGAGAGAGGCGTTAGGAGAGAGGGTGGGAAGAGAGAGAGAGAGAGGAGAAAGAGAGGAGAGAGACGAGGGAGAGAGAGAGAGGGAGAGAAAGACAGAGAGAGAGAGGAAGAGGGAGGAAGGGAAGAGAGAGAGGGAGAGAGAGACAGAGAGAGGAGTGGAGAGAGCTGAGAGAGAGGGAGAGAGAGAGAGAGACCCACGAGAGGCGACATTTAGAAGAAGAGTGAGGAGAGAGGAAGAGAGAGGGAGTGAGGAGAGAGAGAGGGAGAGAGGGAGAAGAGGAGAGAGAGACATTTAGAGAGAGAGTGAGTGAGAGAGAGGGGGGGGGGGGTTGGGAGCTGAAGAGAGAGAGTGTTAAGAGATAGTGAGAGTGAGTGAGAGAGAGACAGAGAGAGAGTGTTAATAAGTGAGTGAGTGAGTGAGAGAGAGAGAGAGAGAGAGAAGAGAGAGAAAGAGAGAGGAGAGAGAGAGAGAGAAGAGGGAGGTAGAAAGAGAAGGAGAGAGAGAGAGAGAAGAAGGAGAGAGAGAAAGAGAAAGAGACTTAGTAAGTGAGTGAGAGAGAGAGAGAGAGAGCGAGTTAGTAAGTAAGTGAGTGAGAGAGAGAGAGAGAAAGAAAGAAAGAGAGAGAGAGAGTGCTAGAGATAGAGATACAGACAGACAGACAGACAGAGAGAGAGTGTGTGTGTGAGAGAGAAAGAGGGAGTGTATATGTGAGAGAGAGAGAGATAGAGAGAAAGAGATAGAGAGAGAGAGAGAGTGAGGGAGAGAGAGAGAGAGAGAGAGAGTGGAGAAAGAGAGAAGAGATAGAGAGAGAAGAGAGAGGGAAAGAGAAAGAGAAGGAGAGAGAGAGAGAGAGAGAGAGAGAGAGTGTGAGAGGTTACTCACAAAGGGTTTTTTGAAGCCAAAGTCTGGTATTCTTGACTCCTTTATTTGGTGAATATCGGCACGGTTATATGGAAATAATTACAGGTCTCGATGGCTTCTGATGTCTTCTGTTCGGTGCGCGTCTCGCGGACGGGGCGGGCTCGGACCGCCGGCTCGGCGCTTGCGGCGCCTCTCCGAGGGGAAGCCAGGTGTGTCTGCAGGCGAGGTCGGGTAGAGAGAGGGCGAATGACCTGAGGTCAGCCTGTTTTATCTTGACCTAGGGAGACGCCATGAAGAGTTGCTTCTTCGTCTTTATAGCATCTAGGCCACGTGGCTTTCTCATGTCTCCACGTGGCTTGCACATTGTCTCACAGACTGCCCGGACACCTTGTCCTCAAGCCGTAAAGTTGAAGTCGTCCTTGAAGGGCGAACGTGTCGTCCGGCCTTGAGTGGTTCAGGTCAACTTCTAACTCTGGCGGCGATGTCCGCGCGTCCTGGTGGCGCATTCATGTTGTTGCTTTACATCCCGGATGGTGGATTCCGTTTCTTCATTTTCCATGTTTTTCCGTACTTGGCTGCTGCTGTTTGGTTAATTTGCAGGCGGGCCTTCCACGTTATAACTGAGGGTATCCAGCTGTCCTCTTCTTGGTTTCTGGGAATGACGGGTATGCTCTCCTGGGCGTTTTTGTCGTCTGCTGCTTCTGAGCTTCCAAACCGTGGTGTCTTTTGGGCGACCACATTCCGGGCCTCGTTTCGTAGGTAATGGCGTTCCGTAGCCTGCTTGATAACCTTTACATACAGGGCCAAGGGAAGAGGAGAAGAAAGGCAAACAGAGAGTGGGGGAGGGTGTGTGCATAATTCTATATTTTATATAAATTTTACTTTGTTTTTCTTTCTTTGATTTTACTTTTCTTTTTTTTTTTTCTTTTTTTAGTTTTTGTTTTTCTAAGAAAGATAGATAAAGGAGGGAGATGCTTGCAGCGACCCGCAAGGGACTACTTGAACTGCAAGCTTCTCAGGGAGAGGGAGACAACAGTGGCAACCGGCAAAGGTTTACTTGAACCACTGAGAGTCTCAGAAGAAATAAGAAAGGATGCTACAAAACAGTTAAGTCATGCAAATAACTAACACATCATCGTATCAACCCATAACAATTCTTGTTATGGATGGCGCTAAGTCGTTCACCGAATTACTATTTGAATTCATTAATTCGTTTTATGCCATGACACTGTATTAGTGTTAAGTATGTTTGTGATGGCTTCTGATGTCTTCTATCCGGTTCAGTTCAGTTCAAAGAGTTTTGTGAAGACGTCCCTTCGCCTGGGCTATATGCACGAGGCGGCCCGGCCTCTGCCAGCTATAAGTGCTGACTCATCTGATCATCATCACTTAATGCTTACCGTGGCAGTTGGATTGCCTGAAGGCGCTCCAGTTGACAGGGGGAAAGCAATAGGCATAGCCGCCTTACCAACCCGGCGGCTGTCGTCTCTGGGCCTTGCCTGAGGAAGCGAGTGTGCTCGCATTCCATCAGGTAGTGCTCTATCTTCGCGTCCGGCGCGCCACAATGCCTGCAGCATCGCTCATCATGCCTAATGGTGGGTATGATTTGCCACGCACAAGGGTAGCCTAATCTCAATCTGTGAAGACTGACTTCAGCTCGCCTTGGTATTTTATTAGAGAGTATCAGCGACTCATAGCCTGTGGCATATGAGACAGCCAGGAGTTGTTGGCAAAGAGTTCTGTTCATGGTTCTGTGCAAGCCGACGCTGCACTTTTTGTCTTAGCTGTGAGTCCGGCGGGGACTGTAGGACTTTGGCAAGAAACTGAGCCGCCATCTGATCGATCCGGATGTCCAGAGGGAAAAGGTTGGCCTCCAAGAGGAGGTTGGCAACTTTAGCCCATATAGGAGCACCCAGAATGATCCTGGCGGCATCATTTTGCATGACGTCAAACCTTTTCCTTAGTCCAGGTTAGACTGTAATCAGGGCAACAGAGGCGTAGTCCACGATGGGACGATGGGACGGACAGTGTGCACATAGAAGGATCTTAGTACACGGTGCCCAGCCCCTGAGCGCCGCCCTGACAGAGCTCTCATTGTTGAGGTGGTGGAAGATGTCATCTTCTATGCGTGAAATAAGGAAGTTTGGCTTGTCAATGTACAGATAATTGATGTGGGGATCAGAGAAACACAGCTACTGCGTATAAGTGTGTATTCGGGGAGAAGTCCGTGGAGAGAAGAGGGTTGTTTACATTACACTTTGTAAATATTGCCGTAGGGTGGCGCATATAAAAGAAAACATTCATTTTGGGGGTAACTAAATTAAACATGAGGTATTCTTCTGAGGTATAAACAGTAGATATAAAATTATAAGCATTCTTATTCTATCATAATCTTTAATTATTCTAACACCCCCTCTTAATTAAAGATTGGTTATAATGTACGAGAGAATCTATCCCCTGATAAACTTAAAATCTTTCAACTTCTTCTGAGATACAGGTTTGGTAAATATATCAGCTGGATTCTCTCTGGTAGGCACAAAGAATAAGTTCACATTACCCATCTTCACTTCATCTCTAATGAAATGGTAACGGATGTCAATATGTTTTGACCTTTGGTAATTTATGGGTTTTTGGCTAGATTAATAGCACTTTAGTTGTCAACTCCTAAATCTACTGACTTAATCTTAAATCCAAATAGATCATACATTATTTGTTTTAAGAACTTTGCCTCCTGAATGGCATGTCCTGTCTGGTACCTGTCATATATATATAAGGCTACCAACTATCTGTAAAGAGTTGCATCAGCCAATACATCTGATTCTACAGTAGAAGTGTTAACAATACTTAATTCACATGTGTTTCTTACATGACAATCTGACATTTTAAATCTGTCTAAAGTCTTTTCCAAATATTTAGTTTGATTCACTTCAATGTAATCTTTGCCTGTAGAATTTTCGTTTACCGTTAGGTCCAGGTTTCACTTGATAAATCCATCTTTCACCCACTGCTGTGCGATTCTTTGGTAGTGAAGTGAGTTCATAGGTGTTGTTGTCCTGTAGTGAAACAATCTCCTCATCCATGGCTGTCTTCCATTGATGTCCCTCTGGAGATGCTATAGCTTCTTGGTAGGTGACTGGTATTGGGTCATGTGACATTCGATAGCAGTGATGTATAAAGCTAGTATGTGTCACACTGGAGATACTGTCGTCCTGATCATCTGTAACATAGTCATCTAACCTCGAGGGTTTCTTTCTTTCTCTGGATGGGTATCTTCTTTCTGTATCTTCATCCACTGGTATTCCTTCTTGGTCTTTAGCTGGACATTTCCTGTCCCCATCAGCGTCAGCTGGCGTCTCATCTTGGGCTGCTTGAAGTGGTTTTTGCTGGAGCCTCGTCTCCACCAAAATGTAGTCGTCACTCAAACTTTGCTCGGCACTTGAGGATTCTGTCTTGCAAGATGAGTTATCCACAAATTTGACTATTCTTACCTTTCTTATAGTCTGAGTATCAGGAAAGTATATCAAGTAGGCTGGACTTCGATCATCATAGCCCACAAATACTCCCTCCTTACTCCTTGGATCTAGTTTCTTACTCTCTTGTTCATATGCAAAACATCTTGTTCCAAAGATATTCATTTTGCTTATGTTTGGCCGTCTTCCAGTAAGCATTTCTACTGGGGTCTTTTGAGTCCTGGAGTTATAGCACCTATTCCTGATGTAACAGGCAGTCTTCACAGCATAACTCCACATATCCTTAGGTAATTTTGACTCAATCAGTAAACAGCGGGCCATGTCAAATATTGACCTGTGTGATCTCTCAACTGTGCCATTCTGATGTGGTAAATAGGGTGCAGAGAACTCTTGTTTGATCTTGTTCTCTGTTAAGAGTGTTCTGAACTCCTTATTCGTAAACTCTGTTCCGTGGTCACATCTTAGGCGTTTGATATTCCCATATGGTGCTGTTTCTGCAAGGTATCTTTTCATAGCTGTCACAGTATCACTCTTACTTTTAATTAGGTAAATTCTAAGAGCTCCGGAGTAGTCATCAATAAAGGAGATGCTGTACCTGTAACCTCCTCGTGCTGGTGGGTTTACAGGACCAACTACATCAGAGTGGACTAAATCTAAAGGCTGTTGGGCCTTTTTGTCTGGTTCTTTACTCCTATACTGTGTCATCTTACCTAGTGTGCATGTGGTGCAGTTGAACTTGTCTTTCCTAGTTATATGCATTCCGTCAACAGTTGCTTCAAGTTTTTGTACATCAGCCACATTGCAATGCCCTAGGATTTTATGCCACTCCTCTAGGGTGTGCTTGGCTTCCCCTACATGGACTTTGTTAAACTTATCCATCTGAGAACCAGTGTGTGGCTTACCTCTACGTAGATAGAACAACTTGTTTTTCTCCACAATGTCGAATATCGTGCCATCCTTGGTAGTTAGAGTACTGCCTTCGGGCGAGAAAGTAACAGTATGTCCACTCTTGATAGCTTTCCAAACTGACATGATATCTTGTTTGAATCCTGGTATGTATAATGCATCTTTTAGTAGAATTCTTTGTGAGTTGCCGTCTCGATCCTGAATGAAGTCTTTCACATCTCCGACTCCTTTCACTGTTCCTTGTTGTCTTTGGCCGTCTGCCAGCTCTATGTAATGGTTTTGTGGATCAAAGGATTCTTGAAATCTCACAAACTTTGGTTCAGTTTTCTCAATATGTGAAGTGCAGCCACTGTCAATCATTAAGAAGCCTTCTTCTTCTAAGTTAGCTACATTCTGTTTTCTACAATCATACAGCTCATTGTTGGTCTCAACTGTACAAAACCTTGATGAGTGTGTTACATGAAAAGAAAACTCTTGATTTTGTTCTTCACTTGTGTCATTTGCTGAGTTTACTGAATTACTACTCTTCTTAGGATTCTTCACTCTACATTCACTGTTACTGTGAGTTCTAGATTGATGAAAGTTACACCACTTTCTAGTATTTTGAGGATTGTTCACTCTCTGGAACTTACCTCCTTTGCTGTATTTTGATGCAAAATGGCCTGGTTCACCACACTTGAAACATTTCTTCTGTTTCACTGTACTGTTGTTGTTGTTGACATTCATGATACTCTCTGTGCTAGAAGTATCCTTCAGACGATCCTCTTGACTTAACAATGCTATCTTTAATTCACTGTACTGGTATGGAGGTTTATGCTGGCTAGCTACATCAACAAAATTTTCGTACTTCTTTGGAAGTCCATCCAGTGTTCGTACTACTATAAGTCCATCAGAAATGTGTTCATCTATTTCCCTGAGAGCAGCTACTGTCTCATCTATAGACGTAAGATATGCTGTAACACTGTCATCATCCATCCTTTTGTTTATGAATGATCTCCATAGAGCAAACAATCTGTGTTGTGTTTCTCTTAGGTAGTGTTTTCGTAGCAATGTCAATGCTTTCACTCCATCTCCCCTCGCTTCACGCTTTATCATGCCAAGTGACGTTCTGTCAAGACAACCTGTTAAGTGAGCATAGATTGTTTCCTTGGCCTCTTCCAAATCATAATCATTTGGGCGTTTGCTAGCATACTTATCGAAAGCAAGATGAAGTTTCAGAACTCGGAGAGCCCCTGTGAATTTTTCTTCCCACAAATCATAATTATCTGCATTACCATCAAATTCCTTAATTCTGGGCCCATAACCTGTTGAGGTGGTGGAAGATGTCATCTTCTATGCGTGAAATAAGGAAGTTTGGCTTGTCAATGTACAGATAATTGATGTGGGGATCAGAGAAACACAGCTATTGCGTATAAGCGTGTATTCGGGGAGAAGTCCATGGAGAGAAGAGGGTTGTTTACATTACACTTTGTAAATATTGCCGTAGGGTGGCGCATATAAAAGAAAACATTCATTTCGGGGGTAACTAAATTAAACATGAGGTATTCTTCTGAGGTATAAACAGTAGATATAAAATTATAAGCATTCTTATTCTATCATAATCTTTAATTATTCTAACACTCATGACAGAGAGTCTTGCCTTGGTCCGTTCTAGGAGGTATTGAACCTCCGAGCGGAAAGTAAAGTTACTGTCAACCCATACACCCAGGTATTGGAAGACGTGAACCCATTCTAGCTCTAACCCTTGGACTTGCAGCCTTTGGTCTCGGACATCCTGTTTCAGCGCCATTGCCTTCAATTTGGCTGCTGAGATCTTAAGCCCGACTCTGCGGCATTCCTCAGACATTAGATCCAGACAACGCTGGGTCTTTCTAAGTTCTCATTCTGCCTCCCAATGGAGATAATTGCCAGACCATCTGCATATGGAATGATCTTGCACCCTGCTGGGAGTGGAATGTCGAGGATGCTTAACATGAGGGTGTTAAACAGAGCCGGGCTGAGGACCCCCCCTTGTGGAGTGCCATTCTCCAGGGGTAAATGCCTGGAAAGGTGACCTTGGAACTTCACTCTGGCAGTTCTGTCCTGAAAATAGTCACCAGTCCAGACAAGCAGTCTTGGAGTGGGCTCGCCAGTTCAAAGGCCTTCTCCAGGTCCAGGAAAACAATGACAGATCTGGTGTTGCTGACAGTGCTCAGTAAAGTGGCTATACTGTGAGCAGTGCTCTTACCCCTTGTGAACCCATGTAGGTGTTCATGTGGAGGTCCCATCTTCCATTGGAGCCGGTTCAGTACCATTCTCTCTGCCATCTTTCCCAGACAGCTGAGTAGAGAGATGGGGTGGTACTGACCTGGCTCCTTTGGTTTAGGGATGGGAACTATGTCAGCCCTCTTCCAGCACTGTGGTAGTGAGGAAGACTCCCAGGACTTGTTGATGAGATGCAAGAGTGCAAGCTCACCTTCAAGTCCTGGGTGGGAAATGATGGGGTCTTATATGTCCGCCTTAGTTCCCTCAGAGAGAACATGGCATCGGCATCACCAGGCTCGACCGCCTTTTCTCTGATGAGGGCATGCCTGCCTGGAAGCAGTTCCTCTTGGCATGCCCTCAACTCTGCTGGTAGACCGGCGCTACTTGTTCTAGCAGAGAACTCGAGTGCCAGTCTCTCTGCCTCCGACTGCGGGTCATGGTGGGTCTTTCTGGGGGCTGAGCGATTTGTGGCCCGTCTGATGCGGTTCCACAGCTTTGGTGGCCAAAGGACTCTCACCACTCCAGCCACTTTTCCTGCTTTACCCTCTTAGCAGTTTCCTGAGCATCCCTGAGAGCCTCTCTCAAAAGAGCGTGGTTCTCAGGGGTTCTCTGTCTGCGGAAGTGTCTTCTGCACATATTGATTCTGTGGTTGACCTCCTTAACCCATCCCCGACGGGGGAATTCTAGCCTTGAATGTCCAAATGCCGGGGCGTTCGAATTATTAGGCCTAAATCAATTGAATGGCTGGCACAATACTGTGCCGCCCGGCCACTGGGCTTTTGAATGCGCGGTACACATGCTGTACCACCCGTCCAGAGAGGGTTAATCTCATCATTGTAGTGCCAGGTGTCTTTAAAACACCTGGACCACGGACGAGTTTTGGGAATGGTCTCTGAGGCTGCCTCGTCTATGGCATTAACTAGTCTTGCCTCAAGTGTATCCACATTATCATTATGTTAGAATTCACTGATTCTGAGGCACCTAGCCAGGGCCTCCTGGAAAACTTTCCAGTTGGCCCTGTCCACCTTCCATCGAGGATTGTGCTGTGGCACAGGGGCCGGGCCAGCATCCAAGATGGTGGTGACTATCCCATAGTGATCGCTCATGGCAGTGTTGTCCACAGACCAACAAATTCTCTCGACCAGGGTCGCAGTGACAAAGGTAAGGTCAAGGACCCCCCCGCCAACGTGCGTAGGCTCCTGGTTGTTGAGAAGAGCAATCTCGGGGCATGACTCAAGCACCGCGGTTATGTGATAGCCTGCCGCATCCCGGCTCCGTGTGGGAGCCAGGAGTTCAACACCTTCTCCACACTGCACAGGATCGGCAATCAGGGAGCAGGGAATATTCGACTTCATGAGGGTAATCAAACCTCTGGTGCCTTCGTTAGAGGGCAACACAAAGGGATGATATCCTGAGAAGCGAACAGCGTCTCCTGTTAGTCTCCTGGAGCATGACAATGTCAATGTTCCGAGATCGCACGATCGCGTGGAGAAGGGCATTCCCCCGGGAAAAGCTGTTGATATTCCACTGCAGTATGCTTAGATTAGGAGCCATTGTGCTAATCTGAGTCCATTAAGTCTGCATCACCAATGACGTCGACATAATCGGTCTCAGTGTCTGACGCCCCAGTGTGGGTAACGTCAGACATTTCGGAGTCTGACAACTCCTTGGTGAGTTCCTCACTGGACTCGTCACTGTCATCAGGACAGGTCGAGCTATTAAAAGGGCTGGGTCTCCTGGGAGGTGAAGAACCCCTGGTCGCCTTGATCTTCACTCTGGATGGTCGTGGCCTCCTCGCCCTTTGGGGTTTGGGTTCAGGCTCTGCCAGTGTGGTCTTAGCTGCGGGTTGGGTGGGGAGACAAGTCTCGCCCTGAATTGGATTGGGTGTAGAGACCTTGGGCCTTACATCCCTTTCCTTCAGGGCAGCGACAGTCTGGGTCATTGCCGTGACGGCGACCTTGACTGCCTTCTCCGTCTCTTCACTGGTCCTTCCCAATGCTGACGTAACTGCTGTGACAACTGCCATCAGCAGGAGCGTCAAGTCATTCTCTGTAAACAGAGTTTGACTCTCCGCTCTTGGGTTGGCCTGTTCCCAGACCCCTTCCGGGTCTGTTTCCGTCTTGGAACACCCACCAGGACCGGAAACTCCTTTGTGTTGGAGGTGTCCGGTGGTGGTTTTGTTTTGGGCAGTGTTTCCTTTCTCTTAGGAGGGGGGGGGGAGCCCTTACCCCTTTGTTCTGCCCCCAGACATAAGTGCCTGGAGGGGCAGGAACAAAGTCCGGTCGTTTTGCACCTTGCCGCCGAAGAGCCTCTTCTTTCCTGACAGAACATCCGAGGCTCCAGGCATGGTGCTTTTTGTGGCAGTTGGGACACTTGACAGTAGTGTCCCGCTTGCCGTCTTTGTGTGCTTTGAGGCACACCTCTGTGCTGTGTGCCTGACTACAGACACCACACTTCGGCTTTGCAGAGCAAGTGGCCTGGTGGTGTCCGTACTTCTGACACGTGAAGCAACGGAGTGGGTCACGGACATACGTCCTGAGGTTGTAGGAGCCCCAATTACCAAGGTCCAAGGACGCAACTGGGGCTCCCTTCAAGGTGACCAGGACTTGCCTGGTTGGGTGCTTCCCTTTGGAAAGTCGGGAAGCTCTCACCACCTTGGGATGGGCAGTGATGACCTCAAGGTCATACATCTGAGGGAAGCCAAGAAGCACCATCTTGGACTTCCTCTCATCAGAAGTCAGGGCCGCCAAACTCACCTTCCGCCCGTCCTGGAGCTTGTCAGTCTCCTAGAGGAAGGTGAGGGTGGACTGGTCCTTAGGGATGATTATCATGCCTTTGTCTCTGGCAATTCTAATCGTCAGACGGCACTGTCTCTGGGTTTCCAGAGCCCGTACCATCTGATAAGCGTTGTCGAATCCTTCCAGCTTAGGGGGAACCCTAAACTGGGGGAACCGACTCGGGGCTACAGACTCGCCCTCCTAGTCTGTAGCCGGCCGAGGACGCTTAATGCCTGCCTTCCGAACCGACGCCGGAATTTTGGCAGTGAGGCCAGCAGGGTTGGAGGGTCCTGTCTGGCTTCTATTTTTGGTTTGACTCGTCTTCTGAACCGACGCCAGAGACTTGTCAGTGCCAAGGGCTGGTTTGGAGGGTCCAGCCCGAGGCTCTTGGGTAGGCTTTCTCTGAACTGACGCCAGAGCCTTTCCCAACTTTCGACTTTTGTCACCAAGGACCTTAAAAGGTTCCAAGGTGACAGCCTTGGTCATCTTCGTTCCAGGTTCGTCAACGTGGGGGTCGGTCAGGGTTTATTTTAGAGTAAGATGCCATATATATATATATATATATATAAGCGTTCAATTCATCCTCCCACGCCCCCACCCACCACGGAGTCCAACAAGGGGAAGCTGTGCACTGAGACCATGCTCAGAAGCCACAGGGGTGGTGGGAGGATATACGCAACCCCTGCCTCGCACTGATGGCATTCGCAAATACATGCGATTGCCTGCAAGACAGGAGCTGCTTGACCCTAGCCTAGCTCAAAAGAGAGGCCAGCCGATTGACCTAATCGAGCCAAGATCAGGCCACCCGTCTTGCTGGAATAGAGGACCAAAGAGGTGCGTTGCTAGCCGCAGGGTGTACTCATACACAGCATTGCTCAACCTCCAGAACTCCCATCTTCCAGCGCACAGGGGCGCCACGCACGGCAAACATGTGGGTAGGTGTGTGCCCCCCTAGGGGGAGGACCAGGGGGGGTGTGATCCCACCAACTAGATCAGCACCTAGGAACGCTTAGTCGTCCTTCCTCGGAGAATCAACTGCTAGAAGGCCATCTCAACGGGAGGGAGAGACTGGCCCATTCTAGATCGGGTTCTTCCGAGGAAGGAATTCAAGCCCCCGCGCCACGACAAGGCAGTTCCTTATTGCGGGGGTTCTGTTCGGTGCGCGTCTCACGGACGGGGCGGGCTCGGACCGCCGGCTCGGCGCTCGCGGCGCCTCTCCGAGGCGAAGCCAGGTGTGTCTGCAGGCGAGGTCGGGTACAGAGAGGGCGAATGACTTGAGGTCAGCCTGTTTTATCTTGACCTAGGGAGACGCCATGAAGAGTTGCTTCTTCGTCTTATAGTATCTAGGCCACGTGGCTTTCTCATGTCTCCACGTGGCTTGCACGTTGTCTCACAGAGAGAGAGGGAGAGGGAGAGAGAAAGAGAGAAGAGGGAGAGAAAGAGAGAGAAAGAGAAAGAAAGAGAGAGAGAGAGAAAAGGGAGGTAGAAAGAGAGTGGGAGAGAGAGAGAGTGTGTGTGTGAGAATGATATAGAATGCTATATACGATATTGAATACAAATATATCAAATACAACAAATAAATCATATGCAAATACTATACGAACATCACACTAGTGAGGCAATCGCCAGGTCAGGTCAGGTTAACTTTGAGTGATGGGTGGCTCACACATGGCTGCCTTTCCAAGTACCTTAGACCCTCAGAACGAGCTCCATTCCTCGATTGCCACGCCCCGTACATTC
>NW_028234414.1:6871249-6873749 GCF_977035675.1 Penaeus japonicus | reverse complement strand
AATGTTTCACTGACTGGAATGTCGGTGAAATGTTCTGGTACCGAGTATCACAAATTTATATATCGCTTGGTAGGTGTGCCGATTGGGAATGTAGTTTTAAATTTGCAGCACTTTGGCAGTCGATATCTATCTGTGCATGAATTAAGTTTAGCATTAATTTTCACTAATTTGGAATTTCATACACAGAAACACACATTTATGTATATTTAATTACATATATATTTATATTGTTATCTATGAGTATATATTATTAATTAAATAAATAATTTATATATGGGATATAGATGTGTATAGATAAATATATGTATATAATGATTTGAGTAGATCATAGTTTTTATTTTATTATTTATATTATGTGTGATGTTATTTAATGGGTGTATTTATTTTTTAGTAATATATATTATATAGTTATATTTTTTTATTTTTATTAATGTGTATATTATTTTGTATATTTTGATATATATATATATATTTATATATTTTATATATGTATACTATAATATGTAGATAATAATATCTATATATGTTTGTATGTATATATAATTTTTATATTTGTATATTAACACTATATGCTTTATTAGAGATAGGGAGTTAGTTTTTTTATATATGTTGTATGATTATATACGTTTTGTATATATTTTATAGTTTTTTGTGATTTACTATAGTTATATTTATTGTTATATAGATAATATATTTTATGTTAGTATAGTGATTATATATCTGTGTATGTTTGTATGTATATATATTTATATATAAATTATGTATAAAACATATATACATATATATAATTTATATATTATATAATATTATATATAGATATATATATATATTTGTATGTATGTATGATATATTAAATATATATTTATTTAAATGTATATTCATTCATTAAATAAATGTATTTTTTTTTATATATTATTAAATATATATATTTATATATATTCTATCTTTTTATATGTATATTATATATATATATATGATATATATATTATATATATATATAGTTATATATTTATATTTATATAGATTATATATATATATATATTATATATATAATTATATATATATATTATTTATTATATTTTATATAGATATATATATGTATTTTTATATATTTTTTATTATACTATATATATACTATGTATTTAATAATATATATATATTGTATATATTAATATATATATATATATATATATATAATATATATATATATATATATTTTTATTATATTTATATTTAGATATATTTATTTAGTTATATTTTATTTATATATATATATCTTATTTTAATAGATTATATATATATATTATATATTTGAGAAATTTATATATATTATTTATATATATGGATATATTATTATATATATTATATATAAATTTATTAGATATTATGTATGTATAATATATATATATTTTTGATATTTATTTAGATATATATATATTGTATATATATATATATATATATATATATATTATATTTTTTTATAAGATATATATAATTTGAATATTCTTATCTTTATATTATATATTATATAAAATTTTATATTTTTTAATATATAGATTTCTATAATAAAGATTCTGATATAGATATATAAGTTATTGATATAATTATATATAAATATTTCTATATTGATATATATATATATGTATTTTATATATATATATATTTATATATATTTATATTTATATATAGCTATTTATTTATTATATAATTGTATATTTATTTATTTTTATTATATATATAGATATATATATATATATATTTATTTTTATTCTGATAAGTTTGTTATGGAAATGGATATGGTATGTATGTATGTATATATGAATAGATATTTCTATTCGATATATATAGAGAGTTATATGTATATCGATGTTATATATAAGAATTTGATTTTGTGCTTTTTTTAAGTTAATATTTATTTACTATTATTTGTATTTTTTTTATATATTAGTATATGTATATATAATAGTGAGTTATTAGTATAGATATAGTTTTATAGTGACTGGTTTGAGTTGTTTTTTTTTTTTTTGGTTTTTTATCGATTTATTTTTATGTTGATTTTGTTTTTTTGTGATTTAGTTGTACATATTATATTCGTTTTATAGGTATGTTTAATATATATTGGATTATAAGAGATTTGAGGGGAGAGCTAAGTATGTTTGATTGTGAGGTGTGAGAGTTTATTATATATATTATGTATATATAATATCTAGTTAATATATGTATTGATGTATATATATGTATATATTTTTTTAAAGTTAGATGTATCGTTGTTTTATTTTTATATATGTGATATGTATATTATTTAAATAGTTATAGACTATTTGGATATAATAATTTTTGGTATTTAGGCTTTTTATTTTGTATATTTATTAAGTTTAATATGTTTTTCTTATTTGTTTTATGTATATACAATATATAGTGCGTTTATATTTGTAGTTTGTATATATAATATATTGTTATATATAGTGGTCTCGTTTAATGATTTTTAGTTTATATTTAT
>NW_028234414.1:6840476-6846149 GCF_977035675.1 Penaeus japonicus | reverse complement strand
TTTGACAAATTTGCTGCATAGTAGTGATAAATATGTAATCAATATCTACTCTAATTTATATTTTGCTCTCTGAAATCATGCACAGGTATAAAATCTCAAAAATGAAATCTCAATTTGAAATCATTGTTTCTGTTTAAAATTTCAAGGACATAGACAGAGATTTCAGAACCATCGATTTCTGAAGCTAGCGATTTGAAATCTTTGTTTATTCAAAACTTAGAAATTGGTCAGCCTAGAATTTCTAGCTGGAGTGTGCTGATATTCTTGCAGCTCTAAAAAACTTAGCAAGGCCCCTAACAAATTACATGTAGTATTAGGCCGATTAAGTTCATAAATATTTTACTACAGCTTATCGGATTGATTGATTATTGGAGACTGTCTGCCACAGCAGACATAATTTGTCATCAGTGGCAAATTATGTCACTTTGCCAACCATTGTGCTGGTTGGCAAAAAGTAATGGCTGACAGATTTGTGCCTGATGTGAATTGATCCATTAGTAGGTAATGTTATGTCAGAGTTTGTGTAAAAGCTACACCTTTACACAAGAAATGCTATATTATTAAATTAAGGATGGTTATGAAGAATTTGTGATTCCGATTCCTTACCATTATTCACTGAAGACAGGCTGGAGTGATGACTTGTCATAGTGGACTGCTATTGAGTTTGGTTATTAGTTCTAAAAGTATTAGTTTTTTTGTACTTTTTTTTTCTTCCTTACCAGTTAAATCTTCTTTCTCAATCACAGCCAGTCTGTCTGTATTGATACTATTTTATAGTCAGTGTATGTCATAAGGAAAAGTTTAACCAGTTAGCAGTGTTGCTATTACATTTCATTTACTTTCTAGAATGGAAATTATGCTAGACGGCACAGTGGTATCCTATTGTATGAAATTCAAATAAACATATTGCATATCAGGAAACTGCTCTATTTCTGCTACTGTTCCTAACTTGTAGTGCATTTGTACTGAAGCCAGTTATAAGAAAAGGGTTTTCAAGTAAGCAGTGATTGGGAAAATTTTAGAAATTTAATTGTCATCTAATTTAACCCCTTCACTACGACCAGTAGAAAACGCGCCTCCACGCCGAATCCGGGATGTCGGTGCATGCCAAATTTTAAACATCGCTATTGAATATAACATTTTTTAAGCCAAAGTCACTACAAGTTTTAAGCCAAAACTCAACATAATCATCATGTACTATATATCAAATATATGGATAATCAACCTCTTCCCCCTGTGCATGTGACAAGTCATTTACATGGGTTGGGAGGAGGGTGAGAAGAGTGACCTTGGTGAGAGAACTCAGTGACTCAAAGGACAAAAGAAAATGGTTGAAATAGTATGGTAAACTAATCAAAACAAGTTTTATTTTTACACAGTATTCCATAAAGAAATAATAAAATTATTGCTAGTAGGGTATATCCGTGCCTCTCCTGGTATAGGTAGAGTCGAATCGACAGCAGCCTCATTGTAATAACTAAATGAAAGTCACAGTAAGCCAATTCGTAACATATACGGACCTATATGATCTTACTGCAAAGATATTTGTACAGTATGCCGGGACGAGACAAAACATAAGCACTAATGCTTAACACTAACTCGGCCACGACGCAGTAATGCACACGCCCTCAGATATGGTCTCACGAGGGCTTGCGGATTGATGCAGAGTGTTGAAGAGGGTTAAGGGATTATGTTGCTGATATTTTGTTATGTCTCTTCAGTGTCTTGGATCATAAGAAATTTATCGAGATGTTGTAAATGAAGTGCATTTTCTTAACTGCATAGTATTGGTATTGATCCATAATACTTTTATAAGTGTATGTAAATGTAGTCAAAGAATACAAATTTTTTCTAACCTTTTGGTATTTGCTTTCAGGTATCTGACTTTTTTTTTTAATGTTCGCAAACTACAGCTGTGGCGATTGAGGTGGGTTGCTATTGATTGATACCAAATTGAAATGTAGTATAAAAAATGAATGGAGAAAAATAATTCCTGAAAAGCTTTATGGAATATGCAGTTATGATGAGTTATTAAATCCTGGGAAAGCTAGCGATCATTTCAACTCATTTCAATTAGTTCAACTCACTCTAACCATTTTAACCCTGTTTTTTTTATTATTGATGCTCCTTTGTTCCAAACCCCTCAAATCTCACGCAACAAGCTGTAGCAAACCTGACTACTGCACGCGTATTCTACTCAATCTAGTCTCTTGACGCAGCGTTGGCTAGTCTTCTGAAGCTAATGCCAACCCATCTACTCCAGCCTACTCACGAAGTTGTTGATGAAGCAGATGATTTGGAACATACTAGATATTATCAACGTAAAATTTTTTGGGTGGTCAAAATCATATCCAGTCTTGTGCTTTGCCCATCAATTCCTACCCAAACCCACCCACTTCTTGTTAGCAGCGCTTAACCCACTCACGCCGGATGACGTGCCGACACGTTTCGTGGTTTTCGCATCGGACGCCGCCGAGATATCTGGCTAAGGCCGGCGCTCGGGGTGAGCGAGCGGGCAGCCCAGGCTCGCGGCCCGTGTGCCCAAGAATCTCAAAGCGTTCGGATGATGCGTTCGAAAACCTCGGTATAGCGACTGTGCAAAGCCAGAATGGCCCCGGCGTGAATGGGTTAAGTCTCTCTTCTGGTGTAAAAAATCATGCTTTCTCCTTTGGCCACCTAGGTGGATAGAGGGTTGTCTTGTCTTCTCTTTTTTCTCAATTTTAGGCTATGCTGTGGGCTTACCAGGCAACTTAACAGGATCAGAGAAAATGCCATCAAGGTGTATAAAATAGCGCTCTTCAAATTACAAAGAAAATATAGCTTTGGTGTGAAAGCTGAAAAATAATAGGAAGCTGGGGGCACAGTTGTCTAAACTGCTTTTGTTTTGTTAACCCATTCACGCCGTTGACATGTTATCACTTTAGTGTAATATCTCGCTCTCCCCAGGTGACGTCCTAGAATGTTAAGATCTCTCCCTCAATATGTATCCTTTACATCGGAGTTCCATTTGTTTAGACAGATTTTTATTCACTTGTGAAAATAATGTAAACAAATACAAAAACCTCCAATTATCACCCCGTTCAATGGGGTGGCTGAAAAGTGCTCTGAGGGGAGCAGCACAGCGTTACACAGGGAGAGGTCTCATGCTTTTGTTATCAAGCCGGGCGGGAGCAGCATTACGCACATATAAGCCCCGTCGTGAATGGGTTAACCAATTATACAGATTTAAGAGTTAAGATTACTGAAATAACAAAACAAAATATATTTGTTATTCAAATATTTTTGATAAATAGAATAAAAAGAATATAAGAAGCTTATATTTGATTACTCTGATGTAAGACTAAGAAAAAGACAGCCATGTCATGTTTTTGGACACTGAAAAATAAAATTAAACATGTTATATGGAGGATTTAATAGAAATAAATTACAACTTGAAATAATTTTATTAATAAGCTACCTAACCACAAGGGGTTCTGTACAAGCTAGCAACAGCAGGTGCAAAAAGTAGCATCAGCAAAGGCTCACAATTAAGAGTGTCACTCAACTGTTTTTCCACTGGTAGTAATTTCTTTATCCAGGATGGGTGCCAACATAGTATGATCATCCTCATAAAGTGATTTCAGCAATGAGGTAAAAATTTGGAATTTTTTCCTGATCTTTTATAATATCTCAACTAATAAAATTTGTACAGACATATTTTCCAGATTCCCGAACCTTTCCATTGACTATCATAAAGGTTACCTTTCATCTGATCAAACACTTTGCATACAAAATCGTGGATGGCCTAGCAAATGGTCTGTGGCTGAATTACCCTAAGACTCAATGCTATGACTTGAGTAAAATGAAAAATGCTAGTAACTGGGAAATCTACATAAAACCTCCAGGAACAAGTAAAATTCTAAATGTGTGGCATATGCACAAAAAAGTACCTATTTCAGTGGATATGTTAATCTCTACAATAATCAAAACCTGGTTATATGTAAAAGTTCCCAAGTATAAGATGACACGCAAAAAAGGAAAAGGAAAAGAAAAAAAGAAAAGAAAGTCAAACAAGATTCAACTTTTCAGCCCATGAAAATTCTAACAAGTAAAAGTTGAGAAAAAGAACTAGTAAAACATTCTGACATCACAATCTGATTGACTCAGGTTGGGAGCTGTTCACATCATTCCTTTGCACTGCTCTCCTATAAAGCCTTAGCATTATGGGACTGTAAATATTTTTGTTGTATAAATATTACACTGTGTACCTGAAAAATACTGGTTATAGAAAATGGCAAATAGGCTTCCAAATGTTTACATCCATTTGCGTACCACTTGAAATTAATGAAAGATATGAAACAAAACTTTAACTCTAATTTCAAGGTGCAAAATAAACCTTATTATGATATAAATAACTTACTCTGACCACTAATATAAATGAGGGTTCTGGACAGCCAAATGCCAGTTCTTCAGATTTTAAGAGGTTGAGAAACATGTATGTACATTTCTCTAATATTATTCAAACAGAAAAGTTATACATTCATCTTTTAGTACATTCACTTGCTACACAATATTGAAACTCAGAAACTCTTCTTCAATGTACACTTCATGAAAAAAGTATAAAAAGGATAAAAAATCACTACTAATATTGGAAGTAGGGACAGATGCTTTGTGTAACTTAGTCATCCATGATTTACAGGACAATACAACTGCATGCATCTCTGCTTGTTCCCCCCCTTCTCTCTCTTTCATATCTATATCTCAAACTTTTACAAATGTATATGTCATACCTCAATCTTGTGTGTGAACATTAAGCTGAGCTGAACATTTTACACTGAAGAGGGCTTAAACAATTTACAACCAAGTTTTTGTAAAAATTTAAGTATCCTCCAGTGAGGACTTACTACAGTGCTTGGCAGTATCCAAACAATTTTCATGTTATTGTAAGTAAAAGTTCCAGTTGGCTATGTTCAGCTTATATCAAAGCTGATAATAATGTGAGCTTCTTTCACCATGAAGAAATCTATCAGAAATTTATTTTCAACTAACAACGACACTGAATATCAGCGTCAATTCAGACACAGCTATATTAGTGGCTGTCAATTCACCGTGGTAGATGGCACATCTCACAGTTTTCACTAGCTGTTTGATTGATAAATGTGCAGTGCTGGCATGTCCAAGAGGTGGAGGAAGATGATGACTGAGCACTAGAACCTGCAGCTGCAGCTTCCCCACTGCCCCCTAGCACTGCTGCTCCACCACCTGATGCCATTACTAACTGTTCCACAGTTGCCCAGTGTTCTGACTGTTTCCATTCTAGTGCTTGTGCTCGATCACGTTTTTTCACTGCTTCCAGTAGTGGGCCAATGTACTCCTGAAAGCATTCAGAAAACAATTTTGATAAGAGATGAAAAGCAACATATTGCTGTTTATTAGAAAACTCAAGGAAATGAAGAGTGGCTTTAACTGAGTAAGAAATACACCTATGGAACTTACTCTGAGTGGTAACATGTCCATCGTAGAAATAAATATTAGTACATGGAAGTCAGACACTGCTTCCAAAAACTGGTCATCACTGAACTTTTGTAGATATGAAGCTAATATGTTGAAATCTTGTAAATGGCCTTCTACTAATCTGTGGAATAAAGAAAAGTTCTATTAGTCACAACACTCAAATTTTTATCTTTTAAACAA
>NW_028234414.1:6809813-6832313 GCF_977035675.1 Penaeus japonicus | reverse complement strand
AGTTCTGCCTTTAATTTAGTATACCAGGATATTAGTTTTGCCTATTTGAAATATTAGTTTCTTAAACTTTGTAAGTTACAGGTAGTAACATTTTTACAATATTAATGATTTTATTTCTTTTCCAGTTTTTGAAAATGCAGGGTCCATACCGCACAATGTGAGGGTGAAGTCCCTCTTTGCCAGGAGTCACGTCGGGAGGTCCGAGCAGACATGCATCAAGAGGAGCAGTCTCAGTGGCTGTTGCTCCCTGGCCGTGCTCTGCCTCTCCTGCACCTCTTACACTGTTCCTGCTGCTCCTTCACCCATAATTGTATTTGCTGCTTGTGGTTCAGGCTGGCACAACAGCTGTGGTTCATGTCCTTACTGCTTGTGGTTCAGGCTCGTGTGACAGCCTGTCATCTGTGTTGTCACCGATGGCAAATTAAAGGAGTCTTGCCTGTGGACGTGAAACCCAGCAGCCATCTGTGGCATTTGGGTGGAAGCAGAGAGAAGCTTGGATGTGTCAGGGATGCAGGCTGCCCATGTGAAATGTGATATTGTGCTTTTCTTGTTAGGTATAAGTGTGTTGCCAAGCCAGGCTAGAGGAGCACAAGGTGGTAACTGAAACCTGGCCTGGCTTTGGTCATGTCTGGTCTGAGAAGCATGGTATGGGACAGTGGTAATGGCAGGGTAGGTGGCCCCCCATCCACTCCACCAGTCCTTGTACTGATCACAGGAGGTATGATCAAGTAGGAAAAGGCCTCTTTGCTGGTATGTCTAAGGTTGAGCACAACTTTAGCTTCATACTGAAACTGTTTCAGTCATACTGATGGTCGCAATGCAAGGAGGAGGGCCCCCTTCCCCCATTCAGCAATCACCATGTAGGAATTGGAAAAGAAAAAAGAAAACATAAAAAAAAATAAATAAATAAAATAAAAAGAGAGAGAGAGAGTGAGTGAATGTTGTGAGAGTGACAGTGTGCCAGAGGCACACACGAGAGGAACAACAGCGCTGGTGCTCAGTGTCAGATGTTGATTATGCATGTATGGCTGTGCAGGTGTGTGCACAGAGCAGGTTGTATCAGGTAGCACTCGTGGCATGGCACTGGTCTCCCCCCTACACAATGGCGTTCACTATCCATTAATTGGCAGCCATGTGCGACTTCTCCCCCGCTCCACAGTGGTTGCTGTATGGTTACTGGATGACGTTGAAGCAGTGCCAGCCACTAGCCCCGCCTCCACTCTGTGCTGCTTATGTGTGAATGTCCTGGTGTGTATATACTGTATATGTAACATAAGCCTGCTACTATTAGGTTGCTTTAAACCATCGCTGTTTTATCCTCTCATAAAGTTGCTGTCTCCCAGACCAGTGCTTCAGTGTGTGTGTTTGTATGTACAATGTAGTGAGTGTTAATTGTCACAGAAATTACACAGTTGTGTGTGGATGTGAATATCAGTATTTTCTAGAAAGGCCTGATTTGCTTTGCTATGTAAATATTTGCTTTAACTAACTCAGTCCAGGAATAACTATATGAAATTGATGAAATTAAATCATACTTTGCTTCCTGTGCCAAGCTAAGGCTTTTTTTTTTTTTTGTCTATTTATATGATTTTTAAAAAATGTTTAGTTACTCTTCAAGCTATGAAACTGACGAGACTAGTTTGGTGGCGACATCGGACCAGTGTGTCTTGTATTAAGAATTAAGTCTTTATGTAATACATTCACAGGAAATCATGAATGTATTGGATAGAGTATTGAGCCAAGAGAGTCTCATCTAAACAGGAATGAGTGCCAGCAGTTTGATGGCCTATGAAGGCACTTGATGTTGGCCGGTCATCCCCCTTCTGTCCCTTCATTCCTGTCAGTAGTAACTTACACTTGGCAAGGAAGATCAGAGAAAACCTATTCTTTTATCATTGTTAACCTCATCACCCCCTCCCCCTTGAGGCTCATTGGTGCTCTACAAGTAGAGCCTCCTCCCCCTGGTCATAACGAGGTGGATAAATAACTCACAGAAAGAGGAGTGAAGCATTATGCTTCAAAGTGTCAATGATAGATAATTTCAAATGAATTACACTTCGTCCTAAGTGTCTTTGTCATCATGTGAGTTATAAACCTTATTTTTTTTGAGCAGCAAAGACCAATAATATACAAGTGCAAGGTGACCTAGGCATTAGGCCAGAAGAGAAATGAAAGCACAATAAGAAATCTTGGAAATGGAGACCATCTTTAAAGAGATGGCCAACTGACATAACCTTGCACATTTATTTTTAGGTTGAACTGGAAGTGTTTTACACTAGCGTTCAAGCTGCTGCTCGATGGAGATTGACATTTCATCAACAAGAACTGCAAGGCAGTTAGGTTTTAGTGTACCTTTCAATGACTGCTGCTGCTGCTAACTCCTTGGAGCAGCTGTGAATAATAACCTAGTCAGTGTCCCGTGGGGTGTTGTGCCTGTAGGCTGGTATGTCACTGGTCTAAGACACCTCCCACACCATCCATTGCTTTGTAGCATCCACCCCACAGACATAACCAATGCTTATTACTCAAATGGACATGCTGTGTATCAGTCGCCTCTCAACAATGTTACTCAATAAACCTGTAGGTGAAAAAATGTGTCATTCTCCACCCCTAACAATTGCTGTACTTCAAGGATAATTAAATTACCATCATATTATACATACATATATATCCTCTTTTTACAAATTCAAACATACATGGAAAACTACATAAACTTCAACCATTCATTTTTGTTATTTTAAAAACTTCTCAAAATCAACTTTATCTAATCTCTTCATTGGAATTTCAACACTCCTCAAAATTTTGGTTACTATGCCTGTTGCAACAGTCACATTATTTTCTCTGATGGTGAATGACTGTCCACCTGTCATCACCATTCTCTCCTGTAGTGTCAACTCTACTGTTGTGTGGTCACCTGAAATATAAAAGAATAAACTGTGAAGGCAAAGGAAACATCACTTATATTTTCTAGTTTTAAAGTAGAAGAAACTGAAAGGAAGGTCAATACACAAGGACCTTTCATATTAACTAGTCAAATGGTTTGGTCACAAAAGAAGAAAATGTCCCAGCATATCACAAAGAAAAAATATCTGATTTCATGTGGGCATATACAGAGTTACATGAATTTCTGATTTTTTGTTTATAATTTAAGTGCCCATACGCTATGTACTTATATAAAGTGGCAGGTATAGTAAGATATTTCTTTGGGAATGCACTCTGTCCTCCTTAAATAATCAGAAAAGTTGGTTATGATTCTAATTAGAAATCTCAACATAATTGACACTGAAGAGACACAAAAAGGAAGGATAAGAAAATTAATTATAGAAAAAAAAAAAACATCACCATAGTAACTAAACTCCATCCCGTGCTAGCTCTATGTTTGTGAGATAATGAGAGTATCAAGCCAGAAGGCTACACCAATGGTCAAAACCCATGTGAAGGGAGCGGAATCTATGCACAAACCTCAAACAGACAAAGCATTTGTCATCCATTAAATCCCTACTTTTCTTTGCCCATGTGGTCTTTTTTTTAAGGAAGAGAAAAAAGTAAAGAAAAAAGATGTAAAAAAGTGGGCAAGAACTGTAAAAGAAAAGACAGAAATAATGAATGCAGATCAAAATAATAAAGGATAGGCATCTCAACAGATCTGCCTTCTAATTGAGTAATGATAAGTAAAATAATACACAAAAAAAAAAGTACAATGGAACATGAGCATTCACAGTTACAAATCCTATAAAGTGCTGGGAACAGGAAATTGTCACTATTCACTGCAGGGAATCAATCCCCTACACTGAACAGGTTATACTGACATACCACTCTCTCTCTGTGTGTGTGTGTGTGTGCGTGCGTGCGTGCGTGTGTGTGCGCGAGAGAGAGAGAGAGAGAGAGTTGTCTGCATTAACTAACTGTTGCCAAATGCTACAGCTTGTGGATTTTGATCAGCAAAGTTCTCTAAAGAATACATAAAATGTTTAAAAGTAAAAATGAATAAAAGCAAATACATTCAAGAAATTTCATTTACCTGGCATGACCATTTCTACACCATCTGGTAGGTCCACACGACATGTTACATTTCAGGTCCTACTAAAAAGCTGTTGAATATACCTTGACATTAAAGGGCGAGCTCTTCCTCCATCACTTCGACTGAGAAGATAGATTGTTGCTTCAAATCTGGAAGGACTCATTTGAAAGAATTATGGAGGAAGTGTTGAAGATTTATTTTTCACATCGGAGAGTCAGCATGAAACCAGAAGATACAAGACAACATGAAAGGCTGTTCTGTAGCATGTCTTTGGAAATTAATTATAGGAGTAATAAGAAATTTGATCATCAATATTGGTAATTAGTACAAAATATTCTGAAAATATTGTTTTCAATACATCACACTTTTTTTTTCAAATCTCAACACATCAGAAAAGGAATTTAAAATAAACTAATTTCCAGTGTCTGCATCTTCAATAAAAATGTATCAAAGCTAAATGATGTCTGGGAAGTAACCAGGCTCTAGTGAGCAATACCTGTTATAAGCTGCTTGTGACCCTGCAAAACACAGAGTCATGCCACGGTGTAGAGCTTCCAATCGAACACCTCGTAACAAAGCACCTAAGTTTTCCCCTGCCAGAGCTTGTGGCACAGACTTTTTGAAGACCTTTTAATAGAAATGTATACAAAATGTAAATAATACATAGTGAGAGAAACTAAACCACATAGTAAATCATATTTTTCTTCATCCCAAGAGTTAAAATACACAAGGTTTTACCCACTGTGGACAGGGGGCAACATGCTGATGCCATTTGTGTTTTTGACCACATGCGAGTCGTGTAGGGTGCCACTACCAGTTTAACTGTTTTGCTGAGTGGCACTAGGAGTGAAAAGGAGGAGTAGTGTATATAGTTGTAAATAGTTTTTTTTTTCTTTGCTACAATAAAAAAAAAAATTGTTTTGACAAATTTGTACTTCTTCCATACATTTGTGATATTAAGTGCACAGCCTATATTATTCCTTTATGGAGACAATGACTAAACAACAGGAATTATTTGTCTAAACATTATCATTGCCATACCAGCACCCGCTATAAGTCTCACAACATATCAATACACAAAAAGTCAAGCTTTTCTGAACTCTTAATATATAAATGAGTTAGGTGGAAATAATGGTTGTTGGGCAAAGATTGAGTCTCCCTAATTCCACCAAACCTACTGAATGGCATCTCTGTGTCAATTACATAAGCCCATAAGCAACAGGTTAACCCATTGTGGACAGGACCTATGAAATTCGCAAGGGCATGGCAGATGGGAGGGTTGGTGGAGACTTTTGCTTTGCCTCGCAAAACATTTTTCTGCCTAACCCATTTATATATTAGAGTAAAAAAAGTCTTCTCCACATTTTTATTTTGTCATGTTGGGAAACTTCAAGTCTTTAGATAATAATACCTGTACTTAGTCACCATACAAGAGGAATATACACTGAACACTCTCTGTAACATCACTATCACAAATTTATGGAAGAAATATCAAGCTTTGCAAAACATTTTCTTTAAAAAATTATACACTCCTCCTTTTTCTCACTCCTGGTACCACTTAGCAAAACAGCAAAACTGGCAGTAGTACCTTACAAACCTTCTATATTATCAAAACTTTTGAGGCATCATCATGTTGCGACCTATTTGCAACAGGTCAAGATCTCATAACAGAGCCAATACAGGTATAACCTATAACCCATTGTAGATGGGGAGTGATTTGTTTGCCCAGTCTCCAGGATGGGTTTTATTTCAGAGTGAGACAGCTTCACACAACATACCCTGACTTTTACCACACTCTTTCAGTCTTGAAGGACTTTTATGTGTCATATGACACATATGACATATGCTGCAGTTGACTAAAATTGTAGTATAGGGTCCACATCAGTTCATTATTTTCTTTATACCCAATGTGATAGAAGTATTGGTATTTTATGGGAGGACAAAAAACATCTTTATTTTCTTTGTATTCATGTATGGTCATGGCCAAATATGAAAAATATAACCAACCACAATGAAGATTACATGAAGAGGTAGGGGAGAGGAAGGAAACCTGTGCTCATGACTGTGAGTGCCACAGTAAAGGCTATCCTACTGGCACACTGGTACATTGTAGACACTAGGCATGGTTTGAGTCACCTTCCTCTTCTTGTTCAGCCTGCAAATCCTTCATTGCCAGTACTTCAGAGCAAGAGGTTAGCAACTTGCTGTGTGCCATCTCTCTCTAAAGATAGTGCTTGCTAGAGACCATGAATGGGTGCCATTTAAGACTCTCTCTCCTGCTGGTGCTAGAAGAAAATGGTGCCATCTAGGTTTTGGATTATAGCAATTACAATAGTCATGCTTGCAATAATCATCATCACTCACTCATTACTTGTACAATAAAGAAATACAGTGATCCAAAATCCCCCAATGTCATGCTACGCCATGGTGCCTGGTGTCAGGATACCAGTCTACAATGGGTTAAAAGTACCAGTGTCCAATAATTATCTCTTTTCTGTATTTTTTAAAAAGTTGATTTGCTTGAATAGGCAAAAATAAAACTACAAGTGGATGAAGTCCTTGGCAGGCATTACTGCAGGTTCTGATCCCTTTTTCACTGCATTTTTAAAATTCAAAATACAATACAATACAAAATATCTATTCCAACTAAACTAAAGCATCAAACCAAATTCTACTGACTGTCACTTTGATGTAGCCAGTCATGATTAATTATAAATTATAACCTAGGAACATTGGGATACAAATAAGCATAGCTATGGGGGTGTTTAAAAAAAAAGAAAGAAAGAAAGAAAGAAAGAAAAAAAGAAGACATATGATAGGTGGTATAAGAAAAGATAAAATAAAGATCAAATTCTGGCAATCATCCCATAACTCACCTGGATGTTACTGACAGTGGTTTTGATGTGACGGTCAAAGCCCAATAACTCTGCCTCATCTCCCTTTTTAATAATGCCTTGTTTAAGTGTGCCAATGACAACTGAACCCCGACCTGGGACACTGAAGAAGTTATCAATGGGCAGCATGAATGGGGAAGTAAGATCTCGAGTAGGGGTTGGTATATACTCATCTAGGGCTTCAATGAGTCTGTGGATGCTCTTCTCACCAAGTTCACTGTCCTCTCCTCTCAGTGCTAGAAGGGCAGAGCCAAAGATAAAAGGACTCTTTGTTCCATCAAATCCATAATCATCCAATAATTCACGGACCTCAAGCTCAACCAGTTCTAATACATCGTCATCTACGAGATCTGCCTTGTTGACATAGACAATAACTCTCTCCACTCCCACTTGTTTTGTTAGCAAAAGATGCTCGCGTGTCTGGGGCATCTGCCCATCATTTGCTGCTACTACGAGAATGGCTCCATCCATCTGCGAAGCTCCAGAGATCATGTTCTTCACATAGTCTGCATGGCCTGGGCAGTCTGTGTGTGCATAACGCCTGTAATGAAAAACAATTTTGCTATGTGTCTGTCTTCATACTGTCTCATTCATATTTGGTGTTAAAATACTACTTCAGTATGATATGCACATATCTGACCCACTGGATAAGGGTATCTATTTTCAAGTTTTAACCACAAAAGAGGCACCTGTGAAACATATGCAACAAACCAGACACGTTTTATTTCATAAGGAAGGAGTATCATGCAACATGATTCGTTTTTGTGTTAGTCATTGTGTTTTACTATATCAGAAGGCTTATAAGTGCCATTTGACAGGCTTTCTCAATATTGTAACTGACTAAAATTGTAGTATAGAGTCCATATCAGCTAATTATGATCTTTAAACTCAGTCTGATAGAAGTATTACAATCATATGAGAACTGTTTATGAATTTACATTGACAGTACTTTAACCCATTCACGCTGGTTGACTTGCTATCATGTTCAGTGATTTTTGGGTCAGACGCCAGTGACGAGATATTTGGTGTGTTCAAAAACCCTGGCATTCTGACCATTTAGAGCTGGAATGGGTTAAAGCTAGAGGAAGGCATCTTGCAGTGTGTCATCACTCTCTGCAATTAGTGCTTAGTAGAGATCATGGATGGGTACGATTCAATGCTTTCTTTCCTGCTGGTACCAGGAGAGAGTGGTGCCATCTATGTTTGGAATTTTAAACTAAACCTACAGTAATTATAGTAACTGTAATGTTAATTATATAACTATTACTCCTATTATCATAATAAAAAATAATGATAGAATACACCTTATAAAATGAAAAACAGATTTACTCGCATCAGCATATTCACATCATCTGGGCCAGTAGGTTAAGACATATTCAGTGGATAAAAGTTTATTTTTTCTATGAATGTCAAAAACAACAAATAACTTAGAAAGTGAAGCATAGTAATAGAGTTTCAGTAGTAATCAGAAAATGTATATTTGATAACAAGTGAACTTAAATTGTCTTAATATACTGAAATCATAAAAAGGTTAAGTGATAAAACATTGTAGGTATCAGTAAAAGATCTCTGATCAAGGGACATGCTGCAAAGATCATTAACATCGCATTAAATGTGATCATACGATACTAATAAGAGAATCCATTCAGATCTACTAACCTCTTGGTTGAGGAGTATGAGATGTGAGCTGTGTTAATTGTGATTCCTCTTGCCTTCTCTTCTGGTGCTCTATCTATTTGATTGTAAGATGTGAACTCAGCTAAACCCTGTTTCTGCAAGACCTTGGTTATGGCAGCAGTGAGAGTGGTCTTACCGTGGTCAACATGACCTATTGTCCCCACATTGATATTTCGGGATTCTTCAGAGATGTTTGTTGATGTCCATCTACACAGTAAGTTACTTTTTTGCCAGTTGCCAGCCACACCCTGCAAACAAAGGAAGGAGTAAGAGAGGGGGAAAGAGAGTAAGAGAATGAGAGGGGGAGAAGATTAGAGGGACAGAGAAAGTGAGACAATAAGAGAATGAGAGAATGAGAGAGAAAGAGGGAGATAGGGAGGGAGGGAGGGATGGGGAAAAAGAGAGAGAGAGAGAGAGAGAGAGAGAGAGAGAGAGAGAGAGAGAGAGAGAGAGAGAGAGAGAGAGAGAGAGAGAGAGAGAGAGAGAGGAAGAGAGAGAAAGAGTGAGAGAGAGAGAGAGGAAGAGTAAGAGAGAGAGAGATAAAGAGAAGAATAGAGAAAAAGAGAGATATAAAGAGAAGAAAGGAGAAAGAGAGAGAGAGAAAGAGAGAGAAAGAGAAGAGAGAAGGAGAGAAAAGAGAAAAGAGAAAAGAAGAGAAGAGAGATAGATAAAGGGAGAGAGAGTAAGGAAAGAGAGAGAGAAGAGAAAGAAAAGAGAGAGAGAAGAGAAAGAAAAGAGAGAGAGAAGAGAAAGAAAAGAGAGAGAGAAGAGAAAGAAAAGAGAGAGAGAAAGAGAGAGAAAGAAAGAAAGAATGAGAGAGAGAAAGAAAGAGAGAGAGAAATAGAGAAAGAGAAAGAGAGAGAGAGTGAGAGAGAGTGTGAGAGAGAGGGAGAGAGAGAGAGAAAAAGAGAGAGAGAGCAAGCGAGTGAGTGAGAGAGCAAGTGAGTGAGAGAGAGAGCAAGTGAGTGAGAGAGAGAGCAAGTGAGTGAGAGAGAGAGAGAATGAGACTTATTCATCTTCACCATAAATTACGTAAAGATATAGCCATATATAGTGTAAAAGAATTTTTCTACTAGCATTACTTAAGCTTTGGCATAGGCCAAGTTTCATAAACTTAAGATACAAGATAAGTATTATATAAAATCTTTAAGACTCTTCCTTTATGTAAGTAAGTAAAAAAGTAAATAAATATTCACAAATGTACAGAGAATACTAGAAAATAGAATTCTGCATGATGTCTGACGTGACTCGGGGTCCAGAAACCGGTCAATAAGCAACCTTTATTGAAGGCATACCCAAACCCTGCAGCGTTGTCTGGAATAATTCGCCAATATCTGCTTGGCAGCGTGGCTGACTAGCGTTGCCATTCCTTTTCTCACAATCATAGTAACACCAAGACCGAAATTCACGTTTGTTTACACTCTGCACTCCTGTCTTCCAATCCCTTTTAGCGTACAATAGCATTTACAAAGAAGTGTTAGCGAAAAGGATTAGAAGGAACTTCATTGGTAATAAGAAGTGAAATGTATTATATACACACAATGTATAAATAAAAAACTGATAGTTCGATGCGATATCAGTGATATGCTGTACCAGAAAATAAATAATACGATATATTAATTCGTCAAAAGGAGAAAGAAATGTTTCTTGTTCGCTAAATGTGTTTCCGGCGAGATGTTCGCTTCCGAAGATTGTTTATATTGTAAATATTAAACTACTGATATCATAATCGGCGTTGATGTTTGATATTTACTAAAAAAATAAATCTGGAAACTGATAATGGATGCAATGTTATAATAACTTGAGCTTCTGTAAATATTTTTTAAAATGCAGACGATGCGCCAGCTGAGTATAGACGACAGTATAAGTCCTTTTTGAACCAACTATTTTATATCTGAATCTATCTTAAAGCATCAAAACTTATATACACATTCTATAGCAAGATTATGAGAAATTATAGATGCGCTTTTCTTCAGAAGTGTAGTGAGTTATGCGATGATGTTGAAATCTATGAGAATAACATTGAGAAGCGATAAAGCGATACGGCGGCCGGCGAAAACTTGACATCAAGCAGTGTCTGGACATATACTTGAGTTGTTTTTTTTGTTTTTTGTTTTTACTAAAGTCTGGAGTCCTTTATTAAAAGAGAAGGGGAACAAAGAGGAGAAAGCGACTTTATCGATAATTGTTAAGGTTGAAGCTGCCAAGTAGAGCTAATGACTGACAGCTCTCAACCTCAGTAACTACCGCCCATTCAGGCTCATTTATTGTGAAATTATAGCAATATTCGACGCTAGGGTTTTTGATAGACACTCTTCTCCTTTCTTGATTGGCCACGTCAAATTTTTATTGCTTTTAGGATTGTATGGGTGAGAAAAATTATATATTTTACTGTACATGGTAGAAATGATAGATCATGTATCTCGCATATTACTATATAAATTGTCCCTTCACCTTGTTAATCTTGTGAAAAATGTGTATCCATCAGTGGCCTCTTTGTCTTTGAGTATTCTGGAAAAGACCAATAAGCCTCCCTACATATATTCTGCCTCTATAGGCCTCCTTTGTGATAAGTCACCAGTAACCGCAGACTTTAACTGCATCAAGTGACTTTGTGGTCTTCAAGCTTTGGTCTTGCCAAGGTCCAATAAAATTCCTTAACCTAATGCCTGAAAGTGATTGGACTGGTTGACGGGAGGGAGGTTGACAAACTAATATTTACTAGTCTTCCCAATATTTACCAGTCTTTAGCTTAAAATTTCTTTCAAAATATATATTTTTTCAATTCTATTAGTTTTGTCCTATCCAAAACTACTTGTCATGTGCCATGATCTATGATAGAAAGCTTACAATCTTCCTCAAGTAATCAGCACAATCTCAGTGCCTGTTAGTGGTTAAGAAAAGGAAAGAATGCCACCACTGTGTAGCAAGAGAGGGTTTAGACTGGTTCTTTACTTGATGTTAAATTGCCTGTGATGTATACAAGGTCTATCTTGCCAAAGTATATGTGGTGGAGAATTATTAGCGAATTTGAGGGTAAATCTCAACCCGACAGTGATGGGATGGTTTTGGCTCTGATCACTCTAAACACTGTGGTATTTCAAGTGCGCAGGCCTGAAGCCTTGGGCTATTCATCCGCTCTGGTCCTGGTGAACCGCTGTGTTCACAATTACTTGCTATGCCAGCCATATGAAAAGCCATGATGTGATTCAGACCAAGATTTTTTCTTCATGATTGTATGGCCTGTATTTGGTCCAGATCCACATTAAATTTGATGTGATCTGTCATGCATGACCTAAAGTCTTTACTCATGTGATCACTATGGTCTTCATGTTTTGGTGCTATAACAATGACCAACAAACCTCCACAACATATATTATGGCAAGATAGAGCTTGCAAACCTTCCTGATGTTTTATCATTACATAAGGAACTAGTAGGAGCTCTGTTATGTCAGATTATAAAGATGCAAGTTAATATTGTCTTTGAAGGGCTAACAACAGTTCCAGAGGTTGTGATGATTAGCACATAGGGCAGTGGCCAGTTTACCTCCTCCAGTTTTAACCTACATTTTTTTAACCACATGTATAACTTACCAGATAATAACTACCCACTTACTTGCGAGTAGGCTGCCAACCCAATAATACTTGTACAGGATTTTGGTTGTTGGTTTGTTGTTTACTGTCTAATCCCCTTTTGCCCCATATTAAATAACCCATGTGAAATACCAAGAGGATGATTATAGAGAGGAAGTAGAGCATATTTCTTCTAACAGTAGTACATCTTATAGACCAATATTTTGTTTGTATCCTCCTTTTCAAGGCTTGTAAATTATTAAATAATGGTACTGAAGTAATCCAATCATCTGATTGCAATCTAGTGTTCTTGGGTTGCTAGGTAAGTGAAAGAGTTAAGAAATCATTTAAGGCTCTCAAGGTAATTTCTCTTGAGTCAGTTTTCTCTGCTACTTTAGTAAAGCTGAACTGTATTCCAGAGTTCAGATAGCAGGTAAAGAGAAACATAAGGGCTGTTGCCAAAGCTCATCCTTTCATCAGTCTATTTTCTGTATGGAGAAGTGTAATCCCACAGAGGTCCCATGTTTCTCGTTGGTGTATGCTTGATTGACTGTAAAACAAATTCAGCTTTTAATTGTTAGCAGAATTCAAAGATCTTGCAAAATTAGGGTAGGTTATATTTATTTACCTAGGTTGTAAAGCAATATGTATATTAAATACAGCTTTATTCCTTTTCAGATTTATGATAGTTAAGAATGTTAGAATTCAAAATTTCACCTAGTGTGATCTCAGTCCTTTGCCTGAGTGAACTATTTGTAGTAGGCCTGCTGGTGTTCAGCCATGGCTTTCTTCTGACCAGACAGGTTATTGTAATGAATTCAACTTGTCATGATTTTAACTCAAGTGAAAGCATTGGTGGTGGTGTCGCAAGAAATACAGAGCAGTTGAATGGTCAGAGAGGATGCTGGATGAAACCCTCCTTTGATAAGGCTGTTATTCTTATAGTTGATGCCTTACGGTATGATTTTGCACATTTCAATGCTTCACTGAAAAAAGATGATGCCACATCTTTTCTGAACAAAATGCCAGTGTTCAAAGAGATTATGGATGCAAAACCCAAAGAAGCAATGTTAGTGCCATTCATTGCTGATGCCCCTACAACCACCATGCAAAGATTAAAGGGACTTACAACAGGCAGCCTTCCAACATTTATAGATGCAAGTCAGAACTTTGCCAGGTCAGTTGAATATGTTGATACAAAATTAATGGTTATTAGTGTAGATATTCAGGGTTTACTTGGAAAAAACATTCTTTTACATTAATATTAAAATGTCTTCATCCCTTGTTTTAACCTCTCCAGTGAAGAGATAAGTGAAGACAACATTATTGACCAACTTGTAAAGCATAAGAAGCAAGTGATTGTCTTGGGGGATGATACTTGGAATGGACTATTCCCTAGAAGGTGAGGACTAATAACGCTATACATATAACGGTGTTTGTAATTTTTTTGTGGTATTGCATTGATAATGTGCCTTGTAAATTTTTCATGTAAGTGGTGTCAAAACTGACTGTAGGACACCATCAGTACAAAGAATTGCATTATAATTATTTACATATATCTGTGAAAAGCTAGTCAGTATTTTGAAAAAGAAAATGATATGAAGTTATATGAAGAGACATACCAGCTAGCATTATACAAGTAACAATAAGGCTGTTTTTGATATCAAAGAATCCAAGAAAGAATTATATTGTCTTGAGTAGAATTTTTAAGTCAAAACATTTAAATATATTTCTTACATCACACAAAGAAGCAGTCATGTAAATTCATGAATGATATTGAATACACCTAACAGGCATCATTTATTCGCAGATTTAAAAGATCGTTCCTGTTCCCATCTTTCAATGTAATGGACCTTCATACAGTAGACAATGGAATTCTTCAACACCTGGAAGAGGAACTGCAGAAGGATGATTGGAATGTTATGATTGCCCACTTCTTGGGTGTGGATCACTGTGGCCACCGCTATGGGCCAAACCACCCTGAAATGACAGCAAAACTAGCACAAATGAATAATGTAATTAAGTATGTATATTTCATTCTATTTTGTCTGATGGAAGGCAGTTATGTTTTATACAAAGATATTTCATTTGGCTTATAGAGAAATGGTGCAAAGAATAATTAACAAAAGTTTGTTCAAGGGTAGGAGAGTGATTTTATTTATCAGCATTACCTACTTCATCTGAACTATATTGTGCTGATGTCAACTGATGTGGAGGAGGGGAGGAAGGATATGAATTGATTCTAGACTGGTTGTTAAAGTCAAGGAAAGGGTGGTTGTCATGTAAGATAGGGTGAAGGTCTATAAAATGGAGGGTGGGAGTTTTAGATGTAGGTAGTGTGCAAGTAAGAGTTGCTGTTTGGAAAGTTTTCAGTTTAGCTTGACATTATGATATCTTTATGTGCACAGTAGAAATGTGACTTAATGTGCAGCTTATATACTAGGTGACTGTGCATAAGGGGATGAATGTGTGAGAATATTTGTGCATCTGAATGAGTGGTTTGTGCACGACATGTTGATGAGTGCTAAGTGCAGCTGGGTTTTCCACTTATTTGTCATGAAAGTGAATAAGCAATAGATAATGTGATATTATATGATTATTGAAACATGTTTGGGTAATGTTGAAAAAACAGTAATTTGTTGTTGACTATTAGACATTCCAATCATTATATTATTGTATTTGTAGGAATTTGCTATTTTCATAGTTTCTATTTAAATATGATATAGACTTGTCAGTCAACTGTCACTACACAATTGCTAGTGTTGCTTTTTATAAATTGATGTAAAGATTTTACAAAATTGCCTAATGCTGAAAGGTTACAATTACTGTACATTTACATTGTACACAATAATTGCCTTAAAAAAAAAAAAAAAAAGGTGTACCTGTGTATATGCATGTAGGCTTGTGTATCAGAGATGTGGAACTTCCAGCTCATATTAATGACCTTTTCTACATAATGTTTTTATCCAAAATGTACTTTTCACTGGTTTTATACCTGTACTTGTGAATCAACTATTATTGCAGTGAATAATTTGAAATGTCAGATAAAAAATTCTTGTAACGTTCCTTAACCTTGACTTACAGGAAAGTGGCAGATCATATGGGAACGGACATGCTGCTTTTGGTGTTTGGTGATCACGGCATGACGAAGACAGGCGACCATGGTGGAGACTCTCCGGATGAAATAACAGCTGCTCTCTTTGCTTATAGCCCAGGACTTAACATGGTGTCTGCCAGCCATGATGGCATTCACCTAGGGCAGGTGTCGCAAGTGGATATTGTTCCCACTCTTGCTCTAGCCCTAGGTGTTCCCATCCCTTACTCTAACCTGGGTAAGGTGGTGGAACAGTTGCTGGCCACAAAGGGAGAGTCATCAGAGGAAGTCTTGAATAAGAAAGTTTGGGCTCTTGCACAAAATGTTCTGCAGGTCAAGAAATACTTGCAAGAATATAGGAAAATGGGGAATGAATTTCCTGGAGAGTTATGGAATAGGTTGGAAAACTTGAATGTGAGAATGGAGAAAGATTTTGAGGATCTTACTGTAAGAGAAAAGAAAAAGGTCTATACTGATTACCTAAATCTTGCAAAAATGATGTGTGAAGAAATCTGGGCAAAGTTTAACATAACAGAAATGACAAGTGGTCTCATTCTAATGGTTACAGTCATGGCATTGATTGTGCTAATAGTGCTCAGCCAAGTGAATGATGCATTGGTCTTGAAAAGGTTGCTCTTCCTTACTATTGGAGTCAATGCTTTGTTTGTTTTTACTCCTTATACCAGTGTTTCAGTGGTAGCTTTTGTAGCAAGTGGGATGATAGTTCTTTGGTTATATTTCCATCAGAAGTTTTTGAGTTGCAAATGTTCAAACTTCAGCATCACAGATGCCTTTTCATTTTTGCTAATACTATTCATATACTTGGGTAGTTTTTCAAACAGTTATGTAGTTGTAGAAAATTATATGATATCATTTATGCTTCTCTCATTAGTCATACTGTATTCGGTGATGTGTTTTTTGAGGAGACAAAGAAAGAAGCATATAAATTCACTGTCCTGGAAAAATTTTAAAGTCTCTTTGAATGTCCGCAATGTTGTATGTTTTATAGCTGTGGCTGTCCTAATGGTGTCAGTGCGAGGAAGCTCTTCATACTGGAAATGCCGTGAAGAACAACCATGGTGTGTTCCTAGCCAGGTGCACACTCCCATGATTGGTCTGCCAGAGAGCTTCAGAAACTGGAGATACTTTACCAGTCTGTTTGCCCTTGTTTTGTTGGTGTGGTTGCCACGACGGTGGCTCACAATGTGTGGCAACTTAAATGGTTCGAGACTAGGAGTTCTTTTGGTAATTTATGTCCCAATCATTACAGGGGTATTTGTAGCTGCTCACTGGGCTATGCAGGCAGCACCTCTACAAAACTCACCACTCAGTGAGCATATTGTAGTCCCTCCAAGATTAACATTTGCTGTTACTATGTCATTTGCTATAGCCTTGTACTTTATTCCCTTGCTGATATATGAGGTACCTCCCAAGAAAAACTTTGGACCTGTTGTTAACCATCCTTATGGCTTTGTGCCTCAAGTGTATCACAAGCTGGTTGAAAAATACCATGATGGTAACTCCAAAAGCTCAAATATTCCAATAGTTTATGGACTGGCTACAGCTGTATCTGCCCCATTGATAAGCATAGTGACTGCACTCTTGGTTGTGCTGACCATGCTTGCTGGTGATGGCTTGGCACCAGCAGTCCTAATTCTTGTTATCTCTGCAACATCTTGCCTCTTGGTACAAGCTGTGTGTTCATGGATGACAGCCAACAGTATTGGTAAGTTCCCCTTAATAATTGTATGTTTTTTTATGTGAATTATTTTACATTTTCAAAAGTTCAACTGAATTGCAAAGTTCATCTTTCATTACAGAAACATTGCTGAAACCATCTTGGTCTGCCCTGTGTGTCTGGTTTACCCTGAGTGTTCATGGATTCTATGTAACTGGGCATCAACCAACCTTCTCCTCATTACACTGGTCTGCAGCATTTGTGGGCTTTGCTGGTGATTGGGGTGGGAGCAACTTTTTTCCTGCTCTCCTTGTGGGATTCAACACTTTCATGGCACACATTCTCTTTGGTCTGTCATTGCCATTAATTGTGTTAGCACCATTAGCCATAGGAGTGGCCTTTCCAAGACTTCGAGGCAACAGGTGAATCTTCTGTGTTTGAGAAATATCTCGTCATTTAGCTCATCTTTACCCTTATCACAGTCAAGTGGGACATCTTGAGGGATATCTGTTTTTGAAGTAAGACTTCTGTTGCTAATAACTACCTATCAACAATAACCTAGCAGTGTCCAATATGGATCACTCAGCAGTAGGTACCATGAACATGATCCATACTAGTCTCGCTTGATTAACACGTAGATTTCTTTTGCTAGATTTATGATACATGTGCATTTAGGAATGCATGTTCATAAAAGGGGGAAAGAATTAGATATCAGCTTTATTTTACATCAATAGCTGATCTAGAAGCATATTAGAAGCATATTAATGTTACAGTATTTATATAATATATTTTTCCCTAATGATGAGTCTGCATTTTAATAGAAAAATGTTTTTATCTGTTATGTTAATAGACTAGAGACTGAAGAGGCAAGTCGGGGAGAGTTCTTGTTGGTGGATCGGCCAGAGAAAGCCAAGGAAGCAGTCTTGTTTACTGCAATATCTTACATCCTCCTCCATGCAGCAAAAGTAGGTGGTTCTCTTCTTCAGTCCTTCCCCCTTCCTTCCTTTCTTCCTCCTTTCCATCTTTCCTTCCCCCTTCCTTCTTCTCATCCTTCCTTCTTTCCTTTCTTCCTTTCTTTTCTTTCTTTCTTTCTTTCTTATTTCTTTCCTTCCTTCCTTCCTTCCTTCCTTCCTTCCTTCCCCCTTCCTTCCTTCCTTATTCCCTTCCTTCTTTCCCTCCCTCCCTCCCTTTCTCCATCCTTCCCTCCTCCCTTCTTTCCTTTCCTTTTTCATTCCTTCCATCCTTTCTTCCTCCCATCCCTCCCTCTTCCTTTCTTTCCATCCTTTCTTCCTCCCTTCCCTCCCTCTTCCTTTCCTTCCTTCCTTCTTCCTCCTTCCCATCATTCCTTCTTCCTCCTTCCCATCATTCCTTCCTTCTTTCCTTCCTCCCTTCCTTCCTTCCTTCCTTCCTTCCTTCCTTCCTTCCTTCCTTCCCTCCCTCTTTTCTTCCCTTCTTTCCTCTCTCCTCTCTCCTTTCACCTTTCTCCCTTCTCCCTTCTCCCCTCTTCCCCTTCCTCTCCTCTCCTCTCCTCTCCTCTCCTCTCCTCTCCTCTCCTCTCCTCTCCTCTCCTCTCCTCTCCTCTCCTCCTCTCCTCTCCTCTCTCCTCTCCTCTCCTCTCCTCTCCTCCTCTCCCTCTCCTCTCTCCTCTCCCTCTCCTCTCCTCTCCTCCTCTCTCCTCTCTCCTCCCTCTCCTCTCTCCTCTCCTCTCCTCTCCTCTCCTCTCCTCGCCTCTCCTCTCTCCTCTCCTCTCCTCTCCTCTCCTCTCCTCTCCTCTCCTCTCCTCTCCTCTCCTCTCTCTCCCTCTCCTCTCCTCTCCTCCTCTCCTCTCCTCTCCTCTCCTCCCCTCTCCTCTCTCTCTCCTCCTCTCCTCTCCTCTCCTCTCCTCTCCTCTCCTCTCTCCTCTCCTCCTCCTCTCCCTCTCCCTCTCTCCCTCTCTCCTCCCTCCCTCTCCTCTCCTCCCTCCTCTCCTCTCCTCTCCTCCTCCTCTCCTCCCTCTCTCCCCTCTCCTCCTCCTCCCTCTCTCCCTCCTCTCCTCCCTCCTCTCCTCTCCTCCCCTCCTCTCCTCTCCCCCCTTCTCTCCTCTCCTCCCTCCTCTCCTCTCCTCCCCTCTCTCCTCTCCTCCCCTCTCTCCTCTCCTCCCCTCTCTCCTCTCCTCCCCTCTCTCCTCTCCTCTCCCCTCTCTTTCTCTCCTCTCCTCTCCTCCCTCTCTCCCTCTCCTCCCCTCTCCTCCCCTCCTCCCCTCTCTCCGCTCTCCCCTCTCCTCTCCCCCCTCTCTCCCCTCCTCCCCCCTCTCTCCTCTCCTCCCCTCTCCTCCCCCTCTCCTCTCCTCTCCTCTCCCTCTCTCTCTCTCTCCTCTCCTCTCTCTCCTCTCTCTCCTCTCCTCCCTCTCCTCTCCTCTCCCTCCCCTCTCTCTCTCCTCTCCCTCTCCTTTCCTCTCTCCCTCTCGTCCCCCTCTCCTTCTCCTCTCTCCCCTCTCTCCTCTCCTCTCCTCCCCCTCCCTCTCTCCTCTCCTCCCCCTACCTCTCTCCTCTCCTCCATTCTCTCCTCTCCTCTCCTCCCCTCTCTCCTCTCCTCCCCTCTCTCCTCTCCTCCCCTCTCTCCTCTCCTCCCCTCTCTCCTCTCCTCCCCTCTCTCCTCTCCTCCCCTCTCTCCTCTCCTCCCCTCTCTCCTCTCCTCCCCTCTCTCCTCTCCTCCCCTCTCTCCTCTCCTCCCCTCTCTCCTCTCCTCTCCTCCCCTCTCTCCTCTCCTCTCCTCCCCTCTCTCCTCTCCTCTCCTCCCCTCTCTCCTCTCCTCTCCTCCCCTCTCTCCTCTCCTCTCCTCCCCTCTCTCCTCTCCTCTCCTCCCCTCTCTCCTCTCCTCCCCTCTCTCCTCTCCTCTCCTCCCCTCTCCTCCCCTCTCTCCTCTCCTCCCCTCTCTCCTCTCCTCCCCTCTCTCCTCTCCTCCCCTCTCTCCTCTCCTCCCCCCCTCTCTCCTCTCCCTCTCTCCTCTCCTCCTCTCCCCTCTCCTCTCCTCCTCTCCTCTCTCCTCTCCTCCCTCTCTCTCTCTCTCCTCTCCCCTCCTCTCTCTCTCTCCTCTCTTCTCTCTCGCTCTCTCTCTCTTCCCTCCTCTCTCTTTCTCTCTCTCTCTCTCTCTCTCTCCCACTCTCTCTCCCTCTCTCTCTCTCTTCCCCTCTCTCTCTCTCTCTCTCTCTCTCTCTCTCTCTCTCTCCTCTCTCCCCCCCTCTCTCTCTCTCCCTCTCCTCTCTCTCCCTCTCTCTCTCCCTCTCCCTCTCCCTCTCCCTCTCCCTCTCCCTCTCCCTCTCCTCTCTCTCTCCCTTCTCCTCTCTCTCCCCTCTCCCTCTCCCTCTCCCTCTCCCTCTCCCAAGTCCCACTCCCTCTCAATCACTCACTCACCCACCCACTCACTCACTCACTCATTCATTGTATATGTAGATGTCTTCCCATTACTTTTTATACATAAAACAAATTGTGATCAAACTGTTCTAAAAAGAAAGGGCTTTCTCTTCAGTGCAAAATTTGTTGCCAGTAAATCATTGTGATCTCTTGTTCCCTTTCAGGTATTTTGCTCATCGCTTTCTGCCTTTATCTTACGACGCCATTTGATGGTCTGGAAAATCTTTGCCCCACACTTTATCTTTGATGCTGTTGGATTCCTGGTGACCTGTGGCAGTGTGGTACTCAGCACTGTCTTCCTCCTGAGAACACTGAAGGTGCTGTTCACATGGAGTGAGCAGCTTCGCATAAAGAGCAGCTAGTCATTTATGTCACAATGTTTTGAAAGGCATAATTTTACAGAAAGGACTCTGTTGTTACAGGTATATATTTATGTAAGTTTATGGTAGAAGTCATATGGTTTTAGTTCTGTCCACTCAAGGTTTGTAATGTCAGATTTGTCTTTACATCATATTTTTGATACCGACCCAAAGAGCAATTATATTGTGTAGTTGTATGTTTTGATCTGAATTATTTAATTTATATTGTTATATGAGGATGCATTGTACAGTATTATCTTAGAGAGAATGAACTATTATTAACCTATATGAGAATGCTCAAAAGAACTTTTATACTTTATAATGAAAATGTAGATAATAAATAATGTAAGAATGCTACTCAGACTAAATGTATACCCATGTTCATTTATTTAATGATTTTGCTCAACAATGATGTAAACAATACCCTTACTACAAACTGTGCCACTATAAGTGTTTGTTGCAGGATAAGCAGAGTCTCACTCTGTCCATGGTATCATTGATGTTATATGGAAATCATAGTTTTGGTCCCACCTTTTGCAGGGGGAATTTTTGAAACAAGAAAATATGAATTTGATTATACTGAATACTGAATATGTGAAAATGCATTGATTATACACATAATATTCAACCATTAAAATTTCATTACTTAATTGTGACAAGAATAATGGTAATGTTACTACTACTACTACTACTACTACTACTACTACTACTACTACTACTACTACTACTACTACTACTACTTCTACTATTACTACTACCACCACTACTGTTACTACTACTACTATTACTACTACTACTACTACTACTACTTCTACTATTACTACTACCACCACTACTGTTACTATTACTACTACTGCTACCACTACCAATACTACTACTACTACCAATACTACTACTACTACCAATACTACTACTACTACCAATACTACTACTACTACTACCAATACTTCTACTACTACCAATACTACTACCACTACCAACACTACTATCACTACTACTGCTGCTGCTACTGCTGCTGTTATTACTGCTACTACTGCTGCTTCTATCACTACTACTACTACTACTTCTACTATTACTATTACTACTACCACCACAACTATTACTACTACTACTACTACTACCACCAATACAACTACTACTACCAATACTACTACCACTACCAACACTACTATCATTACTACTGCTGCTACTGCTGCTTCTATCACTACTACTACTACTACTACTTATACTGCTGCTGCTACTACTAAACATGCCAATTTTACTAGTAGTAGTAGGCCTCCAATCCCCTCCTTGTACTCTCCATTTATTTCATGCCTAGGATATGCATATTACATTATACAATGCACTACTTTCACTCACTGAGCAGTAATCTTGTGTGATTCTCAGCGACTGCTATTTCATAGTCCATTCCACAGACAGAGGTAGTTTTAAGGCTTGATGATCCAGTTCCTCTCGGACACATCATAGCAGAGCAGATAAGTAAGAATGGCCAGTAACACCAACAACCATGGTTGTTATTTTTCTGTGACATAAACAATTATGTTTATTAGGCCTTGCATAGAAAGATCCAGTTAGCCTTACATAGAGAAATTTGATCTTAGGGCCCATTCTTCATGAAATTGTCAAAATTAATGTTCTGTGGTCTGTGTTTTGGATTTTTTTTTAAGTATGCCCAAGTTTTTTCATCTTTATTTCACTTATGATCTGCTGTCATTGTTAAGTTCCAATGCCATGGGGCCACAAGTAAGAAGATTCAGATGTCAAAGAAGGCTCTCTGCCCATGTCCAGAATCCTTGTGCACAGAGGTTAACT
>NW_028234414.1:6802313-6804813 GCF_977035675.1 Penaeus japonicus | reverse complement strand
ATTGCACATTATAGATACTAGCAATAATGGTATATCTTAGTCTTCAGTTAAGTAAAATAATCAAGATATATTATTTTGAAAATGATTAAAAATCTTAATCCAATTAACTACCTAACTTTGCCTAGTTTTGAAGTTAGTCCTAGCCAAGAGGGTACTTAGCCCCCTCTAGACCTCCTCTATTCAGGGCACTTAATGCAACATACCTAGTGCATAATACCTCAATAACACATTCCTTGCCATAAAATTCAAACATGGTTGTGGTTATGTATTCATGGCTACTGACAAACTGTGGACTGGAAACCCTCAATGAATTACCCGCATGCGCTGTTACGCTCTCTCAATAGATGGCGCAATATTTCCCATTATAGAGTGGGCATGATGTGGCCACGTCATTATCGGTCCTAGTTTCCTATCCTGAGGAATATATGAGATGAAGTCTCAGTTGCTGTCATGGCACAGTGTGAGGATTATTCATGGTCGCAGTATCATCACCTACACCATAAATACCATGAAGTGCCCTGAATAAGGGGTCCAGGGCTAGGGCTAACTTCAAAATTAGGCAAAGTGAGGTAGGTGATTGGGGTAAAATTTTGTATGCGAGATATGCCCCAAAGTAGCATGAAGTGCCTGAAAAAAGGGGGGCCTGGGGGCAAAGCCCCCCTTTGGCTAGAGCTAATTTCAAAGTTATATAGGTAATTGGGTCAAGATTTTTCATGAAATATACCCTGAATTCTTATTTTACTCTTCAATATCTCTGATCTCCTTCATGCCCTCCCTTACTATCGGGACCCATATTGTGGGGCATAGGGGCAAAATTGGAATAGTTCCTTATTGGATGACAAGTTGCCAGGAATGTCTACAAGCTCTGTCTTGCCATAATGTAGATATTCATATCCATTTTTAATGAAAATAAGTGAAGAGATGGGGAAAAGGAAGCAGATCTGTGATGACTGGGACACATCACAAAGCAGCCATACAGTACAGAGGCACATTACAAATGCTGCTTATCTGAATCACCTTCCTCTTCTCATTCTGCCTGCACATCCTGCATTGCTAGCACTTTAAAGCCAGAGGTCAGTATCTTGCTGTGTGCCATTCCTCTCTGAAGATTGGGTTTGGTAAAGACTATGGAAGGTGCCCTTCAAGGCTTTCTTTCCTGCAGGGGCTAGAAGAAGTTGGTACCATCCATGTGTGGGTTTTTTAATTAAACCTATCATTGTAAATATTATGGAAAATATAGTAAGTATAATTGGAATTGGCATCATCATCCTTTACATAGAGTTAATACTTAGATCAGATATACCATGACGACTCTTGGCAACTACATGTTACCACCTGTAGTCAGGCCAAAAACTTTGCATGTACATGATGAATCTGCAATGGGTTGGTGAATATTGAAGAAATTATTTAGATTGGCCTTTTCTCAAGTAAGTAATAAACAGCTGAATGCTAAAATCAGAGGGAAAAGGACCAACTTATAATATCTAGTAAGATATAACTTCACTCCAAAAGAAGTTATGTACTCCTTTGGGGGATGTATGTTCAGGGAAGAAGTGACAGATAAGCACTGGAAAAAAGAGTAGGTGCTGCTGCTTGCCAAGTTTCATTTCAGTTTAAAGTTTCAGTAATTATTTAGAAAAGGATATTGCAGAGATGGTCAACAAAGCTCCAGCATGCATAATCTGGCAAAATGAGGCTTGTAGACCCTCCCAGTGATTTATTGTCAAATTAGGATCTACTCCAGGCTCAATCTTTTCTGGAGTGCAAAAGTCAGACTAGGGCATCAATTGATGTGGTCTTATTCTAAATAATTCCAGAATTTTTCTCTTCTTTGCTTTTAGTTAATTTATTTATAGTCAGAAAATAAATTGGAGGTCTTGGATATGATGGTAATATGATTTTTTTTTGTCTTGCAGGAGGGTATTGTGGTGGCCCTAGATGTGGGTCCAGGTGTGCGGGCCAGCACAGAAACAAGCTTCTTCTCACAAGCAAAAAAATGCTTAACAAATATTCTACAAAGAAAGGTGAATATTATAATTACTATTGAATTTACAGTACTAGGTAGGAATTCAAATTTTATGACTGTAGATTATGAATAGTTTGTGTGTGTGTGTGTGTGTGTGTGTGTGTGTGTGTGTGTGTGTGTGTGTGTGTGTGTGTGTGTGTGTTTTGTTATAGAAGATTAAAAAGTTAAAAGGGCCTAAGTAGTGTAGCATCCATTACAAGAGGGTTCCCTTCCTCCCATCCCAACCAAAGCCTCCTGTTTATACCTTGAATTCAATGGAATCAACTTTTGCAGATGTTTGCAGAGAAGTGCAAGGATCAAGTGGGTGTAGTCTTGTTTGGCACAGATGGTACAGACAATAATCTTGCCAGTGCTGACCAGTATCAACATATTACAGGTATGATTTGCCTTTTTGTTTCCAACAAATCTCCTTTATATATATTCAATAAGATAAAACTTGGATTCTTTCCTTATTTGACAATTAATTGCCATAAT
>NW_028234414.1:6769813-6794813 GCF_977035675.1 Penaeus japonicus | reverse complement strand
GTGGTAGTCCCCCATTCACCCTATCTACCAAGTTTTGATGCCTGAAAGGAAAAGAAATGTTTTGTTGATGTTGATGAGATGAAATAGAAAAAGCTAGAGGCCTTGGATAAAACCTAGACCAGAGTATTAGTAATATATATATATTTTTTTTAAGGGAACAGGAAATACTTTAAAAGAGACAAGAATTTCAAGTTGTGAAGCCCAATTAAAGATTGAAAGAAAATATCATAATTTTTGTTAATTTTTGGGTCACCCTTTTGTATTTTTGGAAATGTTAATACACTTAATATGTAACTCTGATATATCTAATTAGTTTTATACAAACTTTCCTTGTGCATTTGACAGAATTGTATTTTATATCACAGACGGCAGCTGTAGCTTTGTCAGCCCTCATCCAGGCATTGGTAGAGCTAGACATGGTGGCCATCACAAGGAGGATCTACAACAAAAATTCCAATCCAGTGATGGGAGCGCTCTTCCCAGAGGTCACAAAGAAGTATGAGGTCAGTGTTATTGAGTTGTAATCACTTAGATGTGCAAATCCTCTGCCCAATCTTTCACAATTAACCCGTTGTAACGTGTATTTTCGTCATACATGACACAGGAGCTCTGGCCTGACAATGGGCGTCATGACACTTGGGGATTTTGAATCACTGTGTTACTTTATTGTCCTATGAGTAATGGGTGAATTATGTTGACAATTGCAGTCATAATTACTATACTTGCCATAATATTAAGGCTTGGTTCTTCTTAATTCACCAAGGCATACATTAATATTTTATATTTCAAGAGCTTGATATTGCACACTGGAAAAAAATATATTGAACTATCATATATTAACTCAATGACGACGGTGCGTCACACTCGTGTGACAAAGCTAAATTCCCGATGCCGGTGTGACGATTACAATGCAATATTGCAATCGCCCGGCATAGGGGTTTTTGCGTATCGCGTGCACTGTCGGGAAAGGGTTAAATAGATAGTGCAGTGGCCCATCAAAAAAGTTACCCAGTTTTTGCCTATGACTTTCTGTAATAAGATGTAAATAATAAGTAAAGCAGGCTAAAATGACAATAAAGAAAGAATATTTCTATTTTTTATATATTTCCACATCCTATAACATTGTATCTCTCCTACAAAGCGTAGGTATGCACATAATCACATTTTTATAGACACATTTTTATTCACTTGTGAAAATATGTAAACAAATACATAAACCTCCAATTATCACCCCATTGAAGCGGGCAGGTGAAAAGCGCTCACAGAGGTACAGCGCGGCATCATGCCAGGAGAGATCTCACGCTTAGTCACTACATGCATTTGTTATCTAGCTGGCGGGAGCGGCATTACACAACTATATTCCCTGGTGTGAATAGGTTTAAAGAATGATATTGCTTGCCTGGTCTTATTTATATCATTATTTGCAGTGCTTCATTTGGATCCCACTTCCATTTCAAGAAGACATCAGACTGTTCACATTTCCAAGTTTGCAACGGCTGACAGAGAAGTTGACAGAGAAAGAAAAACAAGCAATGGATGACCTTATATCTAACATGGATTTGAGTGGTCATGATGAGTGAGTATAGTTTTGCCATGTACTTATGCTATCTGTCACTCATGATTATTATTGAATTTCAGGATTGAATAACGAAGTAGTGTTCAGGAGAACACAATTTTTAAGAAATAGGGTTATTGAAGTGTACATGGTACTAACTAGTTACTGAGACTAATGATACAGATTTAGTAAGTATGGTTAGTATTTTATGTAACGACTTTTCTGCGGGCATCAGTGATATTCAACCGTTCTGTACATAAATCTACACATATCATATATGCATACATTCATTCACACATCCTTAAGAGTCTGTTTGATTTCAGTGATGATGAGGAACTAGAACCAAGTACAGTTTTGAACCCTCAGTTGCAGCATTATTATAATGTTCTGACCCATCGGGCCATCCATCCTCACGATCCACTTCCTCCACCTGCTGATCACGTTCTGGTGAGTTCCTCTGTTCTCAGTCCTAGATGGAAGGAGACTCAAAGTAAAGAACTTTATAGATTTATTTATTTCTGTTATTATTTTTGTTGATTTTATTATCATTATTGTTATTATTATCATTATCATTGTTATTGATGATTATTATTATTACCATCATTATTTTTATTAATATTGTTATTATTATTATTATTATAATTGATATTATTATTATTACTATTATTTATTTTTTGCATTTGACTGCTGAAGTCCAGCAAAAATCAGAGTAAATGTGAGTCAAAACTAGATCACAAGTTGAAACCTGAACCCATTATGATTGCATATGAGAGATGGGTTGCCATAAACACAAAATGACATCAAACCCCATGTGAATAGCATTAACCCTTTGGCACTGGATTACATCTATACATGCCATAGCAAAGTGAGCCCAAATGCTAAATGGCCATATACATTCCATGACAAGATAAACCATGTAAAAAATCAGAGTATTTCTGATTGTACCTTTGTTTATGGTGAATCATATAGTAAGCTATTTTATTAGTGTTGTATAATCATAATCTTGCCATTATGTGAATATGTGGCATGAGATTTGAATGTCATTAGTTTAGTATAATCATAATATTAATGATATTCATTATTATTGACAATATTAGTAGGTTTCTGTTGTAACAGCTAGTTGCTGCCTGTGTACAAATAGCCCGGGGTGCTAGACCTCCACTCTGTGGAAATAGTTAATGGGTTAAAAGAGTGCTCTAGATAATTTAAGTGGTACATACCATTGTAAACATCCTTTTTAGTTTCCACCCTGAACTGCTAAATCTTTTTCTACAAAACATGATGTAAAAGTATTAGAAGTGTATGGTGTAATTTTTGGCCTATCACATATAAAGAATAATGAAAGTATATTTTTGTCACCCCAAAAACCTATGTTATTTTGTTTTCTTCATGTTTAATCCTCATGATCGGAAAATATGGAGTATTTACTACTATAAGTTTCAAATTCCAAAAGCTGGTGCAATGAAGATAATAAAAGTAATCTCTCAAATCTTGTATTACCCATTCATGCCAATAGTCTTTCAGACACGATGTTTAGAGTGGTGATATTGCTTGTGAGATATGACATGCATTTACGCTATGTAAAATGATCCTGAAAGGAGGGAATACCCTCTGGAAATGTTTCCCAGATAGCAGACCAGCCACCTTGGAAGAATACCAGGCATCATTGGGTTAAATGTGAAGCAGAACCTAAACATTTGTGAATGAGTGAGGGAAGATGAAAATATAGAACAAATAAAAAAAAGTACAATATTTGAAGTTCAACATTGTACAATATTTGTAAAGAAGAAAGTGAGGTGAAAAGATTCTTTATGTAAAAAGAAGGATTAAGGATTAACCCAGGGTGTTGAAATACTCTCCAAGAATATGAAAATTCAATTAATCTGTTGAATGAATTCCTCAAGCATGTATACTTTCATAGAGCTGCACCTAAACAGAACACAAAATTTCATGAATGGCACCACAGGAGCCTTCCAAGATCAAAATACTCATTATGTGCGCTGTAATATTGATAGTTGAGAGGCTCTTGATTTAATTTTTTCAACTGCTTTGACTTTTGTTTGTATTAATTATGATGTAGTTACAAATTTGATGGATTGTTGATTGGTTTTAATGTCATACTTAATTGAAAATTTATTACAAAGTCACTTCCCTTTCCTATATGCAGAACATCCTGAAGCCTCCGGAGAGTGTGCACAAAGGCCGAGATAGAGTAGTACCTGCACTTCAGGCTGCTTTCCCTACCAAGAGAATTGTCAAGAAGACAAAGGATAAGGCAGACTTGTTTGCAAGGTATGAATACCATAGAATGTAGATGAAGCAGAGGATAGAGAAAGGCAATTTTAAGCAAAAAATTGTATGTGCATATAAGTGTATATGTGTTTTTACTTGTTCATCTGTTTTTTTCAGATAAGATTAGATAAGATGAGTCAGCACTCATAGCTGACAGAGGCTGGGCCGCCTTGTACATATAGTCAGGGCGAAGCGACGTTTTCGCAAATCTGTCTGAACTGAACTGAACTGTCTTTTCTCGCTCTCTGTTTATCTTTCATCTCCCTATGCATATTTTAAATTGAGGACTTTGATCTTTTCTACCCCTTCAATACTCCTCATCAACAAGCACTACTCCTGCATTGATATTGTAACTTTATCATCTTCATATTCAGTTTAGTTGTTCATTTTTTCTTGCAAGTTTAATTTTCTTCACAATTGTTATGGTTAAAGCAAGTGATTTCTCAGTCAGTGTATTATCTGCATACCTCAGTTTACTTACATGCCTTCCACATCATGCTTACCTTAGCTTGACTATATGACATGGAAAATCTGGTTCAGCAGTTTCATGACTTTATGATAACCTGCCTATTCATCAGATGACTCCTCCTCATTCTTGTAACAGAATTTTCAGCTGAACTTTGCTGACAGGGCTGGTTAGTGCTATAGTTGGTAGTTAGAAAATTCTTTCTTTGACACAGATTTGTTTAGAATGAAAGAACTTGTGAAGCAGACTTCCCCAAACACTGAAGTTTTTACAGCATCACTAATATGCCAATCCCAATCTTAAACCATTCATGCCAGGTTTATATTTTCCTAATGCTGCTCCCACTGGCTAGATAACAAATGTGAGATCTCTCCCATGTGATGCGCCTGTCAGAGCACTTTTCACCCACCTGATTCAAAAGGTTTATAATAGATTTTTGTATTAATTTATTTGATTTTCACAAGTGAAGAAAAATGTGTCTATACAAATGGAACTCATTTGAGTAATATACCTAAGTAACAATGTAAAATGTATGTTTTAAGGGAGAGATCATAATGTGATAAGATATCATCTGGCAGGAACAAAATATTCCCATGATGTGCTATCACATCATCCAGTGTCAATGGGTTAAGGGATATGAATTGAATAAACAAAATAATCTTTTTGACTACTTTCCATCACTTGATGTTTCTGTTTTTTTCTGTGTAAGTATCAATTGATGCGAGGTTTGCATTGTATCTGATTAGTGGGGATGTTTTTTATTAGTAGATGCACCAATATCATTATGGTTGCCTCTGCAGTTGCAGTATAATCCATCTGGTTATAAGTGTTCCCAACTGGCAAATGCCATGAATGTATTAGTGCTTCAATGATATTCAAATAATGTTCATTGAATAAGGCTGTTAACTAAACAAGCATGCTAACAAAACTATACCTTGACTCTTCCCACTCTTTTTCATTCACTCTGTAAAACAATGAGTGTTTGAATTTTTTATATGTTTTATTGTATTGAGAGACTTATATGTATCATATCACAGGTTCTTTCAATGCTGCAGTTGACTAAAATTGCAGTTTAGTTCAGTTCAGACAGATTTGCAAAGACGTCGCTTCGCCCGGGCTATATGCACGAGGCGGCCTGGCCTCAGTCAGCTATGAGTGCTGACTCATCTTATCTAATCTTATCTGATCATCATCGCTGAATTCAATTCAGCTCAGTTCAGAGAGATTTGCGAAGAGGTCGCTTCGCCTGGGCTGTGTGGATGGGGTAGCCCGGTCTCTAATAGCTATAGTGCTGACTCATCTGATCATAACTGAACTCTTATCATGGCGGTCAGATTGCCTATAGGCACTCCAGTTGCCAGGGGGCAAGTGACAGGCATAGCCGTCTATCCAGCCCGGTGGCTGTCGTCTCTAGCCCTGCCTGAGGGAGTGAGTGTGCTCGCACTCCATCAGGTAGTGCTCTAATTTGGTGTCCGGCGCACCACAATGCTCACAGCGTCGCTCATCTTGCTCAATAGTGGGAATGATTTGCCACGCACAAGGGTAGCCTATTCTCAGTCTGTGCAGACTGACTTCAGCACACCTTGATATTCTAGGAGAGAGTATCAGCGACTCATGACCTGTGGCATCTGAGTACCAGCTGGCTGAGAGGGAGGTTCTCGCTTCCTCTCTATGTCGCTGCAGGGCACCGACCTGCTCTGCAACCATTGTTTTATGCCTTAGCAGTTCCCTGCTAGGATGCACCACAAGATCACTCAATTGTAGTATAGGGTCCATAGCAGCTCACTATTTTCTTTACACTCAGTGTGATTGCAGTATGGTTGTTTTGTGGGAGGACAAAAGGCAACTTTATATATTTGGATTTGTGTATTATCATGAATGAATAAGAAAAATATAACCATTCACAATGAAGATAACATGAAGAGGTAGGGAAGAGGAAAGAACCCTATGCTTATGACTGTGAGTGCCACAGTAGAAATCATCCATAGTGACACAGATGCACATTGTAAACACTGGGCATGGTTTGAGTTACCTTCCTTCTCTCATTCTGCCTGCACATCCTTCATCCGCAACCCCCTAAAAGATAAGGTCTTACACAATGAAATTTCAGAATTACTATTCTTTAACCCATCCGGTTTTGCATGGTCGCCGGTTGATATGTGGAGATTCTCGGCCACAAGCCTAGCGTGCTTCCCCTCATAGCTCTCGCTGACCCCACACGTGTAACGTCAACCGGCTCATGGTTTAACCCGTTAATGTTATCACAATAGTGTAATATCTCGCTCTCCCCAGGTAACGTCCTAGAACGTTAAGATCTCAATATGTATGCTTTACATCTTTACATATGCACATAATCATCAGAGTTCCATCTGTATAGACATATTTTTATTCACTTGTGAAAATAATGTAAACAAATACAAAAACCTCAAATTATCACCATGTTCAATGGGGCTGGTGGAAAGAGCTCTAAGAGGCACAGTGCGGCATTACACAGGGAGAGGTCTTGCGCTTAGTCACTACGTGCTTCTGTTATCTAGCCAGCTGGAGCAGCATTACACATTTATAAGCCTCGTCATGAATGGGTTAACCTGTTAATAACAGATGACGTGTTTTTTTTTGTGTTTTTTTTTGTTATACATGACTCAGGAGCTCTGGCCTGACAATAGGCGTCATGACATTTGGGGATTTTGGATCAGTATTATTTTATTGTGCTATGACGAATGAGTGAGTGATGATGACAGTTGCAGTCATAATTATTATAACTGCTGTAATATTAAGCAAAATGGGTATCACCTAACATCCAAAACCTAGATGGCACCACTTTCTTCTAGCACCAGCAGGAAAAAGAGCCTTGACTGGCACTCATCTATGGTCTCTAGCAAGCACTGTCTTTATAGATGCAGATGAAGGACATGCAGGCGGAATTAGAAGAGGAAGGCGACTAAAACTGTGCCCAATGTCTACAATGTGCCCCTGTGCCAATAAGGATGCCTTGTACTGTGGCACTCAGTCATATGCATAAGTTTCCTTCTTCTTCTCTACCTCTTCGTGTTATCTTAATAGTGGATGGTTATGTGTTTCTTATTCGTTCATGACAGCACACAAATACGAAAAAATAAAGTTGCCTTTTGTCCTCCCTTAACCCATTCACGGAGGGCGATTCCGGCTCTGAATGGTCAGAATGCTGGGGTTTTTGAACACAAGCCTAACGCCTCGGGATTCTCGGGCGCACTAGCCGCGAGCCTGAGCTGTCCACTTGCTCACCCTGAGCACCGGCCGTGACCAAAAACCACAAAGCATGTCAGCACGTCATAAGTGCTAATGGGTTAAAACAGCAATACTTCGATCACAATGAGTATAAAGAAAAAAATGAGCTGATATGGTCCCTAAACTACAATTTTAGTCAACTGCAGAATTGATAGAGCCTTTGTGATATGACAGATATGTCTCTAAATACAGTAAAATAAACAAAAGATAAAACACATAAATGGCTCTAATTCTACAATGAGTGACTAGTAGAGAGTGGGAAAAGTCAAGATATGTTGCATGAAGCTGCCTCGCTTTGAAATAAAACCCATCCTGGAGCCTGAGTATGCAAATTTATCCCCCATTCTCAATGTGGTAAGTATTAATTTGTTCCTATTTTTTTCTGAACAGCAGTGATGATCAGAGCAGCAAGAAAATAAAGTTAGATGGTGATGATAGCATAAGTGCAGGTGACCTGACTCGGCCCCAGGTGACAAAGGTGACTTCAACTACACCTGTTCAGGACTTTATGGCTCTTCTTGGTGGGGAAGCTCCGAACTTCAACCTCAGTAAGTATTTTTGTTGTTTTATCAGAAATGACAAATTATTATTATTTTTTTTTTTTATTGTGCTATGGTAAGTATAATGTTACTTAAGTACTTAAATACAATTGTTACCAAGAATTGTGTGTCTCTCTCTCTCTCTCTCTCTCTCTCTTTCTCTTTCTCTTTCTCTTTCTCTTTCTCTTTCTCTTTCTTTCTTTCTTTCTTTCTTTCTTTCTTTCTTTCTTTCTTTCTTTCTTTCTTTCTTTCTTTCTTTCTCTCTTCTCTCTCTCTCTCTCTTTCTCTTTCTCTCTCTCTCTCTCTCTCTCTCTCTCTCTCTCTCTCTCTCTCTCTCTCTCTCTCTCTCTCTCTCTCTCTCTCTCTCTCTCTCTTTCTCTTTTCTCTCTTTTTCTCTTCTCTCTCTCTCTCTCTCTCTCTCTCTCTCTCTCTCTCTCTCTCTCTCTCTCTCTCTCTCTCTCTCTCTCTCTCTCTCTCTCTCTCTCTCTCTCTCTCTCTCTCTCTCTATATTCTCTATATATATATATATATCTATATATATATATATATATATTATATATATATATATATATATATATATATATATATATAATGCTGGTACAATTTCTGAAACATGATATCTTCATCTATTGCATGTTGAAATATTTACACATTTAGAATAGAGTTTTGAGCAGAAGATTGGCAGTTAATTATTTTGTTTTTAAATTTGATGCATTTTATTGCAAATACCAAAGGATCAGTATAGTTAGCAAGTGTTGCCTCTCAGAGAATGAAAATGAAAACAGAAGTATATTGCAGTTTGCAGTCAGCTTGGAGATGTGATTATGCAACTGCTAAACAGCATTGGTGGTGGTGGTGCTGCTACTGTTGCTATCACCACCAAAATCTTGGACTGCTTGGAGAACTTCCGTCGTGAGTCCTGTGGTATAGATCCTGCAGTGTATAACAAGTTTATTACTGCTATGAAGGACACGGTAACAACAAGGTCATTGAATGAATTTTGGAGTCGCGTCAAAGAAGGTTAGTCAAGTTTTACGAAGATGTTATCAGTCGTGTAAATATAATGAGATACAAGATGCCAAAGGAAGTTATATTGGAGACTGTTTTGACACTTGTGTTCTGGTTTCAGGTAACTACGGTTTGATCTCAAGTAATGAAAATATGAGAAGTAGTGTCAGTGCAGAGGAAGTCGAGGCTTTCTGGAAGGTGGAGGACCAGATGGAGGCATCAGTCCCCAAACAAGAGGCCAATGATGACATGGAAGATCTGGTTAGTATTATGCAATATCTTTTAATATATTTATTTTTATTTAGTTTGTTTTATACTTTATGATCCTTTCTCATGATTTTTTTTTTTTAACTTTTACTTTTACTTTTCCATGCTTCATTCTCCTCATATAATTAATGATTTTTGTTATTCTGCCTTTTTCTTTCTCCACTTTCCTTGAATTTAATCTTATTCAATATAATTCACATGAAAGATATTCCATATAGTTATATGCAACTTATTACAATAAATATATCTATTTCTTTCCTTCCAGTTGGATGACCTGTAAACTTAAGAGGATAACTCATTCCTCATCAACAAGGTCATGATTCAAGCAGAGCGGTTGTCTTGTGATTTGTAGCCTCCTGTGGGACCAAGAATTTTTGTATTTTTTTACAAATTAACAAGTATATATGAAAAAGATTGTGGAACAAGTATTTCAATTTCTTTAACTGCAGAATGCACAATAGTTTGAATGTATGTGAGTATAATAATTATGGAGGCATATATTTGTCAGATATCTTTTAACATAATGTTTGGGTTGATTATATTAATTGAATTGTTCTGATGTTTCTTACCATATTATTTACCAAATTTTACTTAAAAAAAAGTTTTCTCTTAGCATGTATTTTGCCAGGAAGATTGCTGGTAGGTATTGCAACTAGAGGTGCAAATATTTAATATTTGAAGTTCAGAGGAAACAAGTTGGCATATTTTGAAATGTGATTGCTTAATAAAATCTTAGATTCTTGACTTTTTCTAGAACCTTTTTTAATGTCTTCATGATTTTGCTGAAGTACTTGAAATGAATCAATTAGCCTAACACACAGTATATTAAATAATAACCAACATGACATTTGGTTACTTAGGAGCCTGTGATGCAGCTAAAGAGTTACATCATTACCATAAAACTTACCTAAACAATCAGCAGGAATAATCCTGACAAGACCGCATTGTAATGAAGTGAAATGCATCAAAGATCATGAGAGGTAAAAGAAGTCTCAAATTTAATTGAAAGTGCTTTCAGTGATAAAGATGCCTGCTGACTTTGCTTAACTTATTTGCTTTGAACAATGAAATTATAACAAATGTTGAGGTTGAGATCATTTTAAAATTCAAGGATTAAAAAAGTATATAAATAAGTATAAATATCACAATATATTTTAACATTCCACCAATCACAAACTCAATATACAATATGAACAATTTGTATAGCTTTCATTAATTGGATTGCAATATATGGATTGAGTTCAAATTAGATGGATGGGACGATACTTGCATTCTTTAACAAGTTGACAACAACATATAATGTTCAATGTCAAGGTTACAAATGCTCTTTTTAGATTTTCCAGTAATCTTCATTCCACTGATTGACTGCAATCTATTTACACATCTGATATGTATTTTATATGTTATGGAGCATCATGATTTAACCCATTCACACTAGTTGACGTCCTATCATGGTTGAAAAATATTCCTAGACCTGGGTGACATCCTGAGATGTCGTGCATTTTCTTGCTGAGTTCCGGGAGGGGTAGCTGTGACATGCTGAAACATCAGCAAAAGATTGCCAGATTGTTCTTAAATATAATAATTTTACATAATTTCTTAGACTGTTACTTTACTTTAGGTGTTTGAGTGTCATAAAATAAGATATAAGTTAAAAAAAAAAAAAAAAAATGATGTCACAAAACATGCTAATTTCTGTTTCTTAATTGGTTGAATAAAAGGATCCGAGTCGAAGAACTATTGTAAAATCAAATGTGGTTGGCCAAGAAATAAAGTAAAGTAAAAAATTACTAATGCAATACGACTCATAATTTGCCAAACACTTGTGGTATCATGTCACCTCACATCACGAGGTAGATGTACATAAACATATGTACATTGATGATTATTCATATTCTTTTTGTTTTGGGAAAAAAAAAGTATAAAACATGTTTTTTGATGCCCCACTTAAGAGATTGCTTCCACTTTCCTAGAAAGGTATTACTGTACCATGTTTTTTGACTAAAATAACCCCTCTGAACATGGCAACATTTTTATGTGCCTTTACATAGTAGATGCATTCATGAAAACCATAAAGCCACGTCCACACGGTCAAGCAGTGCCCGTCGGGCACAAAGGCTTTGCCCTTGTACGAGCAGTTTCAGCGGGCAAACCATCAAACTGTCCGCTCCCGGCGCCAATAGAGGGCAGTGGATCGAGGTCTTTCGTCACTGCCAAACACACGAGGTAAGGTGCAGGCAGATCCACTGATTACCACTTTATTCGTACACCATGTCCACACCGAGTACTAGTGCATATGATAGAATACAGTGCTATCTTCTTTCAAACTATGGCGCGAACCATAGTGATCGTACCATAATGAACCACTCACTCACAACTGCTGGCGTCCGACTGCCCTCCAACCACCACAGACAGCTGTGTGGACACCTACGCGGGTATAGTCTGCAGACTTTGCCCTGCCAGGCACTGTTCGACCGTGTGGACGTGGCTTAAGAATAAGGTGGGTGAAAGACACTCTGAGAGGTTAAGTGTGGTCCTGCGCAGTGAGAAACCACCCCAGCATGAAATATCACATGGTTATCTTCACAGCGTAAGCTGGAGTAGATGAAAATACGTCCCGTCGTTAATGGGTTAATAACTTACCACGTACTAGGACTGCGTAAGTGTAATTCCCATGTTTGGAAATCCTTAATATGGGATACAGAAAAGTATTGTTTTATATTTTTAAATCTATTCAACAAACACTTGAAACAAGTAATGACTATGATAATCTGTATGGATTATTTATTTCCACTGTAATGTGAGGTCAGCTTTTGTTCATGTTATTGAGGTCCATTTTATTGTTGAGTTACTTATAGACTTAAACTTTCACTATGCAGACCATTGAAAGTTTCAGTGTAACTGAGTTTGTGCGTGTGTCTGTGTGTGAGTGCGAGTGCGTGTGGCTGTGTGTGAGTGTGAGTGCGAGTGTGTGTGTCTGTGTGTGAGTGCGAGTGCGAGTGCATGTCTGTGTTTGTCTGTATGTGTGAGTGCGAGTGCGAGTGCGAGTGCATGTCTGTGTTTGTCTGTGTGTGTGAGTGTGAGTGTTTGTTTGTGTGTGTGTGTGTGTGTGTGTGTGTGTGTGTGTGTGTGTGTGTGTGTGTGTGTGTGTGTGTGTGTGTGTGTGTGTGTGTGTGTGTGTGTGTGTGTGTGTGTGTGTGTGTGTGTGTGTGTGTGTGTGTGTGTGTGTGTGTGTGTGTGTGTGTATCTGTGTGTGTGTATCTGTGTGTGTGTATGTGTGTGTGTATGTGAGTGTTTTGTATGTGTGTGTGTGTGTGTGTGTGTGTATCTGTGTGTGTGTGTGTGTGTGTGTATCTGTGTGTGTGTGTGTGTGTGTGTGTGTGTGTGTGTGTGTGTGTGTGTGTGTGTGTGTGTGTGTGTGTGTGTGTGTGTGTGTGTGTGTGTGTGTGTGTATCTGTCTGTGTGTGTGTGTGTGTGTGTGTGTATCTGTCTGTGTGTGTGTGTGTGTATCTGTCTGTGTGTGTGTGTGTGTTTGTCTGTGTGTGTGTGTGTGTGTTTGTCTGTGTGTGTGTGTGTGTGTGTTTGTCTGTGTTCATGTGTGTGTGTGTTTGTCTGTGTGTGTGTGTGTGTTTGTCTGTGTGTGTGTGTGTGTGTGTTTGTCTGTGTGTGTGTTTGTCTGTGTGTGTGTGTGTGTGTGTGTGTGTGTGTGTCTGTGTGTGTGTGTGTGTGTATCTTTGTGTGTATCTGTGTGTGTATCTGTGTGTGTGTGGGTGTGCATGCGTGCGTGTGCGTGCGTGCGTGTATGTGTGTGCGTGCGTGCGTGCATGTGTGAGAGAGAGAGAGAATTTAGTTTACTTGATATGAGATGGACTCTTGTCAGGTTCTGCAAAAAGAGATGCCTTAAACACATCCACTATAAGATCTTGCAATTAAGTTTTCTTTCAGTGGAAAGATCCTTCTATGCTATAACAAGAGGAAAAAAGTTGGAGGATTCACTCTCATGATTTCAGGAGTATAAAAAGTACAGAAAAAATGATAGACAGTTACATATGTTCATACAGAAATATACATGTATTGAATCTCTTTTACAAACACTACAAAGTATTTAGCAATTTAGAAAAAACCTTAGAAAGCAGTAACATACTGCCTGGTACTCAGAAGAAATTGTAATAATTCCCAGTCTAACCATGTATAAATGATAATTCCAAATAATTAATGCCAGCACATTTTTTTTTCTTTCTTTCTTTCTTTTTTTTTTTTTACAAACAGTAAAGCTCATTCAAGAGGAAAAAATAAAAGACATGTCAGGATATCAAGACAGTAGCTAGCTAATAATAGCATATTGTAATGGGTAACTGCTGACAAAGGACCACATTATCAGGCTACAGAAATCATTTAATTTCATCATACTTTGTTGTGATAACTTAGACATAAATGGTAAAATAAAGTATTTTTCAGTTATTGTATAATACTGTCAGATGTGTGATGCTAAGAAACCATTTTTTTCATTACGTATTACAATCAAATGTGTGAGAGAGAAGATTCAGCACCATTAAATTACTACAGGCATGTTATAATAAGCCTATGGCATCCAAGAAATTCATAGGTTTTTTCTTTTTGAAAGCTGTTTTAGCCCTACCCTCTTTCCTGTCTTGAATCAATTAGTTGAGCAGTATTTGAATTATCTTTCCCTACCAGAGAAACCATTAAATGGATACAATTCATGATTACATGTCACCACTGCCATATCAAGGAACACATATCCAGTCATATTACTTTAATTTGTTTTTTAAAATATGTACCTTGGTATTAATGGCACTATCAGCATTAAAAAAAAAAGAAACAAAAAAAAAAAATATATATATATATATATATATATAACATAAAATGTTGGCTAGCCAGTTTTTAATCACAGCTCTACAGACGTCCCAGTCATACTTGAGAATCGTTACATTAAACTTGCTATTGACAGCAGGTACAATCAAAGAAACCTAGACAAGAAAACTTTGTACATACACAGAAAAAATAACTTTTGTGTTGAAAAGAACCCTTCCCTCTTTTAAATGATAACACCTTTTAAAGCAGTGGAGTGAGACTATCTGACACATAAATCTTTATACTACAGCAAGGGGAGGCCATTGAGGCTGAAAGATGGCAATGGAGAAAAAAGTTAGGAAAGGTAATTGCCATTCTGGAAGAGAAAATAAAAGTTGAAATTCAAATAAATAATACTTTTGCATTATATTTCTATTCGGGTTAAATATATTCTGAACAATCCATTTGGGTAGCTAGAGAGTAGTTGTTGAATTAGAATTTAAATACAATTTAATGAAAAGCAGAAAGAGCTATATTACAGAACACAAATAGAATGAAATATTGATATATGATCAGTGTGCCATCTATAATCACATCCTGTAAAACTATAAAAACTGCAAATTTGAGTTGTGTAAATATATTGCGAAGGATTTTTTTCATAAAAAAAATTAATTAACCATCCTTTAATAATTGTATCCCTTATAAAACAATTAGGCACTTATGATCAGTATTAAAATCTTACAATGCTTTCGTTCTATAAGAAATAAGACTATTTTAGATTTTCTTTTCTTTTCGTAAGTACTACATAGTATTTAAAATTGCCTAAAAATTATAAAATGAGGTTAGGTGGAAGAGAAAAATAAAGATTTCTTTTTTATGAATAAAAAAGAAAAGAAAAGAAGTACACATTGATTACCCCTTCATAAGTCTGAACAGAAGATTTGATTTAATACAAAACTGATTTCAGTCAAGGTCATGATAGCAATGCTGAGCATATTCAAGGTCCATTGCTTCTCTCGAGGCAGCTATCAAGTCATCGTCCTCCTCCTCCTCTTGGGGCTGGATGATGCCCAGTCGTCCATCACTCGTACCTGGGATGGCTTGCCTGTTTGCGTTGTAAGAATGACATTACTGGTTAACGAATGGGGTAAATAGGTAGGTAGGTATGAAGGTAGATGAGTGGGTGAAGGAGAAGAAGAAGAAACAGGAATAGGAGGGAGAGGGAAGAGGGCAAGAGCTAAGGAAGAAAGAAAGGAAGGAGGGAGAGACTTCACAGCTAAAGCTCACAGTGCAAGAGAGTACATCAGCAGACATAAGCAAATTTTGGATATGGAACACTAGGCAGATAAAATTTGTTAAGTACTTTTAATACAAGTCTAGTGTTTTCTCAAAGTAATACTTTAAGATGAACTTACTGGCTCGTGGTTGGAACATTTGTCACACGGTCTCTGGCTAGTCTCTGGTTATGTGACTCTGTTAATACTTTATCCAGTTTCTCTATAAGAAGAACTGCATTCTCTTGGGTGAAACACATAGGGGGCATGATCATCAGAATGTTTCGGTTATCTCCCTCATTGGCTAGTATGATATTTTCTTGTTTCATTCTGTAAAGGAAATATAATTAATGATAATTATAAAGACTACGTAAGAATTGATGATTTACATTTTTCAAAGATATATAGTACAAAGGAAGTGGTACCTTTCATTGCACAGGTAATACAGATCTCTATGGAATATGTGACCTAATCAATTGGAAAATGTTTTACTCCTGTCTGTATCATTTTAAAAAGTACAATTAAAGAAGGCACTAAATAATTTACAATACTACCAAGTAATGATTATTAATTCAAATGAATTAATTGCAGAACCTCCTATTCAATCATGCACTGAAAAACATTTCTTTTGACAGATTTAGATGCAAATTCAATAACCTTACAAGACCAAAGATACTAACCTATTCACAATTTGTTCTGCAATTTCCTTAGCAGGCTTCTTGCTTTGTTTATTCCACACCACTTCCAACCCAAACAAGAGACCACTTCCTCTAACATCACCTGTGAATACATAAATATAATTTTTTACACTGACTATGCATAAATAGTAAAGAGATGGGGTACACATGTGAGGTCTTCTATACACTGGTTTCCTTTTCTTGGTTATAATTTCCAGTATTACCCTTCTACTTTTACAGTGTATACACTGCATACAAGCACTAGCTCATATAATGGACCAATATGATATGGTAAACACATCAACTATGCTGTCCTCTTGATCAGATGGTTATCATTTTGAATTATCTCTTTGCTAAATAAAAACATTTTTGTGGAGGGGAGAGGGAGAGGGGGAGGGGGGGAAGGGAGGGAAGGGAGGGAAGGGAGGGAAGGGAGGGAAGGGAGGGAGGGAGAGAGAGAGAGAGAAGAGAGAAGAGAGAGAGAGAGAGAGAGAGAGAGAAAAGAGAAGAAAAAAGAGAGAAGGAGAGAGAGAGAGAGAGAAGAGAAGAAAAAAGAGAGAAGGAGAGAGAGAAGGCATATGAGTGAGTGAGTGAGTGAATGAGTGGAAGTGAGTAAGTGAGTGGGAGTGAGTGAGTGAGGGAGGGAGGGAGGGAGGGAGGGAGGGAGGGAGTGAGTAGGTGGAAGTGAGTGAGTAAGTGAGTGGGAGTGAGAGAGGGAGGGAGGGAGGGAGTGAGTGAGTGAGTGAGAGTGTGAGTGGGTGAGAGTGTGAGAGTGTGATGAGTGGGTGAGTGTGAGTGAGTGAGATAAAAAAAAAAAAAAATATTCACAAGCAAAGATAACTAACCAATATATTCATGTTTTCTTCTTAGCTTTGACAACTCAGATTGAAGAAAGGATCCCACAGTTGTTGCAGAGGCCATTAACTGATCCCGCTGCAGGACATCCAACACCGTGCAGCCCACAGCATTCATCACTGCTGTGCACTTGTACTGTTGCAGAAAAAAAGAGATTTACTATAACTGTTACATATGTACTAGAGAGTTTATCCGTTTCGTAAAGATCAAACCATACTTCTCTAAGTAGATTGTCTACTTGAGGGAATGTGTGAATGAGTGAAAAGAGTGATTGAGTGGAATTGTGTAAATGTAACTGTGAATGAGAGTGGGAGAGTATAAGCATGACTGCAAAAATACATGAGTAATAATGATTCACTTCAAATATGAAGAAAGCCACCAGTGATTACCTCTTTGATTCTGCTACCCAAGAGAGCTGCAATATCTGGTGATGTTACAACACAAGCCATCGGATACCCATTACCTGTAATAGGAAAAGAAGTTAGTACTTACTTAGTTTTCCTCATATTGAGATCAGTCCCTGAATCAGCATTCATAGCCACCAGCTATGATAGACTCAATACCACCACAGTAATCTGTATGCAAGCCTGGCCAAGTCCAGGAAGCTGCTGGTTTTGGCTATTTGTGTTGTGTAGCCATGGATCTGTGGCTTGTTTGCCAGAAATTCATCTAGTTGCCTTTAATCCATTCACGACGGGATGTATTTTTGCCTACTCCCGCTAACGCCGGGAAGATAACAAGCGCGCAACACTTCATGCTGGGGTGTTTTCTTGATGCACGGGGCCGCATTGATCCTCTCAGAGCGTTTTTCACCCACCCTATTCTTATGGTTTTCATGAATGCATTTACACTGTAAAGGCACATAAATACATTGCCATGTTCAGAGAGGAGTTAATCTCGTCAAAAAACATGTTAAAGTAATGCCTATATTCTTCACTTCTATGTGAAAATACCAAAGGAAAGTGGAAGCAATCTCTTAGTAAGGCATCAAAAAAACATGTTTTATACTTTTTCTTTTTTTTACCAAAACGAAAAAAACAATATGAATAATCATACATGTACATATGAGTATGTACATGCACCTTGTGACGTGATATCATGGGTAATCAACAAATTATAAGTAGTATTGCATTAGTAAATTTTTACTTTATTTTATTTCTTGGCCAAACACATTTGATTTTACAATAGTTTTTCAACTTGGATATTTCTATTCAACCGGTCAAGAAGCAGAAATTACCATGATGTCAGCAATATCATGTAGTTTTCTGTGACGTCCATTTTTTTAGCGTTATGTTTCATTTTATGACACTCAAACACCTAAACTAAAATAACAGTTTAAGAAATTATGTAAAATGATTATATTTGAGAACAATCTAGCGATCTATTGCTGACATTTCTGCACGTCACTGCTGGGCTTCCGGGATACGGCCAGAAAATGTACCAAATCTCAGGATGTTCCCTGGGTCCGGAATAGCCTGAGACATCAGGCCTGCGCATTTGACATATCCCTGTGTACAGACTAATCAGAGCAAAAACCACCCTGTCGATTTTGGGTTAAAATTGTCAATGTATGGTGTACATGTGAAAATATTACATCTTGTCTGATAAAATTTTAGAAACCAAAGGCACTAGTAATATTAAAAGCTACCATTTAGGTGTTACTACTAGTACACACTATATCAAATATTGCTAATAATGCTATCAAAATTGTTCATCGACCTCTCAATTAATGAATGATTCTTTGGTCTTATATATTTATTAAGGAAGATGGATAGCTTACCAATAGCTTTACCAATGATGAGAATATCAGGGGTGACACCTTGAGCTTCAAATGACCATAGGTGTGAACCTAGGCGACCCAGGCCTGTTTGTACCTCGTCAGCTATGCAAAGGCCACCTGCGTCTCGAACCATTCTAGTTGTAAAAATATTGGATATCAATAATGATAATAACAACAGCAAAATAATAGCATCAATAATATTTAATATGATAATAATAATTATAATAACAATAACAATAATAATAATAATGATAAATTTTATACATTAAACAATGAATCCAATACAGATTGCATTTTCTCATATAGGAGATGCGTTCCCCCCCCCAAAAAAAAAAAAACTATTAATGATCCAAAAGGAAGATGAGTACTGCAGGCATATGGTGGAGTTTGTTGTGTTGACCTGAATTCCACTGAATACAAATATTGAATTTGTTACTAACAATAATATTAATATGGTAATACATCTCAATTTACATCAAGAAAAACTGCATCACACTTATATGTTATTTACAGGAGACATAGAATAATGGCTAGAGTTATGATTGCAGACCAATAAAACAAAGTAAATTTTAGTGGGCTTCATTACCCTAACAAATAAAATCTGTTATTTACTTAAAAAACTATGCAAACTCTAACACCTCCATGAGGAAATGTTCCTTGAAAGTTCAAGGATTGAGCAGACAACAAATAAATAACAATATTAATGGCACTGCAACACAACTATAAGCTGCAGCATCACAAAGGATCACTGTAGATCAAAAACTTTTTGAATTCTAAAGTGTCTTAATGACATATATACATCAGAGAGAGAGAGAGAGAGAGAGAGAGAGAGAGAGAGAGAGAGAGAGAGAGAGAGAGAGAGAGAGAGAGAGAGAGAGCGCTAGAGAGAGAGAGAGAGAGCGCTAGAGAGAGAGAGAGAGAGCGCTAGAGAGAGAGAGAGAGAGCGCTAGAGAGAGAGAGAGAGAGCGCGAGAGAGAGAGAGAGAGAGCGCGAGAGAGAGAGAGAGAGAGAGAGAGAGAGAGAGAGAGCGCGAGAGAGAGAGAGAGAGAGAGCGCGAGAGAGAGAGAGAGAGAGCGCTAGAGAGAGAGAGAGAGAGCGCTAGAGAGAGAGAGAGAGAGCGCTAGAGAGAGAGAGAGAGAGCGCTAGAGAGAGAGAGAGAGAGCGCTAGAGAGAGAGAGAGAGAGCGCTAGAGAGAGAGAGAGAGAGCGCTAGAGAGAGAGAGAGAGCGCTAGAGAGAGAGAGAGAGAGAGAGAGAGAGAGAGAGAGAGAGAGAGAGAGAGAGAGAGAGAGAGAGAGAGAGAGAGAGAGAGAGAGAGAGAGAGAGAGAGAGAGAGAGAGAGAGAGAGAGAGAGAGCTAGAGAGAGAGAGAGAGAGAGAGCGCTAGAGAGAGAGAGAGAGAGAGAGCGCTAGAGAGAGAGAGAGAGAGAGAGAGAGAGAGAGAGAGAGAGAGAGAGAGAGAGAGAGAGAGAGAGAGAGAGAGAGAGCACTTATTTCTTTTGAAGCACCATACTTGTACATATCCTGGAGCCAAACATCTGGAGGAATGATGCAACCAGGGATGGTCAACATGGGCTCCGCAATGAAGCAGGAAATCTGTGGAGACAAGACACTCAATTCTATAGTTTCTATACAATAGACACATGAAGTATCTCAATCTCTGTCTGACAAAGCCTCTACAAGTGTCCTCATAAGGATCTACCATTACAAGTAATAGATCTTACCTTTCTTCCATTTAGACGGATTCTATCAATCATGTCCCTAGCATCAGCTACATATTTCTTGACTGCCAGTGGATCATCTGCCTGATAAGGCCCTCGGTACAGGTCAGGCATCGTTACCACATGTACCCAATCCACAGATGCTGTTGGATTAAACAAATATTTTACAATTAGATGATAAGAATAAGTCTTTCAAATGGAATGTATAATTCATATTTCATTGTAAATAAGGTCTTTTGCAAGTTTGCAAGAATACTGTCACGCACAAATTTTAAATAAATTATTGCACAAGGCAAAGACATGTCTGACTTGCTCAACAAATATGGCATGTGAAGGGAAAAAAAGTTATACTAGCAAATAGGCTATCCTTTGATAGCTAAATACTATGATCAATAATTGGCATTTTTCAGTTATTTATTCCTTCAGTTGCATAACTATGTGCATCAATACACTAATTAGTGTCCCCTAGATTGCACATGTTATGACGTAATCTGTTCCAGAAGGATTAATAGCAGAACAAATGTGAATGTGAAATACTTACATATATTATTAGCCTTAGAAACTTTAGGTGAGAGGTGGTGCACTGAATCGATAGAGCCGTGGAAGGCATTATCAACCACTAGAACATCATTGCCACGAGTATATAGTCTGGCTAGCTGGACAGCTAAGTCCACAGCTTCTGACCTGGAGAGGGAACTTTGTGATATTTCTGTGTACAAAAATTCAAGTCCTGTAAAGCAGAAAAATACTCATGGAGCTATTTATACTTCTCCAAGGTCAGGATATTCACACAGGTATACCTCACACACATATAAAATTACCTAATACATGAGACCTACTTGCCCAGTCATACAATGCTATATAATTAGTTGTTTCCATTTCATTTTTTATGCAAAAATGAAAACATCTTCAAAATAATCTTCTCACAATGGTGGCTTCCCTTCATCACAACAGGAAAAAGAATCTTTAATTCATTACTAGATGTTTCAGGATGTTTTCTATGGACTTGTGCCAATTTCCAAAAATGTATCCAGCCTGGTGATGTTGAAGTACTTTCAAAATCGCTTGGTTTTTATTTTCATCTTAATCAGGATCTAATTCAGCTGAATTCTCAAGACTTCATTTTCATCTGCCATTCTAATAGGATAAAGGAAAGTATCTCTGGTGTGATCCTAATAATTAAATATATTTTAAAATGATACCAACCTTTTATATGTAATAATCTCTCAAACATAAATAGTAAGGGGGAAAATAATAAGAGGAAATCAAAATATGAAAAACAATAAATAATTATAGAATGATGAAATTATATACATTTTGCAAACCTAAAATATTACCCAATAAGCTCATCCTGAAAATAAACTAAGACTACAGGCTCATTAAACATCATTTGTTGTATCAGAACCTGCAAGACTCATGTGCTTAATATGGAAAAAAATAGATATATACATTATTCCTTTACTAAGATTCTATTCCTACAACCACAAATACTAATCATCACCTCTCCTTATAACAGGGATCCTTATCTTTCTTGTGTATGAGAATACACATTAATATTAACTGTTATGTAAGACTGAAAAGATGTTATTAAAAAAGGCTAAAGAAAAAAATATTTAAAAAAACAGTGACAATCACTGTTGATGGGAACACTTACCCTGAGTTACAGAATAAAAATGTGTTTAGATTGCTTGGGAGATATGACTGAAGATCCTTTGGGTATTTAATATCACCATAATCAAAATCCCATCCACAAGGATTCATGAGGGATCCCACAGTTCCTGCAACAGCATCAACGACTGCAGGATGACAATGACCAACTGTTGGGAGATGAAAAGCAGTAAGGATTTCATACCCAGGCTATCAATGTGTGTGAAAGATAATGGAGATATAAATATATGATGATAATATTTGCCTCCCTGCCAGCCTACCTGTCTCCCTCTCTCCCTTCCTACTTCCCTCCCTCTCTCTCTCCTTTTCTCCCTCCCCCATTTCTCTCTCTTTCTTTCTTCCTTCATTCTTCCCTCTCTCTCTCTCTCTCCCTTCCAACCACCCTCCCTCCCTCTCTCCATACCTTCCTTCCTTCCACCATCTCTCTCTCTCTCCATTTCTCTCTCTCTCTCTATCTTTCTCTCACCTCCCAATCCAGTCACTAATTGTCCTATTCCACCTACCAATCAAGTCACTAATTGTCATATTCCACCTCCCAATCCAGTCACTAACTGTTGTATATCATCTCCCAATCCAGTCACTAATTGTCCTATTCCACCTCCCAATCCAGTCACTAACTGTCCTATTCCACCTCCCAATCCAGTCACTAACTCTCCTATTCCACCTCCCAATCCAGTCACTAATTGTCCTATTCCACCTCCCAATCCAGTCACTAATTGTCCTATTCCACCTCCCAATCCAGTCACTAACTGTCCTATTCCACCTCCCAATCCAGTCACTAACTGTCCTATTTTACCTCCCAATCCAGTCACTAATTGTCCTATTCTACCTCCCAATCCAGTCACTAACTGTCCTATTCCACCTCCCAATCCAGTCACTAATTGTCCTATTCTACCTCCCAATCCAGTCACTAACTGTCCTATTCCACCTCCCAATCCAGTCACTAATTGTCCTATTCTACCTCCCAATCCAGTCACTAACTGTCCTATTTTACCTCCCAATCCAGTCACTAACTGTCCTATTCCACCTCCCAATCCAGTCACTAACTGCCCTATTCCACCTCCCAATCCAGTCACTAATTGTCCTATTCTACCTCCCAATCCAGTCACTAATTGTCCTATTCTACCTCCCAATCCAGTCACTGTCCTATTTTACCTCCCAATCCAGTCACTAACTGTCCTATTCCACCTCCCAATCCAGTCACTAATTGTCCTATTCTACCTCCAAATCCAGTCACTAACTGTCCTATTCCACCTCCCAATCCAGTCACTAACTGTCCTATTCCACCTCCCAATCCAGTCACTAATTGTCCTATTCCACCTCCCAATCCAGTCACTAATTGTCCCTACCACCTCTTAATAAAAGTCACTAACAGTCGTATATTACCTCCCGATCCAGTCACTAACTGTCCTATTCTACCTCCCAATCCAGTCATTAACCGCCCTATTACACCTCCCAATCCAGTCACTGTCCTATTCCACCTCCCAATCCAGTCATTAACTGTCCCTATCACCTCCCAATCCAGTCACTAACTGTCCTATTCCACCTCCCAATCCAGTCACTAACTGTCCTATTCCACCTCCCAATCCAGTCACTAACTGTCCTATTCCACCTCCCAATCCAGTCACTAACTGTCCTATTCCACCTCCCAATCCAGTCACTAACTGTCCTATTCCACCTCTTAATCCAGTCACTGTCCTATTCCACCTCCTAGTCCAGTCACTAACTGTCCTATTCCACCTCCAGTCCAGTCACTAACTGTCCTATTCCACCTCCCAGTCCAGTCACTAACTGTCCTATTCCACCTCCCAATCCAGTCACTAATTGTCCTATTCCACCTCCCAATCCAGTCACTAACTCTCCTATTCCACCTCCCAATCCAGTCACTAACTGTCCTATTCCACCTCCCAATCCAGTCACTAATTGTTCTATTCCACCTCCCAATCCAGTCACTAACTCTCCTATTCCACCTCCCAATCCAGTCACTAATTGTTCTATTCCACCTCCCAATCCAGTCACTAACTGTCCTATTCCACCTCCCAATCCAGTCACTAATTGTTCTATTCCACCTCCCAATCCAGTCACTAACTGTCCTATTCCACCCCCAATCCAGTCACTAATTGTTCTATTCCAACTCCCAATCCAGTCACTAACTCTCCTATTCCACCTCCCAATCCAGTCACTAATTGTTCTATTCCACCTCCCAGTCCAGTCACTAACCGCCCTATTCCACCTCCCAGTACAGTCACTAACCGTCCTATTCCACCTCCCAATCCAGTCACTAATTGTTCTATTCCACCTCCAGTCCACTCACTAACTCTCCTATTCCACCTCCCAATCCAGTCACTAATTGTTCTATTCCACCTCCCAATCCAGTCACTAACTCTCCTATTCCACCTCCCAATCCAGTCACTAATTGTTCTATTCCACCTCCCAATCCAGTCACTAACTCTCCTATTCCACCTCCCAATCCAGTCACTAATTGTTCTATTCCACCTCCCAATCCAGTCACTAACTCTCCTATTCCACCTCCCAATCCAGTCACTAACTCTCCTATTCCACCTCCCAATCCAGTCACTAATTGTTCTATTCCACCTCCCAATCCAGTCACTAATTGTTCTATTCCACCTCCCAATCCAGTCACTAACCCTCCTATTCCACCTCCCAATCCAGTCACTAATTGTCCTATTCCACCTCCCAATCCAGTCACTAATTGTCCTATTCCACCTCCCAATCCAGTCACTAATTGTTCTATTCCACCTCCCAATCCAGTCACTAATTGTTCTATTCCACCTCCCAATCCAGTCACTAATTGTTCT
>NW_028234414.1:6744813-6749813 GCF_977035675.1 Penaeus japonicus | reverse complement strand
ACATATATATACATATACTTGCATATTTATTATATGCATATCTATCTATCTATCTATATATATATGTATTTAAATTGCAAAGTGGATATAACTGCAGAAGGTTTTATTGAAACTTCCAAGGCTATATACTTAACGACTAGAATCTCAAAAAAAAAATACTTTAACAGAAAATATGCTATACATAGGTACACAGAACATACTTCCCAAGGACTGTGATAAGTTAGAAAAATGTTTTATAACCTCTGCTACCAAGGGTAAAGGGAGGCAGAACATCGAGCGGTTAACAAGGGCCTGGTTGCTAGGTTAAAACTATTCATGAATGGCAGTATGGAAGAGGGGATGCTGAATGAGATGAGGGGAAAACGGGAGAAGGACTGGGGAAAACAGGAGGTGTCGTCCAGAAGGCAAAATCAATGCGACTAAACCATATACGTCATTCCAGCGAGAGGAAAAGAAGGCGTGAATAGGCAACCCAGTCAGAGGTATAAACGCACAAGAAACAAATATATACAACTGCATATCATATATGTACATATATATATATATATTTATATATATATATATGTATATATACACATACACACACACACACAATATATATATATATATATATATATATATATATTCGCATATAAACTAATATATATAATTTTAATTTATACTATATCGTATATATATATATTTTTATTATTGAGAAAATAAAACATACATACATACAATCCTCTATATATATTTAATATATACGGCAACCTCCACACACATCAGACACACACAACACATTAACACACATCCGTACCACATCAAATACATACATACATACATTACACATACAATACATACACACACACACATATACAATATGATATATACCCCCTATATATATATATATATATATATATATATATATATATACAGTAAATACATATGCACACATACACACACACACAGCATATCATAGCTGTATATAATATAATATATATATATATATATATATATATATAAATATATATCTAACCAAACACACACGCACACACACACACACACACACACCACACACACACACAACACACACACACACACAGATATATATACAGATATATATATAGTATACACATACATTTACATGTATATATATATATACATATAAACTGCACTCATACATACAAATACATACGATACATTATAATTATATACATACACACTACAACACACACACACACACACACACATATATATATATATATATTTATATATATATATATATATATATATATATTATTTTATAATATATATATTATATATATACGCATATATATATACATATATATACAAAAGATATATAAAAGATACACATATATATAATATCTCATATCATATCTAATTTCATATATCTATAACCATATATATATATTATATATATATATATATAATATTTCCAATCATAGTATATATATATATATCTATATATATATATATATATATATTTGAGCGTGTGTGTGTGTGTGTGCTGTGTGTGTGTGTCTGTTTGTGTTGTGTGTCTGTTTGTGTGTGATGTCTGTATAGTGTGTGGTGTTCTTGTGTATGTCAAGTTGTATGATGTATGAGTTAATTATAATATATATATAGTAGCATAAATTCTATATATATATATATATATATATATATATATATATATATATAATATACATATATATATAAACCACACACACACACACACAACCACACACAACACACACACACTGACCTACACACCCTCTCAGCAACACACACTACACACACAGCACAACACACACACACACACACACACACACACACATGCTTTCTCTCTCTATCTCTCTCTCTCTCTCTCTCTCTACACTCTCTCTCTCTCTCTCTCTCCTCCTATATATATATACTATAGTATGAAAGTATATATTATATATACATATATATATATATATATTATGAATATATAGCTGATTACATACAATATATATATACAGAAAAAGAATATACATATATAACTTTTCATAAATATATATATGATATATATATATATATACTATACATATATACATATATATATATATATATATATATATATAATAATATATAATATATATATTATATAGAGATGAGGGAGTAGATGCGATGTTTTAGAGAGCGTAGAGAGAGGAGAGATCGATGACTATAGTCGAGTAATGAGTGAGAGGATGGAATGTTCAGAAGAGAGCGGAGAGGAGAGAGAGAGAGAGACGTGAGACGATTGAGAGCTAGAGAGAGAGAGAAAGCGAGAGAGGATGGATTATAGAGAGAGAGAGAGAGAGAGAGAGAGAGAGATAGAGAGAAGAGAGAAAAGAAAGAGAGAGAGAGATTATACAAATCCATATATATATACATATATATAATATATATATATAATATATATATATATAGTATAATTCTAACATATACCTTATATATAATAACATATATACACTCATACCACACACACACACACACACACACACACACAACTACACATATATATAAGATAGAATATATATATTAATATATATAAATATATATATATATTATATATATCTATATACTATATATAAATATAATTTACGTTATATAAAATATATCATATACTATTATAATATCTATAATATATTCATATATATATATATTGATATATAATATATATCATATATATATGATATATAAATATGATATATAATAATATATATAAATATGTATATATATATACCATATATATATATATAAATATATATATATAATAAATATCTATAGTTATATATATATATTAGTATATATCTATATAACATTTCTATATAATATAATTATATATATAATATATTATATAAATATCATATATAATATATACATATATATATAATATATATATATTATATATAATATATATATATATATATATATATAAAAAATATAGACACACACCACACGCCACACACACACACACGCACACAAATATATATATAATATATATATATAATATATATTGTACAGATCTAGCCACCCACACAACCTGACAGTCACTCACACACACACCAGAGCCCGTCCACACACACACAGCGGAGCTCACAAGAAAATAATATAGACACCACCACGCACCCACACACACACGCACACAAAATATTGTATATATATATATATATATAAATATACATAAATATAACTGTATACCCTGTAAATATATATATATTAAAGTAATATTATATATATAATATATAATATATATATATATATATATATAATATATATAATCTTATATATATATATATATATATATATAAATATATATATATATAATATATATATATATATACACTCGTATATATATTATTCCGATATAATATCCATATATATTATATTATATATATGTTTAATGAGTATATATATAATATATATTATATATAAATATATATATAACACATATATTATAGAACTTATATATTTTAAAATGTATATATAGTAATAAATATATAATTATGTCATATATATATTATATATATATACACACACACTCACATATAACGTATAATAATATATTAAACTATTATATATAGGTCATATATATATATATATATATATCAATATATATATATCTATATATATATGGATATATACTTATATATATACTATATATTGACAACCAAACTATATATGCATTTATATATGCAATACTATATATAATATATATATGATATATATATAATCTATATCATATGTATAACATCATATACATACATACAACAGCACATATATAACTATATCATATCTATCTCTGAAATAATATATATATAACTATAAATCTATATATATAAAAATATTAAAATATATGATATATATATAATTACATTTTATATATATGCATACATACATAAGTATCTATATATGTATATTATATTTATACCTATATATATAACTATAATCTATAATATATTCATCTATATTTCACATACATCCGTATATCACTCATATGGAACAAATATATAGTCTAATATCTGTTAAATAATCCTATAACCATTTATAACATATCTATGTATATAATTATATATAATATATATATAATTATACATGTTTATATATATTAATATATATCTATTATTGTATATAAGGTTATATGAATGCATATAAATAATACATATATATACAATATATATTTGGCATATATAATATGCATATATATATATGTTATACATACTTTATGAATATATCAGACATATGTATATATATGTATATTCTATATATATACATACATAATATATATATTATATATAATATTATGTATATGTATATATAAAAATATACATATATATTTTATAAATATAAAAAATAAATATATATATATATAATTTTCTATATAAATATATATATAAATAAATACAAATAATATAATACATTATATATATATCTATAATAATATATATATATATATATATAAATAAATAATGCAATATAATATATAAATCATTCATAATTATATGAATGTGATAATAACAAATAACTAATACATACACTAATACTTATACATACATATATACATTTATATATATTTATATATATATATACAAATAAACAGTATGTTTAAATAAAATTACACTTATATGTATATATATCATATATACATATATATTGCATATATAATATATTTAAGAAATATACAACAAATTATATCTATTATAATTTATATATTCTATGTATATATAACATATATATGTATATATATATCTATAATATATATATATATATAATATATATATATATGTATGTCGTATGTATATATATATATATATATATACTATATTTATATATAAACCAATTGTAATATACATATTAACAAACAACACTATATATGTCATATCTATATATAATAAGAACATTTGTTTAGAATTCAATATTTTGTGGAAAATATTAATACAGGATTATTACACACCTGACAAACCGACCTCTCCGAACAATAACACAGAAAAAATCAAGGAAAGCCTATGATA
>NW_028234414.1:6732313-6737313 GCF_977035675.1 Penaeus japonicus | reverse complement strand
ATGGTCGTGAAGATGAGGCGCTTAGATGGACAAAAACTTACTTGCAAAATCGTACATTTCATAGTGACGGATGGAGGTCAAGGGCAAAAGACGTACACGCGTACAGAGAGAGTACGTGTGTACGTGTGGGTGGGTGTGTGAGTATATGGGGAAGACAGAGAAAGTGAGAGGGAGAGGGAGAGAGAGAGAGAGAGAGAGAGAGAGAGAGAGAGAGAGAGAGAGAGAGAGAGAGAGAGAGAGAGAGAGAGAGAGAGAGAGAGAGAGAGAGAGAGAATGTGAGTGTAAGTGTGAATGTGAATGTGAGTGTGAGTATGAGAGTGAGAGTGAAAGTGAGAGAGAGAGGGGGGGGAGAGGGGGAGAGAGCAAAAGCAGAGAGAGCAGGAAAGAGGAGAGAAAGGAGGAAGGATGGCGAAAAAGAAGGGGAAGAAGGAAGAGAGAGAGGAGAGAGAAGAGAGAGATGTTGTGAGAGTGGGTGGGAGAGATGAGCAGAGTGAAGGGAGAAGGAGTGAGAGAGAGAGTAAAGATATATATATAATATATACTATACTATATATATATATTATATATATGTTTTAAATATATATATATATATAGAGGAGAGAGAGAGAGAGAGAGTAGCGAGAGAGAGAGAGAGAAGATAAGAGAGAGAGAGAGAGTAGGAGAGAGTGAGACGAGAGTGCGCGAGAGAAAAATTCTGAGGCATGTATATGTATCACATTACATACATCTCACACACACACACAACACAACTCACACACACCACACACACACACAAACACAACTCACACACAAACACCCACACACTCCACACACATATATATATATATAAAATATTATAGATATATCATATATATATATTATATATATATATATACATACATATATAATACACAATATATATCTACAAATACTAATATATATATATATATAATATATAAATATATATAGTGAGATTATTTGAGACCATACATATATTATATATATATATAATAATTATATAACTATCATATATAATACATATATATATATTATATTAATATATACAACTATATATATATTTATATATACTATATAGATATTAGAGTTAATATATGAGACCTATATATACATATATGTGTGTATATAAATCTATATATATATATATATAATATATATTATATTATCATTATATATATATATATACCACTATATACATATAAACATCACATCCACACACACACTCACACACTTAATATATGTATCATATATATATTATTTAATATATAATATATATATATATATATAATATATATATATACATATATATGTATATATATCATAATATACACAATATATAATCTACATTATATATATTCTATATCTCATATATATATATAATATATCATATATATAAATAATTTACTGTATATATACATATTCAATTATATACAATATATATAAATATATATATAGTTAAATATACATATATACATTTATATATAAATATATATATGTGTGTTTGTGTGTGTGTGGTCAATTACACACACACACACCAATCACACACACACACACACTACACACATTCTTTCAACACACACCCACACACACAAACACACACACACATATAATATATATATATATATAACATATAATATATATAAGTTAATAATATATGATATATATACAGAGTTAAATATAAATACTATGTATATATGAAAAATCACTGAGTATATGTGTTATATATATAGTGAGGTGAGAATATATAATCGAGACAGTTAAACAATATATATATATCTTACAAAATATATATATATATTATAACCTCTCTCTCCTCCTCTAAGTCCTCTCTACAGTTAAATGGTTATATATATATATAATATATAGTATAACATTATATTATATATTATTAATATATATATTATTATATACACACAATATACATATAACTTATCTGTGTATGAAATGAGTATGTGTTTAATATATGTATAGTAGTGAGAGACCCATATACATTAGAGATAACACAAATACACTATGTATCTACAATCTTTTAATCATATTACTATCTACATCTTGCTTACATTAAGTAACCTGTCTATACTACACTACAATATAATAAACCAAATCCCTAAAGTCTAATAGTCTATAACTATAAATAAGTCCTATATTTTATATATCTATAAAAATATATATATATATTTATATAAATTATATATAGTCTATTAAACCTATAATAAATCCAGACAAAAATTCTAAATTAATAAACCACCATTACATACTAATAATAATACATATTAAATAAAAACTAAAATTCTTAGTCAAACAAATCAAATAAATACCCTAACATAGTAATCATCTCAATTACCAAATATTATAAAAAAAAACCTACAAATAAGCACTAAATGACTAAACCTAATAACCTATCCAACCACACAATAACTATATATAACAATAAGGCTAATAATCAACAACACAAATAACATATTCTAATAAAACCTAAATAATAAAAAATACAAATCATGAATAGAATTCTATAAACTAACCCTTAATCCTAAATAAATATTATAACCAAGAAAAAACATTAATCACTAAAATAAAAATCTTAATAAGAAGACTAAAAACATACCCTCCTGCCAGTTTATATATCTATAATATATATATTTTATATATATATATAAATATATATATATATATATATATATAGACTATATATATATATATCATCAAAATATGTGTGTGTGTGTGGTGTGTGATATATCTATAATGTGTATATAAATTATATATATAATATAATATCATATATATATAATATATACATAATATATACATATCTAGAATATATAATATTATAATATATATATATTCTTATAATATATTAAATATATATACCCATATATATATTCATCTGTCCATCTCCTTGTATGTATGTCTATCTACCTATCTATCTATCGACGTTTGAACAGCATAGTTTTTCCTGACTATGCCTCCTCCTCTTCTCGATTGTCCTCATGCGTTGGACGTAGCACTGTTAACAATAACAATCCCAGATGGCTTGTCCGATGGCACAACCTCCAGAATGAAAGCACACATCCTCTCCTTTGCGAGCAGTCTCTCTCCTGCGAATCTTCAGTTTGACTTCTCATGTTACTCCAACATCCAGGCTTGGGCACATACTTATTAGTAATAAAAGCAGACGTATTTTTAACTGATCGTGCGTGATATAACTCTCATCCAAAGTGGTTAGCATTCGTAATGTAAGAAAGCTTGACTAATGACATGCACACAGTCTTGTTCCTCAAGCCACGCTCGCTAGCTCCCTATTTTCAATATTTTTCTTTCTCTCTCCTGGACACTCCGCCTTCCTTAATCCATTGTCTCTATTGCCATCCAAGCTATTTTTCAACTTGAGCATTTCTCTTTGTTATACAGTTGAGCGAATTTGCTTCATATGAGGAGGAAATGTGACGTACATCTAGTGTCATCTAGCCTGTGATGTACAAAATGGATTATATATATTTTGGAAAATATGTGGCGTGTGTGGGCAGGCGGGTGGGTACCTCTCCTGAGTGACAAATTGAGCCTCCATAGCATAGTAATATATATATATATATATATATATATATATATATATATATATATATATATATATATACAGAAATGTGTAAATGAGTTTGTCAACATGCATACTTTTTTCTTTACTGAAACCACGAGGGACAACTTACTACTCACTACATGTATACAGCATGAGTTAATGTATAAGTTTTCTAAAAAAATGGTTATAAAATGCCCCTGAAAAGCTAATAATCTGCAGACTCGCTAGTCCAGGCTTCACGCCTTCGGTGCTTGCATCCTTTTATATCACACTCGGCTCTTCCCCCTGAAATCACCACTGGTTGTCTGTTGCAAGCGAGCTGGGGGTTATTACATCATATATCTTTATATCTCAGTTAACGTCTAACAAAAGGTCTTGCTTACCAATCTTTTGTGTTTATTCATTCCATGCGGAAGCATTATATACAAATTCTAGCTGCTCTATATCTGTTTTTTCTCCTCCCCTGTGTCGAGTGGCGTTCGTCCGGGATAAGTCTTTCCCACTCGCGCCATTTCTACTTTTTCTCGTCTTCCTGTGATCCTCAAATCCTCCTCTGCCTGTCAGCAATACTCTGCTCCCCTTTCCTTTTCGTGAAACTAATAATCCCGCAAGGATGTTTCGAGGCACATTTACTACTTGGATATAAATGCATTTATAGCCAGAAATCCTGTTTACACTGAGGGTGTCATCGGTGACGTCACAAGAGAGTGAGGTGGACCAATAGGAAGCAGCTACAAATTTACGTAATAATGACTTCCTCGTTTTGTAGATGACGATGTAGAAATGATAACAGATCAGATGCTGTACTCTTCACGGAACTTCAGACAGAAAATTGTGGTTACATCTTTATTCATAATCAGTGACCTTTTTATCATTAATTAAGTTAGTCAAAAGAGTGGGCTTCATGTTTGCATGTTTTCAAGGCATAATCAACGTACGATATATAACCCATCACTGTTTGATTGCCATGTGAACAGGTTCGAGCGGGGACCGGCAAGTTATCCCATCCGGCTACCCAATAACTACCAGTAACACTACACATATCTTATATGACTGTCATATAAATATATATATATATCATATATATATAAATATTGTATATATATATATATATATATATACATATATAAGTGTGTATAGATATGTATAATATATATATATATAAATATATATATATACATTTATATATATGTAAATATATGTATATATACATTTATATAACCATACATACATACACATACACACAAGCACACACACACACACACACACAGATAAACAGACACACACACACATACATATACACACTGACACTACATATATAAACGTATATATATGTACATATATATACATATTCAATATGCAAACACACACACACATCCACGTGCACACACACACACACACACACACACACACACAAACATATATATAAATA
>NW_028234414.1:6724569-6732213 GCF_977035675.1 Penaeus japonicus | reverse complement strand
GGATGTGTATCACTTTCTAACTTTTCCTTTCAGAGAGGGGACTCCCCCCCCCCCTACCCATCTACCGTCCTTGCTCTCCTACAGGCCAGACGATTCCTTACCCGCTAAACTTCTATTGATTATCAAGGCCATTTAATCATAACCAAATTGAATGTTAATGTTATATTATGTTAATGATGTATAAGATGAATGAGACAACACGGGCGGAATTTTCACCATATGATATTTCTTACAACTGCTATTTGTACCATTCATTTATAAACTGAGAATATAGATAGAACGATATATGTGAATCTACAATATATCTCACATGGACTCGAACTCGCAGTGCCTACCAAATCTGGCACTCACATTTTACACTGCCATCTGTTGTCCAACTCCATTACTAATTTTAAGCAACTAACTTTCTCCTTCGGGAGGTTGCTTGTGTTTACTTGTTCTTTGCTGTCAATTTACGCTCGTGTCGGCAGCCCCACGAACATGTGACCTTTCATTTTCTGTTCATCTCCCTATTTACGTCATCTTAAATATATATATATATATATATATATGTATATATATATATATATATATATATATATATATATACACATTTTTTTTGAATGTCTGTCTGTCTGTCTTCTGTCTGTATATTTGCCTCTCTCTCTCTCTCTCTCTCTCTTCTCTCTCTCTCTCTCTCTCTCTCTCTCTCTCTCTCTCTCTCTCTCTCTCTCTCTCTTAATGAAAACGTACTGCTGATACTGTTTATCATGGGAACAACAATGACTATAAAAGAAAAACAGTAAAGATAAAAAAACATGATAACAACGATAACAGAATGACAAAATAAACAATATCCATGGAATCAATAATAATAACAATAACAGTAACAAGATAATGATGAGAGCTAATCATAATAGAATGGACCGGAGAATGTAATGAATGTGCGATGATTGGCTCAGACGATTTCCTGCCAGCCAATCAGCGCCTCGCAGGTGAAAGGTACTGGAATGCCATACATTGTCTTATCATTACATCTATGTCTCTCATCTCTCGTGTTTACAATGATAATGAATCAGCAAGCCTTATGAAAAGCAAGACAAAGACAACGATGGTAAATAAATAAAGAAAAACAGGAATGACAGAGAAAAAGGAATCCTTTTTTGCTTTCATGTTACCATAGCGACGTCTCACTTTTTCACACGAACTTATAATAAGACTGCCAATTTATGACCAAACGTTGTGAAAAATTCCACATTAACGTCGAGACTCAAGTGATAAAATAGTTGAAGAAATTTCGAACGATTGTTCTTCATCGCAAAGAAAGGTCAGATGCAACACAATACGGAGAGATTACGAAACGTTAATTGCACGTCACCTTCGCTCGCGCCATTTCCGAGTTGTAACCGACCAAACACGCATGCGCGGAAATAATGTCGTTCAGTAGGACCGTAAGCTAATGATAATAATAATGATGATAACAATGATAATAATAATGATAGTAATGATGATAATGATAAACATAATCGTAAAGACAATAACATCGATATTGACAACAACAATAATGAGGCTAATGATGACTGAAACCATAAAAATGATAATAACAATAGTGCTAACAATAAAAATAATAAAATAATAATAATGTCGTTCAGTTGGACCGTAAGCTTTTATATCGGATGACAACCATCACCGTCATTTATGTTATTGTCATTATTATTTTCACTAAGATCACCGTTATCATTATTATTATTGATATTATGATCATTATCATTGTGGTTATTATTATCATTATCATTATTATCATCATTATAATTGTCGTTATTATTATAATTATCATTATTATTATCATAATTATTATTATTATTATAATTATCATCATTATTATCATTATTATCATTATCATTATTATTATTATTATTATCATTATTATTATTATTATTATTATTATTATTATTATTATTATTATTATTATTATTATTATTATTATCATCATCATCATCATCATTAATCTTATCATTATTATCATCATTATCATTTACATTATTACCATTATTATCAATATCATTATCATTACTATCATTATTGATATCAATATTCTTATTACTATTACCATCCCTATTATCATCATTACCATGATTATTATCCTCTTATTATTACTATTACAATGATTATCATTAGTAGTATAATCATAATGATGGTGAGGATTATAATACTGATTATGGTATAACACTTTTGACAGAGTTAATGATAATAATAGTATAAGTAATGATAATGCAAAGGATGATAATGATAATAATAAGGCTGATGATGATGATGATAATGATTATGATAATAATAATGATAACAGATAACGATAATAATAATAATAATAATAATAATAATAATCATAATGATAATAATAATGATGATAATAATAATAATAATAATGATAATAATGATTATAATAATGATAATAATAATGATGATAACAATGATAATGATAATGATAGTAATGATGATAATGATAAACATAATCGTAAAGACAATAACATTGATATTGACAACAACAATAATGAGGCTAATGATGACTGAAACCATAAAAATGATAATAACAATAGTGCTAACAATAAAAATGATTATGATGAGGAAGATAATCATGATAATAATATGATGATGATAGTAATGATGTCAGTAATAATGATGATAGTAATATTGATAATAATGTTGATGATAATAATAATGGTAATAATATTGATAATGACAGTAATGATTGCAATGATAATGATGTTGAAACTAATACTAATGATAACAATAATGATAATGATCTTGATATCAATTATCATGTTGTTAATAGTAACAGTAATAACAATGAAGATAATAAAGATTATGAAAATGATGACACATTATCATATTCATCATTATCATTGTTATTGTGTTTTAAAGATTGTTGTCGTATCTGTGATTATTGTTATTATCAACCTTATTATTGTCATTGATATTGTTGTTGTTATTGCTAATAATAATGATAGCATTATTATTAGTATCATTAGTATGATCATTACTTCATTGCTGTCATCATATTTATTACTATTATCATTATCATTGTTTTCATTACTATTACTATCATGATTATATTTATCATTATTGTTATTATTACTTTTGCTATCATTATCAATATTGTTACTATCATTACCATTATCATCCCCAACATCATTATCATTACCACACATTACTTTGGTGTCATCATTAACATTATCACTCCTACAGTAACAAACCCATTTATTAATAGCAAACACAAAAGACAACAACAACAAATACAAGAACATAATAATAATGATATACGCAAATGATAAGAAAGATCGAGAGAAGATCTGGCGGCCACGAAGCTCTCGCCGAATACAATGGAGTCTTCATTTGCCAAGTAACTATATAACTGTTCATTCCACGTGTGTTCCAGCGGGGAAGGTGTTCCAGCGGGGAAGGTGTTCCAGCGGGGAAGGTGTTCCAGCGGGGAAGGTGTTCCAGCGGGGGAGGTGTTCCAGCGGGGAAGGTGTTCCAGCGGGGAAGGTGTTCCAGCGGGGAAGGTTGCCACGCGGAAGGTGCCCAGCGGGGAAGGTGTTCCAGCGGGGAAGGTGTTCCAGCGGGGAAGGTGTTCCAGCGGGGAAGGTGTTCCAGCGGGGAAGGTGTTCCAGCGGGGAAGGTGTTTGTTCCCAGCGGGAAGGTGTTCCAGCGGGGAAGGTGTTCAGCGGGAAGAGTGTTCCACGGGGGAGGTGTTCCAGCGGGTAGGGTGTCCAGCGGGGAACGTGTACCACGGGAAGGTGTTTTCCAGCGGGAAGGGGTTCAGCGGGGAGGTGTTTCCCGCGGGGAAGGTGTTCCAGCGGGGAAGGTGTTCCAGCGGGGAAGGTGTTCCAGCGGGGGAGGTGTTTTTATTGGCTTTTATTTTTTGTTTTTGTGTTATTTTTGTTTTTGTTTGGTGTTTGTTGTATTGTTTGTTTCCAGCGGGGAGGTGTTCCAGCGGGGAACGTGTTCCAGCGGGGAAGGTGTTCCAGCGGGGAAGGTGTTCCAGCGGGGAAGGTGTTCGAGCGGGAAGGTGTTCCAGCGGGAAGGTGTTCCAGTTCCAGCGGGGAAGGTGTTCCAGCGGGGATTACGGTGTTGTTTCCAGCGGGGGGAGGTGTTCCAGCGGGGAAGGTGATTCAGCGGGGAAGGTGTTCCAGCGGGGAAGGTGTGCAGCGGGATCGGAAGGTTTTCCAGCGGGGGAGGGGGTTCCAGCGGGGAAGGTGTTCCTGGGAGGAAGGTGTTCCAGCGGGGAAGGTGCGGCAGCGGGGAAGGTGTTCCAGCGGGAAGGTGTTCCAGCGGGGAAGGTGTTCCAGCGGGGAAGGTGTTCAGCGGCAGGTGTTCCAGCGGGGGAGGTTTCCCAGCGGGGAAGTTTCCAGCGGGAAGGTGTTCCAGCGGGGAAGGTGTCTTCCAGCGCGAAGAGTTCCCAGCGGGAAGGTTGTTCCCAGCGGAAGGTTTCCAGCGGGGAAGGTGTTCCAGCGGGGAAGTGTTCAACGGGGAAGGTGTTCCAGCGGGGAAGGTGTTCCAGCGGGGAAGGTGTTCCAGCGGGGGAGGTGTTCCAGCGGGGAGGGGGAAGGTGTTCCAGCGGGGGAGGTGTTCCAGCGGGGAAAAGTTTTCACGTGGAAGGTTTCCAGCGGGGGAGGTGTTTCCAGCGGGGAAGGTGTTCCAGCGGGGAAGGTGTTCCAGCGGGGAAGGTGGGTATCCAGACGGAAGGAGTCCACGGGGAAGGTGTTCCAGCGGGGAAGGTGTTCCAGACGGGAAGGTGTTCCAGCGGGGAAGGTGTTCCAGCGGGGAAGGTGTTCCAGCGGGGAAGGTGTTCCAGCGGGGAAGGTGTTCCAGCTGGAAGGTGTTCCAGCAGAGTGAGTTCCCAGCGGGGAGGTGTTCCCGCGGGGGAAGGTGTTCCAGAGGGGAAGGTGTCCCAGCGGAAGTGGCAGCGGGGTAGGTGTTCCACGGGGAGGTGTTCCAGCGGGAAAGGTGTTCCACGGGGAAGGTGTTCCAGCGGGGAAGGGGAAGGTTGTTCCAGCGGGAAGGTGTTCCAGCGGGGGTGTTCTGCGGAGGTGTTCCAGGGAGGGTGTTCCAGCGGGAAGTGTTCCAGCGGGAAGGTGTTCCAGCCATCGGGAAGGTGTTCCAGCGGGGAGGTGTTCCAGCGGGTCAAGGTGTTCCAGCGGGGAAGGTGTTCCAGCGGGGAAGGTGTTCCAGCGGGGAGGTGTTCCATTCCACAGCGGGGAGGTGTTCTGCGGGGAAGGTGTTCCAGCGGGAGGTGTTCCAGCGGAACGGGTGTTCCAGCAGCGGGGAAGGTGTTCCAGCGCGAACGGGGAAGGTGTTCCAGCGGGAAGGTGTGTCCAGCGGGAAAAGTTGAGGTGTTTCCAGCGGGAAGGTTCCAGCGGAGTTCCGGAAGGGTCGGAAGGTGTTCCCGGGGGGAGGTGTTTCCAGCACGCGGGGAGTGTTCCAGCGGGGAAGGTGTTCCAGCGGGAGGTGTTCCAGCGGGAAGGTGTTCCCTGCGGGCGGAGTTCAGGGAAAGGTGTTCAGCGGGGAAGGTGTTCCAGCGGAGTGTTCCACGGAGGTGTTCCAGCGGGGAAGGTGTTCCAGCGGGGAAGGTGTTCCAGCGGGGAAGGTGTATCAGCGGGAGTGTTCCAGCGGGAAGAGGTTCCAGCGTGGAGGTGTTCCCAGCGGGGAAGGTGTTCCTCGGCTGGGAAGGTGTGTCCCGCGGGAAGGGGTGTTCCATTCCAGCGGGGAGGTGGTTCCAGCGGGGAAGGTGGTTCCAGCGGGAAGGAGGTTGTTTCAGCGGGGGCGGTGTTCCCGCGGGGAAGGTTGTTCCAGCGGGGAGGTGTTCCAGCGGGGGAGGTGTTCCAGCGGGAGGTGTTCCAGCGGGGAAGGTGTTCCAGCGGGGAGGTGTTCCAGCGGAAGGTGTTCCAGCGGGGGAAGGTGTTCCAGCGGGGAAGGTGTTCCAGCGGGGAAGGTGTTCCAGCGGGGAGGGAAGGTGTTCCAGCGGGAAGGTGTTCCAGCGGGGAAGGTGTTCCAGCGGGGAAGGTGTTCAGGGGGAAGGTTTCCAGCGGGAAGGTGTTCCAGCGGGGAAGTATAGGTGTTCCAGCGGGAAGTGGTTCGCAGGCGGGAAGGTGTTCCAGCGGGGAAGGTGTTCCAGCGGGGAAGGTGTTCCAGCGGGAAGGTGTTCCAGCGGGAGTTTCCAAGCGGGGAAGGTGTTTCCAGCGGGGAAGGTGTTCCAGCGGGGAAGGTGTTCCAGCGGGGAAGGTGTTCCAGCGGAAGTGATCCACGGGAAGGTGTTTCCAGCGGGGGAGGTGTTTCCAGCGGGAAGGTGTTCCAGCGGGAAGGTGTTTCCAGCGGGGAAGGTGTTTCGGATTTCCAGCGGGGAAGGTGTTCCAGCGGGGAAGGTGTTCCAGCGGGGGAGGTGTTCCAGCGGGGAAGGTGTTCCAGCGGGGAAGGACGGTATGTTCAGCGGGGAAGGTGTTCCAGCGGGAAGGTGTTCCAGGGGAAGGTTTTTCCAGCGGTCCCAGCGGGGAGGTGTTCCAGCGGGGAAGGTGTTCCAGCGGAGGTGTTACACGGGGAAGGTGTTCCAGCGGGGAAGGTGTTCCGGGGGAAGGTGTTTTTTTCCAGCGGGAAGGTGTTCCAGCGGGGAGAAAGGTGTGCCAGCGGGAAAGGTGGTTTGCCAGCGGAGTGTTCCAGCGGGAAGGGGTTCCAGCGGAAGGTGTTCCAGCGGGGAATGTTCCATCGGGAAAACGCTCTTGTTTCAAAACGTCAAGCAATCGCTCTCGCTCTTTAAATACTGGTCAGAATTTCATGATTATTCTGTGATGTTTTTTATATATCTTTTTATTTTTTATTATTATTGTTTTTTTACTAAGCAGTAGTAGACTTACACTAAGAAGCTGTCAATTCTGTGATTTTTTTTTTTTTTTTTTTTTTTTTTTTTACATTTTTATGGACATTAAGAATAAGGTTCCAGCGGGGAAGGTGTTCCAGCGGGGGAGGTGTTCCAGCGGGGAAGGTGTTCCAGCGGGGAAGGTGTTTTCAGGGAGGATGGTCCCGCGGGAAGGTGTTTCCAGCGGAAGGTGTTCCAGAGGGAAGGTGTTTCCAGCGGGGGGGTGTTCCAGCGTGGAAGGTGTTCCAGCGGGGAAGGTGTTCCCATTCCAGCGGGGAAGGTGTTCCAGCGGGGAAGGTGATCCCGCGGGAAGGTTGTTTCCAAGGTTTTTCCCAGCGGGGAAGAGGTTCCAGCGGGGAAGGTGTTCCAGCGGGGAAGGTGTTCCAGCGGGGGAGGTGTTCCAGCGGAAGGGGGGGTGTTTCCAGCGGGGAAGGTGTTCCACAAGCTGCGGGAAAACGCGCGAGGGTGTTCCAGCGGGGGAAAAACGGTCGGTTCCACCAATCCAAGCGGGAGCAATCGCTCTGACTGTTTCAAGATGGACTGTCAGATATCTTGTGATGGTGTGATATATATCTTTTTAATTTTTTTATTATTATTGATTTTTTAGATTTTTATATATCTTTTATTTATTTTCTATTATAATTGTTTTTTTATAAGCGGGATGGACTGTCAATTTTCATGAATTATGACTGTGGAATGTTTTTATATATCTTTTTAAATTTTTTAATATTATTGTTTTTACTAAGCAGTAGTAT
>NW_028234414.1:6714569-6719569 GCF_977035675.1 Penaeus japonicus | reverse complement strand
TGGTCATTATTTTTTTTTTAAATTCAGTATAACACCATACATAAACTTAATAAATACCGTTTGCTTTTTGTAGCACACGGCCGAGTCACAGTAAGCGAGGTGTTGTTTATGTCCATTTGTATCATCTTAGCAAAGAATAAATATTGATCAGAGAATCAGAGCGGCTTCCATATTATTTCATCCTATCAACTACCTTGGCCAATCCAGCCCGTGAGATCAAGAGGAACTTCGAAATGACATGACATCAGAAGCGTCTGGTCACCAAGTAGTCAGATCAGCTGACCTGCTGGTGGCTCCACGGAAAAATAGTTACCAAGCGAATGTTTCTCATACCTATTATTGCTACGGCAAATGCAACAACAGCAATGGTAATAATGACATAGGTAGCAATGATGGTGATAGTAAATATGATAATGATAATGATAATGATTATAATAATAATAATAATGATAATGGCAATAATATCAATAATAATTGAAGTAATAAGAATCATTATTATGGTTAGTAGCAATGATAAAAGTGATGCTAATGATATTATAGTGATAATGATAATGATGGTAATGATGATGGTTATGATGGTGATGATAATAATCATAGTAATAATCAAGACAATGATAATCATACTACTGTTACTAATGATAACAATAATTATGATGATAACAATAATGATAAGGTTAATAATAATGATGATAATGATAACAATAGTAATGGTGATAACAAAAATAATAATAATAACAATGACAGTAGTGATATTACCAATAATCCTAATGAAAAGGATGATTATTGGAACAACAGTAATGATGATAATGACAACAATGATAATAGTGATGATAGTGCTAAACGACCACTACAATAATGATATCACTATTAAGAAATCAGTGAATAATGGTAATCAGATTAATAATGGTAATAATGAGGATGGTGATAATAATAAGGAAAAACAGGACAATGGCGAAAAGAATGACAATAACAGCAAAACATCAAGGATAATAATGATGTTAATTACAACAGCAATGATTACACCAACACGGCTCATGATGATAATGCTAAGAGAACCAATGCCCTGATCACATTGATAACATTAACATTATAATGATAAGGGAAATAATAACAATTGTAACGACGAGTAATGAGGATAATAGTGATGACGATAATGATGATAATATTGATGACGATAATGATGATAATATTGATGACGATAATGATGATAATATTGATGACGATAATGATGATAATATTGATGACGATAATGATGATAATGATGTCATCATTAATGATAATGACAATACGAGAAGAATGATGATAGGGATACTATTTATACTACTAGTAATAATGATGATAATAATGATAAAAAAATGGTAATTACGATGATAAAGATGATGATAATGATAATAAAAGTAATAATGATAATGATAAAAGTGATGCTAATAACTATGATAATGATGAAAATGATTGATGACAATATTTATAATAATAGTGATAATTGCAATAATGTTGATGGTAATAATAGTTCTGATAATGATAATAATGATTTTCATCATCATGATAATGATAATGATAAAAAGATAATAATGGTAACAAAGATAACAATCCTGATAATACGAATGGTGATGATAAGAAGAGTAATACAAATAATGATGATAATAACAATTGTAATGATGATGATATAACAATAATAGTGATGATGATAACAATAATGATAACAAGAAGCATGGCAACGAAGATGATGACAATAATGATAATTGAGGCGATAATAATAGTGATAATAGAAATAATGATATGAATATTGATGACAATTACAATAAGAATGGTAATGATGATATTAATGATAAAGATAATAATTGTGATAATAAGAGCAGTAGTACTAATATCGTTAATACTGGTAGTAATGATTTTGATAATGATGGCAAAAATGATAATAAAAATGGTAACAATAATTGTGACAGTAATACTGATAATGATCATAATTAAAATGAAAATAATGGTGATAAGAATGATAACGGTGATAGTAATAATAATGAAACTTGATAATAATGCTATATACTAATAATAGTAATTATAAAAAATAACGATAACAGTATTGGTAATAAAACATAATAGTAATAATGATAGTATTGACATTAACGGTAATGATGATAATGATAATAACGATGATAATAACGATAATGATGATAATGATAATAATGATGATAATAACGATAATGATGATAATGATAATAATGATGATAATAACGATAATGATGATAATGATAATAATGATGATAATAACGATAATGATGATCATAATGGTGATAATTATAATGGCGATGGCAATGCTCAAAATAATGACGGTAATGCTAAAGGTAATTTTAATACTAAAGATAATGATAATAAAAATGGCAATAGGATCATAATAGCAGTGGCAGCAACAACCCTAATAGCAACACCTGCAACTGGAATAGCCGCAACCACACCACGCCTGCAACCGCGCGGGAAATTCGACCAGCAGTGAGAGCGATGGTCATAGGGTCGTGACCTGCTTGACCTTCCAACGCCTTTCTACCACGACCTGCGTTCTCGTCTGCCCCGTTAAGGGAGGTGGTCTACTTATTAAATTGTGTAAGTGAATTGGTAAGTACGTTACAATAATGGAAGGTTTGGCGCAGTTATATTTTTGCGCTCGGTTTAGAGTTCGGGAGTTGATCTAGGTTATGGACGAATGGATACAGTGGTGTGTGTGGGTGTGTGGATGTGTGGATGTGTGGATGTGTGGATGTGTGTGTGTGTGTGGACGTGTGCGTGTGTGTGTGTGTGTGTGTGTGTGTGTGTGTGTGTGTAGTTTATGCGTGGGGATAAGGAGATTATAACTGGCTGGTGGACAGAGAACTATGATTACATTTCTTTCGAGCAAATCGAGTCTTATTTATGAAAATGGACATCAAAAGGGAAAGAAGCAAAGCTTCATTAATCCCGGATTTAGGTCTGAGACTTTTATCAGTTTTTAAATCTTTTGCTTGCCCGATTATCAATCGTTTTGGCGTGTATGGTAAGGGCGGGGGGGGGGGGCGTAACAGGTATGCATATGAGTTTATGTGTAATGTGGCATTTACACAATAATATACACATATCGGCATCATGTGCACTGCTATACATACACTGTTTCGAGACATAGCGTGATGTACACATCCATCTGTTCACGGTGATGCATATATGTCCACATGTATGCAGGCATGATGTAAGTGTCCACTTTAATCAAACATCTACGGCGAACCACCCTCCCGCACGTACACGTACATATTTATACGGCGTTATGTACACAGTGATACGAGTCAGCGTCGAGCCCACTGCCATGTGCACGAGGCAGCAGCCAGGGACGGTCAGGTAACGGCTTCGCAGGAAGAGTCGTGTGCAGGTCGCTGGGGCTGCCCCGCGGCCTGCTCGGTGGCCGCTCCCTGCTCGGCGGCCCTCTCGTCAGATGTCACCTGGGTCGTCGCTGCGTCCCCTTGTGACCCCGGTGGCATTCCTCGTCCCGTCACTGTTCTCACGGCTGGACACGTTTCATTGTAATTTACCATGTTACCATGCTACCTGTGTGAGCGCCGTCACGTCACCATACCACATGTGACCCATGTCACATCACCTGTGTCAAACCTTCAGTCATGTCGCTTATCCACCTGTGTCATCCACCTGTCACGTCACCATACCACCTGTGACACACCCTCCGTCACATCACCGTCCTACCTGTGTCACAACCTCTTTCACATCACTGTGTCAAATGTATAGTCAAATCTCAGTATCACCCACCTCATGCCCTCCGTCTCATCAAAGTACCATGCGTCACACCCACCGTCTCATCACCGCCCTGCCTGTGTCACACTCTTCGTCACATCACTGTCTCATGTCCATGCATATGTCAGAGGAATGAAGAGAAGGGCGCTTGGCCAAGAGTGTGGGATACGGCCTTTGGGCCTTTGGGCTTTGTCCAATGTGCATTAGTATTGCCTGCGGATGCAGGAGTAGGATCATACAAGGTTTTGCACAGGGCGTGTGGACAAAGGCGTTTCGGCCGAGGGTGTATGTGTGTGGGCGGTGGTGTGTGGGCACCTGGGCATGGCGCGGCGGAGCAGGTCGGAGGAGCAGGCTTGGCAGGGGCGAGCTGCTCAGTATTGACTGTGTCCGTGTGGGAGAAACGTCTGGAGGATCACTAACGCTACACTTTCTTCCACGAGATCTGTTGGTTAGTTATTCCGCGAGGCATTGTGTTCTGAGGACCTGCACTGTGGCGAGGAGTAGTTTGGTGTGATGTGAGGCCGCCACAAAATGCGATGGCACAGTGCTAAGACATACATGTTATGATGGGTCTTGTATAATTCTTCTAAAAGTGCAATTTTGCGTTATTTTACGTGCACGCATTTTATCCATTCGATTCTGAAGCGGTTGATAACTACCAGATGGAGCAACGGGCCACGTTGCTCACCAAAAGGGAAAGGAAATGCCTTTCCCTGGACGCGGCGGCGGCGGCGGCGAGTTCGTGGTATTGCTGCCGATGATAACGATACCTGGAAGTCGAAAAAATGTGATTCTTATGTTGCATGAGAGCCAAAGAGGAATGGAAAATTGATCAAGACAACACGGGTCTTTGATATTGAAGTTGATAACGAGTTGAAGAGACGTGTGTGGGCAAAGGTGACGCGTGTGTGGTTTGGGTTAACGTGACGCGTCGATGTTACGCTGTGCCGCGCCCACGAGAGGAACATCGGTGGACTTTGAACGGCCAGATTGCATACGGGATTTCTATGGTGATAATGACAGTGTCGCAATCTGTTGATGGGGATCGTAGTAATGGAGATATCACTATACCGTTACAGAGAGGGACAATTTTGACTCTCATCACTTGGAGATATTACTACACTTTCATGCCATAGGGAGACGGTTGATATTGCATGCAATTGGCGAGTGAGAGGACTACACTTTCCATACGAGAGGGATAGCGTCGCACACGAAAAAAAAGTCGAATCACA
>NW_028234414.1:6704569-6707069 GCF_977035675.1 Penaeus japonicus | reverse complement strand
GTTGCATTCTTGTAGGTCTTGCTTGTATCAAGGTTAGGAAAAGTATTATACATGCTTTCCTTAAATAAGGATATTTCCTGTACACGTTAACAGTATTATTCCTCACTTATTTACATCTCCAGGAATCCCAGTATTGTTATTACTTCAAATATTACCTCTGTGATATTGATGAAGAGTATAACAAAAGAGCTTTGCAATAAATATAAGGATTCTAATGATGATCTTGTTAAGAATTATGGATGGGATATTAGTAATGAAAATGACAATAATATTTATAATATTGTTAATAATGATGGCGAATAAAATGTTGAGGAAAATGATAATGACGGTGGTAATAATTCGAGTGAAAATGATGATGATGGTGACGATAATGTTATTGATAATGGTAATGGTAAAGATAATGATAATGATAATGAAATGATAATGATGATGATGACAATGATGGTAATGATAATTATGAGGAGAATGATGGTAATGATAATGATAACAGTGATGAATAACAATACTAAGATAGCAATAATAATGATAATGATAATAATAATAATGATGATAATGTTATAAGTAATGATAATAAAGATTATATAAATGATTATGATAGTGATGATAATGATAATAATGATATTAATGATAATAATAAAATTAATGGTAGTAATGATAATAATTGTAATAATAGTAACAATAATGATAATAGAAATAACAATATCGATATGATGATGATGATAATGATGATAATGATGATGATGGTGATGATGATGATGGTCATGATGATGATAATGTGATGATGGCGATAGTACCAGATGATGACGATATTGATGATGATGATAATGATGATGATGATAATGATGATGATGATGATGATGACGACGACTATGATGATAACCCTAACCTATGTTCCTCCAGAATTAAAATAACAATACAGATAACAGAAGTTGCAAAAGGTCACATAAAGGTAGGTCGCTATGAACCAGCTAGGCGTCTCATGGTATTACAAAAAGGTCAGTAGAATCCGGAGACCCGACGTGCATGACCTTTTTCTGCATGACATTTTTGCCCCATTCAACCTTGGAGGTTTTACCATAGCTTTAGTCCTCCTGATACTTTTTCTTTGACTTTTTATTCACTAATTTGTCTTGTTTTTTTTTTTTTTTTTTTTTTTGATGTTTTTGTTTTTTTATTTATTTGTTTTTTTTTTTTGTTTTTTCATAATAATTTTTTTTCTTTCGCATCAATTATACATCCGTTATCCGCGGTTCGATTGCGGATAAAGGAGAAGACTCCGTTAGTCTTGTATAACTTGAGGTTTGTTATGCTTTACATACGAAAAGGTCGGTTGTGCTTCGTTGAGTCTGCTTTCTTTGGATCCATTCAGTTCCCGCCACTGGAACTGCGACCAAAACAAACTGATGTATAAAGACTCAAACTGTATTTTATCTAATGGAATTCGTGGGTTATGCTGTTGGTATCTATTAAGTCTAAAGAAGATGACGAGGGCATCGAAGACATTAGTGTAATTATTACATTACTCACAGAGTAACATTTCCATAATAAAAATCATCATACCGTTAACAACGGTATTACTATATTTCCCTTGGTTATTTCTCCCCTAAAATCACCATTGTATCGCTAGAGCTACCATATTTTTTTCTCTCTTTTTTTTTATTTTCGACAAAACTGTTAGTCACTGCCAGTCCTACTAATTCGAAAAACAGCAGGATTTCTCCTTCTATTTAATCTCCCTCTCCTTCAGCCTGACGAAAGAAAGAGGAAGAAGCCAATTAATTAATTAACGAAATTTTACCTATTTCTGATTCCTCAAAAAGACCTTTACGTCAGGAAGTCGCAAGGCGCAAATTGGCTTAAACCATCGCAAGAGCACCTCCGCCCAGCGCTCTCGGAGACCGATTATAATGGAGTAATTTTCCTACACTGCTGATTTGATGGTGAATGCGCATGTGTGGCATCGTGTGGTGACTGAGATCCTCTCCCCCTCCTCTCACCCTCCTCTCCCCCTCCTCTCCCCCGCATCTCCACCTCCTCTGCTCCCTCCCCTCTCCCTCATCCCTCCTCACTCCTTCCTTCCCTCCCCTCCTCCTCCTCCTCCTCCTCTCACCCTCCATCCAACCACCCCACCCCCCCCCCCCCCCCCCCCCTACCCACCACCCACCCTACTCCCCCCCCCCCCCCCCCACCCCCCCCCCCCCCCACCCCAACCCCCCCCCCCCCACCCCCCCCTCCCCCCCCCCACCCCCCCCCCCACCCCCACCCCCCCCCCCCCCCCCCCCCCCCCCCCTCCAACCCCAACCCCCTCCCCCCCCCCCACCCCCACCACCCACCCCCTACCCCCCCCCCCCCCCCCCCCCCTTTTCTTTTTTCTTCCCTTCCCCCTCGTCTGACCCCACTCGCCCTCCTCTCTCTACTCATCTCTCTCTCTCTCTTCTTCCCTTCCTTTCTCCCCGTCCCCAACCCCCTCCCCTCTCCCGCTCTCTCCTCCTCCCTCCCT
>NW_028234414.1:6692069-6694569 GCF_977035675.1 Penaeus japonicus | reverse complement strand
TGTTGTTGTTTCCTGTGAATCAGCTGAGATTCGGAAGAAAAGGATCACTATTTTAGGATCGTTGAAATCTCCTAGTTTTACGCGTTCCCGACAGATGCCTTAAGATATTCCATATGCTAATCCTAATCAGTCATTCCATCAGCAAATCGCATCCCTTTGGAAAAACTAATCCCTCTCTATCCTATATCCTAATCCTTCTCCCTTCCCCCTCCTCCTTTATCCCTTGTCCGTCCCCGTCATCTGGCCCCCACAAAGTCGCAGGTTCCCGCGTGGTGGAGGAACCTGGTTGCAAGAGGGACATCGGCATCATCTCTCGCCAACAGCCTCCATCACCGAGGATGTCACTGACCTGCAGTGTGGGCGAGAGGGGAGGGGGCACAGAGGGGAGAGCGGAGGGGGGGAGGTGGGGCGCCTGGAGGTCACTTGTACCCTTGATTCTTTTCTTGAAGGTGGGTGAGCGTTAGTGTGGATGAGTGTGATTGCAGATGTAGGTATGACTACTAGACTGGATGAATGCGAATTTAAGTGTGGACGAATTGCCAAATGAATTGGGGCAAGTGTGAGTGAGTATGAATGAATAAGGGGACGAGTATCATAGGTGAGTGTGAATGAATACGTGTTAGAAGGGTATGTGAATAGAAACAGGAATGGAAATAAGAGTGCGTACATGTATCTCATAGAAACTAGTATGTAAACGAACTTAGTCCAGTCAACCGGCATGAATTTACGAGAAGTTAAAAACGACTATATCTCACAGCAAACCAACATTAAAGAATCAAGTTACCTTCCCTTCTCATACTGAAATCTAGAATCTGATGTTCAATCACCGCCACATAACTAACATGCGCAGACATTAGAGTTGTCATGCGCAAACAGAGGAATCATAAGAAGCAGGCGTGTTGACTCTCATGTCTCCATGATGACTTTGCGTTTGTATGTTGGCCAGCAGTTATCCGGCCATGAAGACCTGGCAGCGATTTGTGTATGTGTGTATGTGCGTGTGTGTACGTATGCGACTGTATTTGTATTTGTGTGTATGTGTGTCTCGGGATATTTTGCGTGTCTATGTGTGCATATGTGACTGTATGTGTGCGCTTCTGTGTGCGTGCGTGTTTATGGAAGTTTGTGTGTGTGTATGATTGTGTATGTGTAAATATGTCTGTAGTTGTTTATGTGTGTGTGTGATTGTATATGTGACTGTGTATGTATACTATATGCGTGGATGAGTGTGTGCAGGATGAGCACCAACTCCCACACGCGCGGACACTCAAACCCGCTCTGGTCAAGCAATGCCATAAGAAACCATTCCGGTCTTGGGTGAAGTAAGGCCAGCCCGCGGGACCGATATCACTCTCTCGCCGGTCAACATTCCCTCTGCTTGCCTCAGTCTCTCTCTCTCTCTCTCTCTCTCTCTCTCTCTCTCTCTCTCTCTCTCTCTCTCTCTCTCTCTCTCTCTCTCTCTCTCTCTCTCTCTCTCTCTCTCTATATATATATATATATATATATATATATATATATATATATCCCTCCCTCCCTCTCTCTCCTTCTCCCTCTTACTTCCTCTCTCTCTCTCTCTCTCTTGCTATTCCCGCTATCGCTCTTTCTCTCCTTCTCTATTTCTTTCTGCCTTACCTTGGCGCCACCTAGTAACCGTTAGGCAGACAGAATGCGACAGCTCCCTGGGTAGAGTGGCGGGGCAGTTGGAGCGAGGGGGTGATAGGGATATGGGGGGGGGGGTGTCAGGGAGCCGGAATATGACTCATTCCTGCCGTGGCCCTTCCCTCGCCCCGCGCCCTTTGCGAGGCGCTTCTGGCAGGGCTTGGTACACCTGTACTATGATCTGAATTAGGATTGATAAACGAATGCAAACATACATGCATATATATAATCGATATCTGTGTGTGACAAATTGCATATACATACATATATAAAAGTATCTATATGTATGCATATTCATGTACACATATGTATATGTCATTATTTATATATGTATAATCATATATATATTATATATATATATATATATATATATATATATATATAGATATATATATATATATATATATATATATATATATATAGCGATCATTGGGAAAAATAGATGCAAAGAAAGGATTAGAACAAACGAGCGTGGTGAGGCAAAGAGAGAAATCAGTGGCTACGAAGCGTGGCACATTTCTCATGAGTCTGTCATATCAGTCAGTATATTGCACCTGATTATGTCGTTCACAGCCTCCTCCTCCCCTCACTCTCTATTGCCCTTTCTCTATTTTTCACTCACTCACTCTCTCTCTCTTCTCCCATTTTCTCTCTCTCTCTCTCTCTCTCTCTCTCTCTCTCTCTCTCTCTCTCTCTCTCTATATATATATATATATATATATATATATATGTGTGTGTGTGTGTGTGTGTGTGTGTGTATGTATATATATACATATATATATATATATATATAATATATATATATATACATATATATATATATATATATACATATATATCC
>NW_028234414.1:6679569-6682069 GCF_977035675.1 Penaeus japonicus | reverse complement strand
TATTATTGTCAGTAGTAGTGGTAGAAGTAGTAGTACTGTCACCATCATAATCTTTATCATGAACATCATTATTGTCATTATTATCATCAATAGCATTATCATCTTCACTATAATAATTATTGTTACTATTGTTATAATTATTTTGATAATTACCATTATCAATATAGTCATCATTATCTTTGTTATTATAATCATTATCATAATTACGGTTGCTATTATTACTATCGTAATTACTATTATTATAATTATCATCACTGTCATTATCAGCATCACTTACCATCACCATGCTTACAATATTACTATCACTCTCGTCATTGTCTTTATTTCGGTATTGGTATTATCAATATAATTTATAATCATTATTATCACATCGCAGTGCTTGAGCCGCTGCCCCTTTTCTGTTTCATTTCACAACTGCCCTTCTAGTCTAGGGAGGGAGAGAATTGGAGAAAGAAAATTGCCAATTGGACTCAGTTCTTGATCAGCTGACAACCTGTGCGTCACTGTGAACATTACCATTGATGACATTGGTTTTGTTTCTGTTGAATGAATTCATTCATATCCCCCAATTGATGTGGGCATGTAGTAGGGACGCATGTTCCTCATCCAGACATCAGATGCCTTCCATGCGGGAGGGTGCGGGCGTGCGGGCGGGGGCAGCGGCCTGGGTGCGGGCAGGTGGCCTCTCCTTCCCTCTCCTGCCGCAGAGATGGTGTCGAGCGTCTGGCAGCGCGGCGGTGACGTCAGGCAAGACGTGTGGTTCACCTGAGGCTTTCAGTGTCTTGTGGAGTTCCAGTGGAAGGGGACGAGTGCGCGTGCGTCCCTGGGTCGCTCTTACTTTGTGTCCGTGTCACTTCTGTGTGTTTTATTCCCTCGATTGCACTCGCGTGTGAATCAATATTATTCCGAGATTCACGAGAGGATATATTAGTCGGAGGGACAAGACACCTAAAGCGAAGGAGAAAAAGTGAGACGAAGGAATATATATATATATATATATATAGCAGTGCAATGTCTCCACCATGAACCACGGACGAGCTGGCTGTAAGTTGCAACACGAGCGTTTTTCTGCCATTGAGTAACGAAAAGGGGCTGGGCTTCCAGCGCCGTCATCATTTTGGCCTAAAAACATTCTTGGGCCATTTTCCTCTTTGACAATTTCTGATAACATCTGATATAGGCGTTTCAGTTGTAGAAAGAAATAGATGTACATGCATCTGTTTTTGCAACTGTGAGGTTAGCGGCTTTGGGTGTCGGGGCACGTCGGAGCAGCCAGGTGTGACCTGAGTGTGATGGTGAATGTCAGGTACCTCGTGCGGCGTCCAGACACAATGAACAATTGTTGACCTGCAAGAACACAATCTCTCTCTCTCTTTCTCTATCTCTTTCTTTCTCTTTCTCTCTCTCACTCACTCTCTCACTCTCTCTCTCTGTCTTTGTCTCTATCTCTGTCTCTCTGTCTGTCTCTGTCTCTGTTTCTGTCTCTGTCTCTATCTCTGTCTCTCTGACTGTCTCTCCCTCCCCCCCTCCCACCCCCTCTCTCTATCTCTCTCCTCTTCTCTCTCTCTCCTCCCTCTCCCCCCTCTCTCTCTCTCTCTCCCCTCTTCTCTTCTCTATCTGTCTCTCTCTGTCTCTCCCTCCCCTCCGTTCCTCTCTCTCTCTCTCCCTCTCCCTCTCTCTCTCTCTCTCTCTCTCTCTCTCTCTCTCTCTCTCTCTCATCTCTCTCTCCCCTCTCCTCCCCTCTCTCTGTCTCTCTCTCCCTCTCTGTCTCTGTCTCTATCTCTGTCTCTCTGTCTGTCTCTCCCTCCCTCCCCCCTCCGTTCCTACCTCCCCCCCTCCCCCCCCTCTCTCTCTCTCTCTCTGTCTCTGTCTCTCTGTCTGTCTCTCCCTCCCTAACCCCCCTCCGTTCCTCCCTCCCCCCCCCCCCCTCTCTCTCTCTCTCTCCCCCCCCCCCCCCCCCCTCTCTCTCTCTCTCTCTCTCATTTTCTGTTTGTGTGTGTCTACGTGCCTGCGTCTGTATGTGCGTTTTTGCCACCTGCGAAGCGTATTTCCATCAGGACGACAGTTCATAATTACGTAAATTAACAACAATGAGATGCGCCTACTTGGGATTATGTGCGTTAGGACGTCACCTTCTGAATCCGACTTTTTACAGTAAGCCGTAAGAGTGCGTGGCTCTGTTTTGTCTCCATGAGTGTGTTTTGTATTGCCACTGTTAATGGGTTTGTCATACTATAAATCGTAAATCTGCGAGGACTTGCATATAAGGTTGTCGTCGCATAAACATGTTATGATAAAACAAGAATCATGCACTACCTCGTCCATATGTATTCGTCTGTTCCTTGAATCACTGTCTTTTTGTGGAAGCGTCAGTCATGAAGTTACCTTCTGAATGTGCAAGTCAATCCATCATCTTAATCGTCGGCGTATGAGTCATAGCGACGCGTCTTCCATTATTGTTGCGTTTATTATGTGTGTGTGTACACACACACACACACAC
>NW_028234414.1:6669569-6677069 GCF_977035675.1 Penaeus japonicus | reverse complement strand
TTATCATCATCATTACTATTACTATTATCATTGTCATTATAATTATCATTGCCATTATTATTATCATCATATATTATATCATCATCATCATCATCATCACCATCATCATCCTTTTCATTACCATTGTCTTTATGATCATCATCAACATTTTACACTTTATCATTATGATGATAACAATTATCAATAGGATTATCAACGGATGATTATGAAGATATTGAGGATGAGGATAATGATCCTTATAATCATTGGTGCCATCCATCATTACTGGTATTTTTTTCATTGCTGTTGTTTCTAGTTTTATTATCATTATTAGCGTTGTTGTCATCATCATCATTATTAACGTTATTAGGCCTGATATAATGATTGTTAATACTATTATTGATATTATTATTATCATTATTATTGTCATTATATTATTATTATTATTATTATTATTGTTATTATTATCATTATTATTATCATCATTGTTATCATCATTACTATTAATACCATTATCATTACCATTATTAGTATTATTATAATTGACATTAATGTAATGTCTATGATAATGCTGCTGATGATGATGATGGCGATGATGATGATGATGATGATGATGACGATGATGATGACGACGACGATGATAATGATATTGATGATGATGACCATTGCCTTTACCGCCGGGACGCACAGGAACCGAACACGAGCTGGCAGGCTGTCAGGAATAGCTCACTCAGCGGCCGCTTCAGAACCTCAGCCAGATCAGATCGTCAGATCGAACCGGACACTGACGGTTCCCGGAAGGCCGCGCGAGGGCTGAATCAGCCTGCAAATGCTCTGACTCTGCACTGACCGACCCTGGGCTCGTGTCCTGAAGGGCTGCACCGGGAGGGGGCGGGGTTGATGGATGGCTGGGAATGGGGGGGGGGGCTAGGGAGTGTGTGGATGGGTAGATTGATCGGTGAATAGATAGGTCGATAGGATGGGTAGGTGGATAAAGAGAAGGGAGGGGGGGGGGTGGAATAGAAGGAAAGAGAGAGGGAGATGAGAGTTGAGGTGAGTTGAGTTGAGTTTGGATAAAATGAGATGAGGTGAGATGAGATGAGGTGAGGTGGAGTGAGAGAGAAAGAGAGAGAGTGGGGATTAGACAAATAATGTATAGCTATTTAAAAAAAAAATCAAGTCGATAGTGAATAAGAAATAGTTCACAAGTCGATTACAGTTCCCCAGCATTACGAGTATTTCGAAAGTTCCGCACATTACGAAGCGCGGCGCAGGAGACACCTGTAATGGATTCGCCGAAGGACTGTAACCACATCCGGATGAAATCATGTTTGTAAATACCCGGTCACACGAATGCTATAAACAGTATTTGCTTATTTACCAACACTTCGGATATGGGATAGAGTTGCCAATGAACATTTAGAAGAGTATTTGGCGAAGAACGAAGTAAGAGGGAATATATCTTTTGCAAAGTCTTTGGTTGCAAGAGTCGAGTAAGTTAAACTTGATCGAAGTAATATTTGTCGAAGAGATTACAGTGGCCAAGAAAGTTGATGATAATTAGTATAAGAGAACTTTCTTCGTGAATCTTCTATGCTTTATCGCTAGTCAATTACCAGTAGAGATAATTTTATCCAAAGCTGCAGCGAATGAATTAACAGCCCATTCATGTTATACTCTGTCTTCATGTACCCGTCTTAGTAATGAGTAATTTACGTCTATGCTTTGTATAGAAGAGGAAAGATAAATTTCATTGTGCACCTTTTGCATTTTGTTGTGGAATACAAAATAGTCATCCTATTTTGGTGATATATATATATATATATATATATATAATATGAGAGATAGATGTGTTATAAATATATATATATATAGGAATAAAAAAAAAAAATCAAAGTCGTAGGGAATAAGAAATAGTTTTGTTCATTAAAGTTCCGCATCGCCCCATTTATTTCTACTTTCCTTCACCTTACTTTTTCTTATATTACCTTCTACTCTAATTCATAACCCATTATCCCAATAATAAAAACCTTACAACTATCCACCCATTCAAATCCAAAAAAACCAACCCCATTAAAATTTTAACTTATAATCAATCACAAAATCTGGCTTAATGTCCCTCCTACTACGTTAATATTTAATAATATCTAAATAACAATACAATTTTAATCCAATATTTATTAATTAAAAACGTTTAATTGAATTATATTTGTCCTAAGACTCTTACAGTTGCAAGAAAGCTTGCATGTACGACTCAGAAGCAAAGCAAGCATCTATCCTCGTTCTCGCAATGGAGACATCGATCTAAAAAAAAAAAAAAACATTAGACAAATAATGTATAGCTATTTAAAAAAAAAATCAAGTCGATAGTGAATAAGAAATAGTTCATGTTCATGAAACAGTTCCGAGCGGAACGAGCCATTTCGAAGGAGAAGCACATAACCAGGTAATTTACGAGAGCACCTGTGAAAGTTCCTCGCCGAAGGACTGTAACCACATTTTGATTTTGTGCATGTTGTAAAAATAGTCATCTTTTTGGTGCTATAAAATATATATATATATATAATATATATTATATATATATATAGTTTGCCAATGAACATATAGAGAGAGAGAGAGAGGAGAGAGAGAGAGAGAGAGAGAGAGAGAGAAGGAGAGAGAGAGAAAGAAGAGGTGAGAGAGAGAGAGAAGAAGAAGAGAGCAGGAAGAGAGAAGGGATGAGAGAGACAGAGAGAGACTGAAAGAAAGAGAGAGAAGAGAGAGAGAGAGAGAGAGAGACAGAGAGAAAAAGAGAGAGAGTGAGAGAGAGAGAGAGAGAGAGAGAGAGAGAGAGAGAGAGAGAGAGAGGAGGAGGAGTTGAGATAGAGATGAGCAGAGTGAGAAGATAGAGAGTAGAGCGAGAGAGAAAGAGAGAGAGGAGAGAGAGAGAGAGAGATAGAGATGAGAGATAGATAGATAGATATATATATATATAGATATATAGATATATAGATATAGAGAGAGAGAAAGAGAGAGAGAGAGAGAGAGAGAGAGGAGAGAGATAGAAAGACAAAGAGAGAGAGAGAGGAGAGAGATAGAAAGGCAAAGAGAGAGAGAGAGAGGAGAGAGATAGAAAGACAAAGAGAGAGAGAGAGGAGAGAGAGAGAGAGAGAGAGAGAGAGAGAGAGGAGAGAGAGAGAGAGAGAGAGACGAAAGAAGAGAGGGAGAAAGGGGGAAGAGAGAGAGAGAGAGAGAGGAGAGAGGAGAAAAGAGAGAGAGGGAGAAAGAAGAGAGAGAGGAGGGAGGGAGAGGAGGAGAAAGGAAGAGAAAGAGAGAGAGAGAGAGAGAGAGAGAGAGAGAGAGAGAGAGAGAGAGAGCAAAAGAAAGAAGGAAGGTAGAGGGAGGGAGGGAGGGAGGGAGAGAGAGAGAGAGAGAGAGAGAGAGAGAGAGAGAGAGAGAGAGAGAGAGAGAGAGAGAGAGAGAGAGAGAGAGAGAGAGAGAGAGAGAGAGCAAAAGAAAGAGGGAAGGTAGAGGGAGAGAGAGAGAGACAGATAGACCGAGCGAGGGAGAGATGGAGTAGGGAGTGGAGCAAGAGCGGGCGAGAGGTGGAGTAAGACGGTGGAAGTGTTTCCGGCGATGTGGTCGGTTATTACACTTGGAGTGGAACGAGCCCGTATCCGGAGTCTCCCCCTTATACTTGAGACGAAAGAAGTTCAAATGCGGAGTAATAGAGAATTTGTTTCCTTAACATCATTTTCGGGATCTCTATATTTCATGTGTTGTACGATGTGTTTTGATAAGATTGAGCGCTCTTTCTTTTGTAAAGGAAAAACGACTAATTTACAACTGAAGTTGCTGGTCATGGGTTCGAACGTGTCCTCTAGTGTAAAGGTCTTGTGTGAGGAAACTTCACGAGACAAGGCGTGTGTGCGGGCGCGCGCGCGTGAGCATGTCTACTTACGTCTCCGTGTGTATATGTGCGCGTGCGCGTTTTCACACTCCTTGTATATATATATATATATATATATATATATATATATATATATGTGTGTGTGTGTGTGTGTGTGTGTGTGTGTGTGTGTGTGTGTGTGTTTGTGTGTGTGTGTGTGTGTGTGTGTGTGTGTGTGTGTGTGTGTGTGTGTGTGTGTGTTTGTGTGTGTGTGTGTGTGTGCGCGCGTTTGTGTGTGTATGTGCGTGCGAAGGGCGGGCGGGGTTTGATTGCTAGGATCACTACTTACTGTTTCAATGAGTCACAAAGAGCTGGCACGTGTATATAGCTCCTCCATGTGAACTGTTTTAGCGATAGTGACGTTTTACATAACAGACTTTGATATTCATGTGAGTAGCAGTGATTCAGCAGTGATACTAATAGTATTGGTATAGTGCTCAACTGTGGCCATGATGACTATCATCCGACTGTCATTTAAAACCGTAAGCAGACCGATTTGTTTATACTAAAGGTCAGAAAGCACCTTTGTTATTGTGCGATCGTGGGCGAGTAGGCAAGGGCTGGATGGCAGCGGATGACAAAGTTGCCAATTAGCTCAAGTTTTCCAGGAAATGGCTGGTTTTAGTCAAGAAAAATCACGCATGCAACCTGTGTCTTCAAGTCATGCATGCGTGTTCACATGGTCGGTTGCGTAGGGAGAATATACACTCAGTGTATATTGTGACCATGAATATCTCCGAATAGTTTTTTTTTTCTTTTTTTATAAATAAAACGTCTTTTAAAGGTCATGCAAAACCGCAAACACTGTAAAGGTCGCTTATACTACCAAACGGCGTATCCTATCCCAACGAACACACAAAGTTGAATTTTCTTTGTCATTCTGAGTAATTCATTCATGACATTCATCGTCATATATCTTTCCGTATCCCCTCCCCCCGTCCGCTCTCTCATCTACCCCCCCCCCCTTCCTCTGCTTATCCTTTCCCCCTTATCAGCCTCCCCCCTGTCGGCCTCCTCGTACCTCCCCCTCCCTACCCTTCCCCGCCTATGTCCTCAGTCCCCGTTCAACCATCGTAACACCTGCCTTCACATGTCCCCCCTCGCCCCTCCCCCTCCCCCTCCCTAGTTACGCCCAACTTCCTACATCCTCGAATGACACCTGCTTCTTCCTCCTTCCGTCCCTCCTCCCATCTCTAATCTTCCCTCTTTTACTATACTTCTCTCCACTACCCTTCCCTCCACTACAATACCCTCCTTACTTTCCTCACCATTAACCCTTCCCTCCACAAACTTTTCTCCATCACCAAGTCCTCCCTCCGCGACTTTCCCCCTAATTAATAAGCTTTCCCTCCACTAATCTTCCTTCTAGACGTAAATCACTTTTCCATCGCGATTTTTTTTCTCTGCCTCACCGAAAAATCCCTCCACTTATCTGTCCTCCATTCGCGAAAATGTTCCCCCATCACCCAATTTTTCCTCCATCACGAAGCCATCCCTCCACTACTAAACCTTTACCTCCACCCTCATTCGTTCCCTCCACTAAATTTTCCCTCCACCACTAAACCCTCCCTCTATTTCTAAACTTTTCTTCTATCACTATACGTTCCCTCCACTTCAACACTTTCCCTCCATCATCGCCCGTTCCCTCCAACACCGTATCTTTTCCTCCAGTTAAGACGCTCCCTTTTGCTGCAATTAAATACGGTTTTGGAGTGGGCGGGAGGGGGGGGGGAGGGTAAACAGGAAGAAGGGATGATACCTTTTTTCCTTTCATTTTTTTTCTGTCCGTATCTTCTCTGTCTATCTGTCCGCCTCCCTCCCTCCCTCTCTCCCTCCCTCCCCCTCTTTTTCTTCCTCTTTCTGCTGGATTGTTGAACTGTATATGATTATTTATTCGTTGTTCTGTCTATGTACCGATTCACCTGTCAGATCATCTTCCCATTCACCTACCTACTAGTGAGGTAGAGAGGGAGAGAGAGAGAGATAGATAGATAGATAGATAGATAGAGAGAGAGAGAGAGAGAGAGAGAGAAAGAGAGAGAGAGAGAGGAAGGAAGGAAAGAGTAAGTGAGTTGTCCTGATTGCAGCATCCGGCGGCATTCACCATGCAGAAGATGGGGTGTTTCCCGTCATTATAGAAGAAAAAAGATTTCTCAGTATTGTTATTTTTTCTTCTTTGTGTTCATCATTTAGCCACAATCATTGCTATTGCAGGTCGCAAGAGAGGAGGAAGCACAGGGAGGGAGGGTGGGCGTGCGGGAGGGAGGGCGGGCGGGCGTGCGGGAGGGAGGGAGGAAGGAAGGAAGGGAAGAAGTAGTGAAGAGAGAAAGAAGGAGGAGAACAGGGTGGATAGAGGAAGAAAAAAGAAAAAAAAGAAAAATGAAAAAGTGAGGAAGAATAGAGAATAATTAATAATAAAGAAGAAAAGAATAACCAAATGAAGAAAAGAAGCGGGGTGAGGGGCAAGATGGAACCTGGTACGAAACTGAAAGTAAAACAGAAAAAAAAAAACGGTTCGGCATGGACCTTCTCTCGCTGCTGCACGCCGGGGTGAGGGGGGGAGGGAGGGGAAGAGGGAGGAGAGGGGGAGGGAGGCAGAGTGAAGGGAGGAGGGAGTGAGGAGGAGGCCAGAGTAGGTCAGCTGTTGCATCATCACGAAATATGTTTTGTTTTCTTCTTTCTTTCTCTTTCTTCGTCTTCTTAACCTATAATTACAATTATTGTTTCTACTTCTCTCCCACAAAAACTACTTTTATCATCTTTTATTTTCTACTATGCTATTACTACAACTGGTTCTGTTACTAAGAGTTCCACTCATATGGCTATGCTTAACATTAACGTTACAATGGTGAGCTGATGTTGGTGAAAGTAATGATAACTTGTGTTGTTATTATCACTTGACTATCATCATTATTGTTAATATTCTGGCCAGTGGTATTCTTATCACCGCCGCTATTATCCCCACATTATCCCATTATATCCAATGCCATTAGCACCATTATCCCCATTTAGTATTACCATAATTAGCAAGGTTTAACCATTGTTATAATCATTAAAATTATTAACTATCATTTTATTTTTCTATTCCAGGTGACGCCTTGCACGTGGCCAAAGTTTCATCAGCAGAAGATGCGAAAATAGACACATTGTCATCATGGTAAGGCTCAATTATCCTTGTCTTTATTTTCATTGTTATTTCTATTGCTGCTCTTATTATTATTGGTGTGGTTATTCTTATCATCATTATTAATGTTATCATTATTAGTGCTATCATTATTATTGTTATCATTATTTTCATATCGGTATTATTACTATTATTAGTGGTAATATCATTATCTTTATCATTTTTAATCATTATACTTTTTGGTAGGATCATTATTGACTCGACATTATTTCAGTGATAAAAGCATTGCTCCATCTCTTCTTCCTTCCTTCCTCCCATAGTTCCCTATTCCCCCACCCTCTCTTTCTCTCTGTTTCTCTCTCTCTCTCTCTCTCTCTCTCTCTCTCTCTCTCTCTCTCTCTCTCTCTCTCTCTCTCTCTCTCTCTCTCTCTCTCTCTCTCTCTCTCTCTCTCTCTCTCTCTCTCTCTCC
>NW_028234414.1:6644569-6649569 GCF_977035675.1 Penaeus japonicus | reverse complement strand
ACTCACGCACATGCACACATACAAGCACTCATAAACATTAACTCATACATCTGAAGAGAGATAACTTTAGCTCTCATCAAGTGCAATATGACACATCTCATCTTATATCACATTGTTTCAACCACTTAAAACAATCATGCCAGTGATCTAGATCATGCTGTGAGGTACATCGTGTGTTGAAACATGGTTAGAGATCATGCAGGCGTGTCGGTCCGAGCGGCAGCAGCGTGAGGTCATGACCCGATCTCGCAGTTTCATCCCTAGTCATCATCCCGCGGGAAGGCGAGGCGAGGGGGGCTAGGAGCGCCGCCTGTTAAGCCGCTGGGGTACGAATTTATTTCGTTTCATTCATTTCTTGATGTGAGTAGCGGAGAACGGCTCGCAGATCTTCTTATTGCAATATTTTCACGTAATACGTTGCCTGCGTCTGCGTCTTTTGCAATAAACAACAATATCGTGCGACCTCCATATTGTAAGTGCGTATCCCCTCAAGATAGCGGCCAAGTCCTCTCGTCGCGCGGGTTGGGCTTCGTGGGACGTAACGGCAATGTTACTTATATGATGAAAATAGTAAAATATGTTGTAGCAGAGATGTTAGACTTGAAATTAATGTAAGTGTAAATGAACTAACGTCGGAAATTTTATATAGCTTTCATAAAAAATACTTGACAACAAACTTCTTTAACCCAAATTATTATTTTTTCTATACGATGTCTGATTCAGGTACAGTGAATTAACACGTCAAAATGACGGCAAAGCTTCATTGCTTCCTTGCATGTAGACCAAGCTACGTTCAGGGCAGGGCAAGCGACACCAGAAAATAAAACTTTTTAAAATGCTGGTAAGAGAATTCCAGCTCTTTGAATCATTATGATATTATAACAAATAGTCCCAGAACGACTTCAGAATGAGTCTTAGTTATGTTGCAAATCAAGTTTATGGTTGTGAAAATGTTGAATCTTTGTACATTACTGTGGCAGAATGAGAGGTACCGAAAACCGCACACTTTTACATCCACAACTACCTCCACCACACCTTCTCCAACCACGTCCACCTCCACACACCTTCTACAACCACTCCACCTCTACTACACTTCTACAACCACGTCCACCTTACTACACCTTCTACAACCACGTCTACCTCTACTACACCTTCTACAACCACGTCCACCTCCACCACACTTCTACAACACGTCCACCTCTACTTACACCTTCTACAACACGTCCACCTCTACTACACCTTCTACAACCACGTCACCTCTACTACACCTTCTACAACCACGTCCACCTCCACCACACTTCTACAACCACGTCCACTCTACTACACTTCTACAACCACATCTACCTCCACACACCTTCTACAACACGTCCACCTCTACTACACCTTCTACAACCACGTCACCTCCACCACACCTACAACCACGTCTACCTCCACCACACCTACAACCACGTCCACCTCTACTACACCTTCTACAACCACGTCCACCTCTACTACACCTTCTACAACCACATCTACCTCCACCACACCTTCTACAACCACATCTACCTCCACCACACCTTCTACAACCACGTCCACCTCCACCACACCTTCTACAACCACATCTACCTCCACCACACCTTCTACAACCACATCTACCTCCACCACACCTTCTACAACCACATCTACCTCCACCACACCTTCTACAACCACATCTACCTCCACCACACCTTCTACAACCACGTCCACCTCTACTACACCTTCTACAACCACATCTACTCTACTACACTTCTACAACCACGTCTACCTCCACCACACTTCTACAACACGTCCACCTCCACACACCTTCTACAACCACGTCTACCTCTACTACACCTTCTACAACACGTCCACCTCCACACACCTTCTACAACCACGTCTACCTCCACACACCTTCTACAACACGTCCACCTCTACTACACCTTCTACAACCACGTCCACCTTACTACACCTTCTACAACACATCTACCTCCACACACCTTCTACAACACATCTACCTCCACCACACTTCTACAACCACGTCTACCTCTACTACACCTTCTACAACACGTCCACCTCTACTACACCTTCTACAACACGTCCACCTCTACTACACCTTCTACAACACATCTACCTCCACACACCTTCTACAACCACGTCTACCTCTACTACACCTTCTACAACCACGTCCACCTCTACTACACCTTCTACAACACATCTACCTCCACACACCTTCTACAACACATCTACCTCCACACACCTTCTACAACCACGTCACCTCTACTACACCTTCTACAACACATCTACCTCCACCACACTTCTACAACACGTCCACCTCCACACACCTTCTACAACACATCTACCTCCACCACACCTTCTACAACACATCTACCTCCACCACACCTACAACCACGTCACCTCCACCACACCTTCTACAACACATCTACCTCCACACACCTTCTACAACCACGTCCACCTCCACACACCTTCTACAACACATCTACCTCCACACACCTTCTACAACACATCTACCTCCACCACACTTCTACAACACGTCCACCTCCACACACCTTCTACAACCACATCTACCTCCACACACCTTCTACAACACATCTACCTCCACACACCTTCTACAACACGTCCACCTCTACTACACTTCTACAACCACGTCTACCTCTACTACACCTTCTACAACCACATCTACCTCCACACACCTTCTACAACACATCTACCTCCACACACCTTCTACAACACATCTACCTCCACACACCTTCTACAACACATCTACCTCCACACACCTTCTACAACCACGTCTACCTCCACTACACCTTCTACAACCACATCTACCTCCACCACACCTTCTACAACCACATCTACCTCCACCACACCTTCTACAACCACGTCCACCTCTACTACACCTTCTACAACCACGTCTACCTCTACTACACCTTCTACAACCACGTCCACCTCTACTACACCTTCTACAACCACGTCCACCTCCACCACACCTTCTACAACCACGTCCACCTATACTACACCTTCTACAACCACGTCTACCTCTACTACACCTTCTACAACCACGTCCACCTCTACTACACCTTCTACAACCACGTCCACCTCTACTACACCTTCTACAACCACATCTACCTCTACTACACCTTCTACAACCACATCGACCTCTACTACACTTCTACAACCACGTCTACCTCTACTACACCTTCTACAACCACGTCTACCTCTACTACACTTCTACAACCACGTCCACTCTACTACACTTCTACAACCACGTCTACCTCTACTACACCTTCTACAACCACGTCCACCTTACTACACCTTCTACAACACATCTACCTCCACCACACTTCTACAACCACGTCTACCTCTACTACACCTTCTACAACACATCTACCTCCACCACACCTTCTACAACCACGTCTACCTCTACTACACCTTCTACAACCACATCTACCTCCACCACACCTTCTACAACCACGTCCACCTCTACCACACCTTCTACAACCACGTCTACCTCCACCACACCTTCTACAACCACATCTACCTCTACTACACCTTCTACAACCACATCTACCTCCACCACACCTTCTACAACCACATCTACCTCCACCACACCTTCTACAACCACGTCTACCTCCACCACACCTACAACCACGTCCACCTCTACTACACCTTCTACAACCACGTCCACTCTACTACACTTCTACAACCACGTCCACCTTACTACACCTTCTACAACCACGTCTACCTCCACCACACCTACAACCACGTCCACCTTTACTACACCTTCTACAACCACGTCCACCTCTACTACACCTTCTACAACCACGTCTACCTCTACTACACCTTCTACAACCACGTCTACCTCTACTACACCTTCTACAACCACGTCTACCTCCACCACACCTACAACCACGTCCACCTTTACTACACCTTCTACAACCACGTCCACCTCTACTACACCTTCTACAACCACGTCTACCTCTACTACACCTTCTACAACCACGTCCACCTCTACTACACCTTCTACAACCACGTCCACCTCTACTACACCTTCTACAACCACGTCCACCTCTACTACACCTTCTACAACCACGTCCACCTCTACTACACCTTCTACAACCACGTCCACCTCTACTACACCTTCTACAACCACGTCCACCTCTACTACACCTTCTACAACCACGTCCACCTCCACCACACCTTCTACAACCACGTCCACCTCTACTACACCTTCTACAACCACGTCCACCTCCACCACACCTTCTACAACCACGTCCACCTCTACTACACCTTCTACAACCACGTCCACCTCTACTACACCTTCTACAACCACGTCCACCTCCACCACACCTTCTACAACCACGTCCACCTCCACCACACCTTCTACAACCACGTCCACCTCCACCACACCTTCTACAACCACGTCCACCTCCACCACACCTTCTACAACCACGTCCACCTCCACCACACCTTCTACAACCACGTCCACCTCCACCACACCTTCTACAACCACGTCCACCTCTACTACACCTTCTACAACCACGTCCACCTCCACCACACCTTCTACAACCACGTCCACCTCTACTACACCTTCTACAACCACGTCCACCTCTACTACACCTTCTACAACCACATCTACCTCCACCACACCTTCTACAACCACATCTACCTCCACCACACCTTCTACAACCACGTCTACCTCCACCACACCTTCCTCTACTACACTTACAACCACGTCTACTTCTACTGCACCTTCTACTACTACAACTACCGCAAAGACATCAATCACAGCTTCAGCGTTCACTTCATCTACAACTCTGCGTCCTGCCACAACCACCGTCCTTCCCGACGACGCCCCAGGACTCTCACGGGGCGCCTCTCTGCTGCAGCTCCTGAGCCTCCTGTCCAGCGCTCCCCTGCCTTCGCGCCGGGACTCGGGGAGCAGGGACTTGCCTCCGCCTCTCGTCCCTTCGTCGTCCTTCGTCAGT
>NW_028234414.1:6629569-6632069 GCF_977035675.1 Penaeus japonicus | reverse complement strand
AGAGAGAGAGAGAGAGAGAGAGAGAGAGAGAGAGAGAGAAAGAGAGAGAGAGAGAGAAATAAAGAGAGAGAGAGAGAGAGAGAAAGAAAGAGAGAGAGAGAGAGAGAGAAAGAGGAACTAAAAGAAGGCAAGAGAGATTGTAGAAAATAATAAAAAAGTAATAGAACTAAAAACAAAAAGGTGTCAAAAGGGAAAACGGAGGTAGAGAATGAATGATAACTGAAAGGAAAATATGATATTTCTCACTTCTTCTCGCAGTGCCTCGAGCTCGTGATGGAGTCGTGCCACAACATGGGGTCCAAACTGGGCATCTTCACGGTCAGAGTCTCTCAACATTCCATCTCTCTCACCTGACAATCCAGTCAGACTTTTCAATTTCTGATTCTCTGCTTCTACCTGTTTTACAAGAACAAGACAGATGACTGACAAATAAATCTGACAACATGCAAGATATTCTATATGTTCTAGTTGTCTTCTTGGCTATGTCTTATTAACCAATCATGGAAATGAAAATCTCCCATATTATGTCTTCAATGTATTATATGTCTTCTTAGTATCATGTAAACATCAGAAATGAATTTAGCCATGTATAACATTCAGTTACACCAAGTCACTTACTTTTAGCACATACTGAAGCAGATCTTCATACTTCTTCTTCAAGGAAAGAATGAGAAACTCGTCTCGGCTTCCCAACTCTCGGTCTGCCCCTAAGCTCTCATGACTTGCTCTTGGAACCTTCTCTTGTCTCCTCAGACGACGATGAAGCTGGTGAATCTGGAAGCATCAGTTACTAAGGTGTTATTACTACAACCAGTTAGAAAATACATTTCTGAATACTATTGCTACTGCTTTATTCCTCATGACTTTTGGTATTGAATGATGATATACTTTACAAGTAAATCATAAGCATTTGTTTGACCAAAAGCAGGTTCCATTTCTTCTGATCCTCCAGTGATGAATTTCAACAAGGTGAATTATGAAGAAACCTATAGTGGCATCCCCCCTAAATTTAATAAATAAATAGAAAAAAGAAACAAAAAAAAAACATTGCTACTAATAATTCCTGCCTTTCTCTTTAGCTTCTTATTTTCCTCCTCCATGGCTGAGCTGCCCTTTGCCATCCTACGAAGGTCCTGCAGTTCCTGTCGCAGAGCCTCTTCCTCTTGCTGGGCCTCGGACATGCTTCTGTTGAGGGCCTCCAGCATTTCTGATTGACTCTCTGTGGTGGGCTTTTGCCCTTTCTCCTCAATGGGTCCCTGTGGGGGTGAGGGCAAGACAAGGTGGTAAGAGATGCTTATAGAAATAGGTCCTAGGAATCACTGAAAAAACAGTTTATACAAAGCAATTTATACAACTCATAGTTTTAACATTCCTATCTACAAGATCCGTTACCATTAGTCTACTTATAAAAAGCATATCTGTTGAGGTTACTAAAAAACACTTTTTTAAACAAATCATATAATTTGGAAATTAACTTAATTGAGGATTAGCTTCTTTATCTTATTCTTTTAATGGGAGGTACTTATTGAGATGAGGTACTTGATACGATAACAAAAATATGGAAAAAGAAATAAGATGTTTGTTGACCTCTCTCCTGGGTGGATGTTCTGGGTCTCTCTTTTTGCTCCATTTCTTGACGATGTGACTTGTATCTTTGGAGAGTTGGTTGCCTTGTCGGACATGATTCAATGCATCCTAAAAAGAAATTATTGTTAACAAAGACAGGTATGCCTCATCTACCTACCTGCTAAAGAGGGTCTTCATATAAAAATATGCAGATGTACACTGCACTTTCAACCATAATAGATTTTTTTTGCTGAATTTTCACATGAAGCAGGATCATGCTTGGTTTTAAAAAATAAAAATACATACATTCAGCCTTATAATTTACAATAAAAGGCCAAAGACTGAGTTCCTCTATCTAATAATCTCATGCGCTTAGACAATCGGTTCTAATTAGCTTTGATTCGCTTCTTTATTCTTCTGCTCACTTCAATATGATCGCTCCATACCGACCTTCAAGACACGAGCTTCCCTGTAGAGCTTGCGCAGGTGCCTCTGGCTGGGGCGGCTCTCCTCATCTGACTCCCAGTCTGGCTGGGGTTGTCCTTCCTAAGGAATTATTATGAGTTGTCTTATCATAAGCTTCTATTAACCCATTAATGACGGGGCTATTTTGGCTCTAAATGGTTGAAATGCCAGGATATTGCTAAGCATAAGCCTAACGCCTCGGGATTCTCGGCCGCACTAGCCGCGACCGAGCACTGTACGCCTGATCACCTGGCACGTCAGCCTTGGCTAAATATCTCATTCCCGGCGTCTGACCCAAAAACCACTCGACGTGATATCTTGTCACCCGTCATTAACAAGTTAATATTTCTGTGGCATAGAGAAAATTGTACTAAAAGGACAGACTGGAAAAGGAAGTTCAAAAGACAGAAGGAAGATCAAAGAGAATAGGAAAAACACATATCTCTATGAGTCTTTATTGCAGATGGTT
>NW_028234414.1:6609569-6622069 GCF_977035675.1 Penaeus japonicus | reverse complement strand
TAACGACTGGTTGAAACAATCCTAACACCATTAATAAAGCAAATGCAATGAAGCATACAATTAGTGTCAACTGCAAAACTCCCCAGCAAACAATCTCACGCATTCCTAATTGTAGGCCTAATTAAGATTCATAGTCGTATATGATAAGTTCTTCATTACCTTTTTTACTCCACAGATACGCAGTCATTCTGCTTTCCCAATCAACTCAAAGAAAATATTAGTTGTCTAACAAAAGGCGCTGCTGGACGTCCGAATGTATACATGAACCATTCAAACATTCTCTCGGGTTTGTTTACACGTGACGTCACGAGAGAGAAGTCACGTGACCTAACAAGAGATCACAAATATAACTGATAATAATAATCACAACAGATACTATTGCTACTACTGATTTTATTGATTATGATGATAATATCAACCATGATAATGATAATAACAGTAACCATATTACTAGTAGAAGAGAATTTATACCTGGTGCGTTTCCTAGTTTGTAGGAATCACACTGCCCCTGAATTGGTCTTTTAACCATTTTATATTGTAGGAAAATGAGGTCGAACTCACTACCATTACCAAATGCAACTCTTGCAACATAGTATATTATTATTATTTGTCATAATAATAAAATAACAATAATAATAATAATGACAACAAGAGCAGCAACAGCAGCAGTAGCAGTGATACCAAAAATAACGATAATGACAATGATGACAAGAGAAACAGTAGTAGTAGTAGTAGCAATGACACTTCTATTATTACTGCTAATAGTAATAATAACAATCAATAATATTATTGTAATGATGATGATAATGATGATGATGATGACGATAATGATGAAGTTGAAGATGATGATGATGATGATTATGACGATGACGATGATGATAATCAAAATGATAATAACAATAACAATAAAAATATTAATGATAATAATAATGATAATCATCAACATAATGATAACAACAATAATAATACTGACAATAAAAATGAAGAAAACTTAGATAATCTATCCTTTCCCAGGACCATGAAATAGTGGGTTGGCGTTCGGCGGGGATTAGTCGTCTCATGAGTTGGGGACGATCTTTGACTGGATGGCAAAACCCCTCGTGATAGTGTCACGATAAAAGCACCATAACCTCATCATGAGTGAAATGTCCAATCATAGTATGGAAAACATCGGCGTTTACGGGACTGGAATCCTTAACAGTTAAGGTTTCGGAGTAGGCCTACCTTGTCCGGCAAATCGTTATCCAGCAACGGAATAATAAACAATAAGAAGGAAAAGGTGCGAGCAGAATAGGTGGGGAGAGAATGTTGGATAAGTAGTGATCTCACAGCTAGAAATGACCGACAGAGGATGAAACAAATATGGGATAGAATAGGATTATTCGAAGCATGTGAACAGAGGATATTAGACCAGACAAAGTTGATTTGGGAGAATGGTTGGCTTACAGATGTAGAGATTGAGGAAATAAGGGGCGAATACACAGACGAACGAGAACGTGAAAGTGCGGAGGTGGAGCAGGTAGAGGAGGTCTAGAAAAATGTGGAAGCATAGGAAAATTATAACAGTAAATATTTTACGAAAAATTATTAGTATCCCGCATAGGGCATATGTCGAAGGGTTTAATGATGAAGCAAAAACTTACTAAAAGACGTGATTTCCAACATCAGAAACAATTCGGATAAGGGTCCTTCGAACTTGTTATATATTGAAAGGAAAAGAAGTGAAAACAGCAACAATTAAAATCAAAGAACAGCAGCTAATAACATAGCAAATATGGCTGGATACAGAGAACAATGGAAGGAGAATTTTGGACAAGCAGTAGAAGCTGCGGAATGACCTAGGGTAACTCAACAAGATAAAAAGAAACTAACTGCACAATGGAGGGGTCGGAGGACCTATCACATTAGTTGAGAAAAGGAATTGAAGTGGTACATGAAGAGATATAGCAGATATTGGTTAGCGCGAGTGCAAAATTTTGAAAGATACGACAACCGGACAAAGAAATATAGACAGAATCGCCTAACTGAACCAAAACAGAAAAAAAGTTATTTGATGAATTAGGGGGAAGTGAAAAAGAAGCCGTAGTACGAGATTCAGAAGAAAGTAAGATATTCTGGAGTGACCAATAGGACATGCAAGTGAGACATAATGAAAATGCACAATGTCTAAGGAAATTACAGGATGACGGGTGAGATAAGGGGGCAAGAAAATATACAAATTGACCAATTACGAGAATCTCAAACTGGGTCCAATTGGGGTTCAAGGATTCTGGATTAAGAGCCTGACCTCATTACACAGCAGATTAGGAGTCCGATTGGATAAGTATTTCCAGGGGAAAAGTAGATGGTAGTTGGGAAGATAGATCCGTGTATAAAGAAAATAAAAAATGGGAAATGTAATGTCGAATTTCAGGCCGATCATTTACCCTTTAATATGGAAATTACTGATTGGCGAAAACACTGTTCAGACACTTAGAGGAACAGACTTTGTTGCCATGGGAACAGAAGAGTTGCCGGAAAGGGAGTAAAGGGATAAAGGGACAGTTGCTGGTTGATAAAACAACAGTGAAGAATTGAAAAAGATCATCACCACTTTTATTTGTTTTGACGATCATGTCATTGGCACTTTTGTTAAGAAAGACCAAAATACTCTATCAACTGGAAAAGGGAAAAGAGAAAATCAATAATTTATTATTCATGTACTATCTCATAGAGTTTCCGAAAAGCAAAGATCACCTAGACAGTTTGGTAAATTCTGTGAGGATATTTTCATTTGACATCAGAATGGAATTTGGTTTGTCGATGTGCGCTGTATCAATTATGAAAAGAGGAAACGTTATTAGGAGAGAAGGGATAATTATGACTAATTACAGAATGTTGAAAATCATGAAAAAGGAAATGGATAGAAATATCTTAGAATTTCGGAAGATGACAGAATGAAACAAGAACAAATGAAAGACCAAATAAGTAGAAAGCACGCCCGAAGAGTAAGAGCTATATGAAAGTCAAAACTTAAAGGCGGAAATATTACATCAGCTGTTAACTCAAGAGCAGTGGTTATCACAATGTATGAGGTTGGAATCATATGCTTGGCAAAGGCGGATTCAGGCTTTACACGATCGCAGAACCAGGAAGCACATCGCGCAAAAGCAGATGTGAATAGAGTGTACTTAAGCTGAAGTAAGTAGAGGCTTGACTGGAGTGGAAAAGCATCTACGAACATCTAGAGAGGAGACACTGAAGGCAGTGGATAGAAGCGATGCATTTTGAGCCAACAACACGAATCTAGATATAAAGCTCCGTCCACACCAGGATACTTTGAAAACATTGTTTCAAAACTGTATACAAACTGTTTGGAAACTATTTCCAAACAGTTTTCATACAGTTGGGAAACAATATTTCACGTGTATCTGTTTTCCATCCAGAATGGGAAACATTGTGTGTGTGTGTGTGTGTGTGTGTGTGTGTGTGTGTGTGTGTGTGTGTGTGTGTGTGTGTGTGTGTGTGTGTGTGTGTGTTTTCGCGCGCGTGGTGACAATGAATCACTCAGTACCCGCACGAGGCTTGGAGTGACCATGTGGCCAACAGAAAAAACTCTACAATTAATTGAATTACTCCATTCATCCCCAGTATTGTGGGATGTTACAAGTGAAGACTATAAAAATAGAATGAAGAAGATGGATGCTTTGAGGGAAATAGCCACTAAAGTTTCTGTGAGTGTTATTGATACAAAAAAGAAGATAAAATCCCTCAAAGTACAGTTCAGGAGGGAACATATGAAGCTAACTTCACTGAAAAGAAGTGGAACTTCCCCAAAGAAGTGTGCTTGGTTTGGTTACGAGCCCCTCCTGTTTTTGTTGCAAGGCCAAGAATCCAGAGAAAGCCGGCCAACAGACACACCAGAGAGGGAAGTAAGCCTATGTTATTATTAGTATTATTATTAATATAATATAATAACTGTTGTAAAAGTAGGTAAACAAAGAGATGGCATTTATGTATATATACAATTTAATCTGAAACCAATGCACAACAGACATCTACAGCCAGATTTCAGGCACACTGTTTTACTAAGCATAATTATCCTGCCAAGGAATACGTCCTTCTGCTGAGACAAAATAATCTCTAAACTCCTTCCTTATATCCTGTGCATCCACAGTACTCCTTCGTGGTACATTTTGCAAATCAATGAACCCTTCACTTGCATTACTTTCTGCTCTCCACGATCCTGCAGTTATCGTGGTATTATCCACGTTTTCCGTGTCAAACGTACCGGGTGGTGAATAAGTATTTCTAGACTCCACATTCCTGCGTAGAAAATTATGCAAATATATGCATGTCAGAGTAACACTCTCTACTTTGTCTGGGTGTAAACCAATAGGTTTTAGAAATACTCTGAACTTAAATAACAAAATTCCAAACGCATTTTCTACTATCCTCCGTGCCCTACCCAATCTGTAATTAAAGATCCTTTCAGGGTAAGACCTTTCTAGATTTCCTGGAAATGATTTCAGTAAGTAACGTGACAAAGCAAAGGCGTCATCTCCATCAAACAGGTATGGCACAGGAATACGTCCCTCTGCAAGTGGCTGCTCTGGAGGTAGCCTGAGCCGGTTCTGCTCTAGTTTCTCATGCAGACCTGTATATTTGAACCCACCTCCATCCGAAGTTCTGCCTTGACATCCTACATCTGCATATATAAACTGGTAATCTGCATTTACGCACGCCATGAATACAATACTGTGTGTCCCTTTGTAGTTGAAGAAAAGGCTGCCACTACTCTTTGGAGCTTGCATCTGAACGTGCTTCCCATCTACTGCGCCAATACAGTGGTAAGTTCCATCGGTGGGCGACCCATCTGATTCTTGAATCCACTCTTCTTCCGTAGCTGGCATCTGAAGAGAAAAATACTTATTCAGTGAAATATATCACATGCACACATAATATGATTCCCCTGTTATTGGAATAATGCGATAAGGAGGAGAATGACCATGGGTAGCTTTAAATAATAACCTCTCATTCTCTCTCTCTCTCTCTCTCTCTCTCTCTCTCTCTCTCTCTCTCTCTCTCTCTCTCTCTCTCTCTCTCTCTCTCTCTCTCTCTCTCTTTCTCTCTCTCTCTCCAGAGCTGATACAATACCCAACGCGATGGAATGTGAAATGAAAGACTATCAGATTATTCTTAAAAAATAACGATGATAATAACACCAGGAAGTCACAACTTCAAACCATGACAATAATTAGGATAAATAACAATGATAATGATATTAATAACGTAATAATAGTAACAACTCAGCCAACAAATAACAAAAACAACATTAATGACAGTATTTCTCTTCTCTTTCAGGTTGCTGAAGTTGATTCTGAGCAAGAAACTGATGCTGTAATTGAGAGTCCACATCAAGATGAAACACCTCAGAGCGCTTCACAGCCCCGTCGTTCGTCGGCTAAAAAAAGACCTGCTGACGAAGTGAAGGAAGCATTTCACTCGATGAAGTCTCTAACAGAATATGTCACTACACGGGATGAGTATGATGTGTTCGGTGAAAATGTTGCCCATAAACTGAGAGGCTGCGGGAGAAGTAAGCGTGAGGTATCAATAGCACAACATAAGATTAATGAAGTAATTTTCAACTTGGAAATGGGGTACTAAGGGGATGGGGCGACTCAATACCCCCAGCGCAGTTCACATGCACCACACATGGATTCAGGATTGCCGGTGGCACCATCGCAAGGCATCCCACAGTACTTTACCAACCCACGCGGTGCCTCTACTCCAAGTTGCTCTCCTTCACCAAGTGCAAGCAGTAATTATTGTGAATACTGATTCCAACAGCAATATGTTTTTTTCCCCATTAGTAAGCACACCTTTCATTTTGCTTTCAAATGCCACTAATGTAAGGAGAGAGAGACAAAAACAGAAATAAAACTTCACAATGCAAACTTTTTGTTTACTAACCTTAATATAACCTTTCAGTGCTGAGATCAGAGCTTCACAGACCTCTGGAACCATAGTTTAGATGGTCTGCTTCAATATCCTGAAGGTGTACACGAGGCTAGTAAAGGAATCTCCACTTGCAAGATATCTCAGTGTAATAGCCAATCCGATGTCGGGTGTAGTAGCTTTTCTGTATTTTGTATTCTTTCGAGATATTTTCGGAGCCACCATCCGTAAAAGTATTTCAAAGTCACTCGTGGACATCCGAAGAAAATTGATGAAACAAGCTCCATCTAGTCTCAATTCCTCCAGAAGCAAGTTACCGTGAACGGACCCTTTTTCTAAAAACTTTCTCACCCATGTCTTTCTCTTTTCCTTGCCCTTCCTTGACTTTAACAATAGTGCCAAGTAAAATACAGAGGCTGCTGCAGCAACTTCTACACTCATCACAGGCATGACGACAATGAGGTGTGGACAGGAAACATTGTTTGGAAACAAGTTTTCGGAAACAGTTTGCATACAGTTTGGAAACAATATTTCCAAACAAAGTATCCTGGTGTGGACGGGGCTTCAGGGTACTGCCCGGGCAGTTCAGAAAATCAACAGATAAAATAAGAAATAGTAAATCATGGGACTAGACAAAGAAAGCCTGAAAAACGAGACATAAAATACAGTTATTGCAGCACAAGGTTGAGTATTGTGCACAAACATCAGGGAAGTAGTATATGGCTAAGATATGTCTTCATTGTGTTTATTATGTGGTAGTGCAGTTGAAACGGTGGCGCCCTTGTCTCGGAGTGCACTAAGCCAGCAAAAAAGGATTATAAGAAGATAAGACTCGATAATGTGGACAAAGTCCTTGGAAGTTGTGTGAAAAGGGGGATTTAGAGAGAGCACTTGAGTCAGAGGAGTGCAAGATATGTAATTTCCTCATACAGACAGATAAAGAATTAAAACACAATAGAAGTAAAAGGTGTCGGTTGATGGACCATGCATGTCTATTTGACAGCCGTAAAGAAAAGAAGAAAGGAGGAACATGTACAAATCTTATCGATCTGAAATATGAAATTGCAAATATGTGAAAAATAAACAAGGTAAATGTTATATCAGTAGTTATATCACAAAAGGATTTGACAAGTAGATCGGAAAATCAGAATTGGAGCTTGCGGTAGAGATGTAGCAAAAACCTTGTCTACTTGGAACAGGCAGGTTAATACGGAAAGTTTTGGATATAAACAAGAGAGAAAAGAATTGGCTACTGGTTGTATCCGCTTTCTTGACAAGATGACAGCAGGATATGACATCCTTCCTAGGAAAATTAAATTATTATAATAATAATTTAAATGATTATAATAATAATAACATGGATGATAATATTAGTAGTAACATGGATGATAATCATGATAACGACAATAACAATAGTATTGATGATAATATTAATAAGGATAGAAACAATGATAATGATAACAATAACAGAAGCAATAGTAATAATGGTGAGAATAATTATAATAATATTACTATTGATAATAATGGTGAGAATAATTATAATAATATTAGGGATAATAATAACAATAATAACATACAAATATAATCTTTTTAATTTCAGCTGTTCCCGTCAGGCGTCTCTACAACGGATCATTCTCTTCACCTCGCCAGCATGTCTTCCCTCACCACATCTATAAACCTCCCCTTTAGCCTTCTTATTTTCCTGTCTAACCTTGACACTCCCACGAAAGTCGGAGCATCACCAACTCTGCCCCCTCCAGCTTTTCGTCCTGTTTTTTTTTTTTTTTTTTTTTTTTTTTTTTTGTGAGCGCCAATGCTTTTAAATTATGTAGCATCGCTGGTCTCACTACCACTTTGTATGATTTGCCTTTTATTATTCCCCTGCCGCTCTTCTCCACCTATTCCACCCTGCCAGGAATCCTTTCTTCACCTCTCTATCACAATCTCCATTTCTTAGAAGAGTGGACCCCAAGTACTTAGAATCTTCCCCACCTCTGCTTCTTGCAACAGCACCGTTTCGCCGCCCCCCTCTCATTCATACCTACTTTGCCTTGCTCTTATTTTCATTCTCTTTTCCTCCAATGCAGACCTCTATCTCTCCAGGCTCTCCACAACCTGCTCTTTGCTTTCACTACAGATCACAATATCATCTTTAAAGATTATGGTCCTTGGAAACTCCTGTCTGACCTCGTCTGTCAGCCTATCCATCACCAATGCAAATAAGAGTGTTCAAAGCCGATCCTCGATGTAATCCTATCTCCACTTAGAAACCGTCCGTCATCCCCTCTACACATACTATCCTTATATATCCTGAACCACACCCACACACACATATAGTAACACAACTCCTTCCTTGGCACCCTATCATCAGCTTTCTCTAAATCCACAAACACAATGTAACTCCTTTTGCCAATCTGATTTTTTTCCCGCCACCAACATCCTCAGAGCAAACAACGCACCTATATTCTCTTTCCAAGAGTGAAACCCATCACTCTTTATTCTCTTCACGCCCAAGATACTCTGGATAGCAAGATGTATATGGCCATTCCTCCGGGTGGCATGTATGGCATGCCATGATGTAAACGGCAACGGATGGAAAGACGCATAATACCATGCGAAGAGCGGCGAGCCTATATTACTTTCAGTGGTCGAAGTGTATATATGTATCATTAGCAGATAATGACTACGATAATTTTGATTATAAATATACCAAGGTGCTTTGGGTTCCCCGGCCTGTAAACCCGCACTGGAGGAAGTCAGTACTGGGAACAGGCCCATTCCCACAGGATGACTCAAGAGCACCGTCTCCAGGGCAGCTCATTGCACCAGCAGAAAAGAACAGAAAGAGAACGTTATAGGCGATGCAAAGTTTTCTGCGACCATAGGACGATGATGTCAGTATATTTTTTTGGGGGGGGGCACTACCATAGTTTCAAGCAATGCGGGGTCATCTTCCTATCTTATACTCAGTATAAAAACAGTATTTCATAAAAATAAGAATTACGAAACTTCTACAAATGTTTAATTCGCCATCACATTGAACCAGCTTGCTTCATCTACACAGAGTGTAATCCACATAACGAGATAATATGGTCTATACGACAAATATCAGACTATTTCCTCCGTTTCATAGTCTGTCACACAGCAAGAAGTAGACCTCACAATATGGTAAAACAGAAAAATCATGCAATACACAAAAGGGTCACCACAAATTAAGAAAACATAAAATGTAAAAAGAGTGTGCGGGACTATCTGATGTTGAAAACAATACCTGAGAAGGGATTCGGCGCCCTACGAAGGTTCCCGATGGGATGGCCAGAATTAATACACTCCTCTTTCAGGATTACACTTACACCATTTTCCCTTTCCTCTACGCCATGTTAGAACAGTTCAAATTCACTGTCATTGCTCTACATTTCTCCCCAGTCTCGTAACAGCCATTCCCTCCCTTTGCCAGTCATAGCGTCACATTCAAAGTTCCGATTCTTCACTCTATACTTCTTCCTTTCTCCTTCCCCTTTTCCTAACGGCGAAGGATAATGATAATAATGATGCTAATAATAACAACGATGCTGATGATAATAACAATAACAATGATACTGATGATAATACTAATAACAATAATGAAAAAATAATAATGATGATAATAATAATGTTGATAATGATGATACGATGATAATGATAATAACGATACTGATACTAATACTAATAACAATAACGAAACAAATAATACTGATAATGATTACAATGATAATAAGTATAATGATAATAATATTGATGGTAATGAAAATCACAATAATGAAAACACTAATAATATCAATAGTAATAATGATAATGATGATACCTGTAATGACAAACGGTAATGATGGTAATAATTATATAAAAAATACTAAGACTACTGCTGATGATAATAATTGATAGTGATGATAAAAATAAAAGTGATGATAATGGTCATGATGATGATACTGATTGCAATTTTGATGGTCATGATAATAATGATGATCAAAACAATAATGATGATGAGAATAATATCAAGGATGATAATAGTAATAGTAGTGATAATGATAATATCAATACCTTTGGGAAAATGAGATGTCCCCTATAACAAAATGATGATTGAGATATTATCAACATCATACTTTTAAAAATTATCATCACATCTATGATGGATAATAAAATGCTCTCAATGACTCTTTTGTTATGTTGTAAATATGCGATCCTTTTATATTAACGGTCCCTGTAATGAGTGTTTGTAAACAAACATTATGCAATCGGGACTACATAAGCCGCTCACTCATAACTTATACAACGACCGATAATTAGAAAAGGAAGATATGATGGAGCAAATTAGTGAAAGGAGTTTCAAAAGAACTCTAGCTAAATAGATTAAGGTCCAATGTATTAAATGATTGCCTTTATTTGAACTTACGTAAAAGCATTAACATAACTCTATGCTGCTAAAGGTAAGAGAGTTTGTCTTATACAACGACCGATATTTAGAAAAGGAAGATATGATGGAGCAAATTAGTGATAGGAGTTTCAAAAGAACTCTAGCTAAATAGATTAAGGTCCAATGTATTAAATCATTGCCTTTATTTGAACTTACGTAAAAGCATTAAAATAACTCTATGCTGCTAAAGGTAAGAGAGTTTGTCTCTCTGTTTTGTTGACCATTTACTATAAACATTTTATTTTCTGAGATTTCATGAAAACAAGTGATGTGTTTACTTATTCCAAAATCCTTGAATTAATTAGAACTGTTCACCAAGATTTACTTTGTGAGTCCTCCAACAAGAATTGCTGATGTCAGGAACAATACTTTATGCAATTACTGTGATTTATTTCTGTTTACACAAAATGACATACTCTTATCTACCAGACACAAACTAACTAATGGTTATATATGATTCATCCAGATGCAATGAGCATCTGAAAAGAAATTGGATGGGCAGTTGCCATACTTTCCATAAGGAAGGGCATGGAAATATGAATTAATTTTTGGCTTAATATAGAGATTTATTATTTAGCCTGCCACCAGGTTAAAATGATGACAGAATGTAAAACAATTAGGCAAACTCTTTTGGAGGTAAATGAAAGTTGATTAAATATAAAACATCAGACTGTATGCTACAGTTAGCAGTTACAAAAAGGGAAAAACACATTGATGTGGTTCAGAAGAATGTGTAGGTATGCTGATAACCAGGTTTGCTATATGGTCTTAATTTCTTTGGAAATCAAGTCATTGTTGTGGGCATTTTACTTGTGGTTTTGCAGTACCTGGATTTCAACATATTGTTTTATGAATATATTTAAATTATACTTGAACCATGTATGCCTGTCAGATAATGAGAAGAGAGCAATTCTTTCTCATAACATATTTCTGCTTGTTCATATTTATAATTGTGTTAATGTTAATGCTATTTGAATAGCTTATGCTGGCCTCTAGAAAAAAATTCTGTTCTGTATGAGTTTAGCCTCTATCAAAATTTGCATAGCTTAATCACAATAAAATTAATGTAATAATATCTGTTTGTTACAGAATTTGGAGGCACATTGTACATATAAACTTATTAGTAACAATTAATATTTTCTTGTGTTAAATAGATATTATAGTCAGTAAAATATATTGTTAATTTTGTTAAATAGATATGTCATGCAGTTTCACACATGTCTAAGCAAATCTTACTGCCTATGTAATTCATAGTTGCTCTGAATTTAAGAAAGCTGTCACCAAAACAGAATAGTAGTCATTATTGTAATGAAATGGCAAATGTAATATGAAACCTGCATTAGTAAAAACAGATCATAATGTGATTAAAGATGATCTTTGCATTGTTTCTGCCACTTAGAATCTCAACATTCTTTAGAGTTGTGGTGATATATTTACAGAAAAAAATCGTAGTCAGTGATATTTGATTATCTTGAAACAGATTTTAATCTTACTCATTTTCTTTTCAGGGAGGAAGTCAGTAGATTGTTCCCAAAGCAGACAAATTCACAGTAACTGATCTTGATTTTTTGTGGTAATTCAATGGGTTGCTGGAAATGACACACTGCTTGAAATGTGGGATACAAATGAGGACTGCAGTTATGTGCACAGACATGCTTACTCGAAGATGTTTGATAGTCAGTCAGAGACAATTTTTGATTCCTTATTACCTTCCCAAAAGATCAATAAGTGAAGAGAAAAAGAGAAAAGTCTTGGAAGAAAGAAAAAAGATGAGAGAAGAATTTCAGGCAAAGGAAGAACACTGGGAAAGCTTAGTGGACAGAAACCTATTGTCAGCAGAGGATGTAAAGATTTATGAGGAACATAAAGCTGCAGTTGCTCGAGGCCATTTTACATACGATGATCCTCTCTCTGGATATCGAGTCATGACAAGATTACGCCATTTCTTAAGGGGCTCTTGCTGTGGTAATGCTTGTAGACATGTAAGTATTTGTTTATATGAATTACATTAAGCTGGAGTTTATATATATAGTCTCAGCAACAAAATATGCATCAGCTCATTGCTTACATATAGTCAATGTTTTTCATGGGCTGGGCTGTAATATCGCAT
>NW_028234414.1:6602069-6604569 GCF_977035675.1 Penaeus japonicus | reverse complement strand
ATAGCCTTGTTCTGTAGAACTTCAAGGGGTTTGAGGGCATTTAGAGGTAACAGACTAAGAACCGGACTCGCATAGTCAATCACGGACCGAACCATGGTAATATATATCAACCTCAGGACTCTGAGGGAGGTACCAACGTATCTGTTACATATAAATTGTAATGGTCTTAAACGTTCCAAGCAACGTTCTTTGATATCGTGAATAATTTCCTAGGTGGAACGAGAATTGCGTGACATGAGGTGTGGAGCAATCACCAGAACACCAAGATACCTGTAGGAGTCAGTCCTTTCAATAACTTGTCCACCTAAGCTTGGTATATAGGGCAGTTGACGAAGTCTGGATATATGTTTGGTTTTGATTATGAGGCCAAGAGAAGCACACTTTTTGCTGAATCTCCTGAGTACATATTCCCCCCTATCAAAGACTTGGATGAGGATATCATCTGCATATGATATGATATTACATAGGTCTCCTAACTCATTGTTCAGTTTGCAGATAGAGTGCAAAAGTATTTTAAACAGTGTAGGCGACAATACTCCCCTTGTGGGGTACCTAACTCTAGTTTTCCGAAAGAACTAAAGGTACCTTGGTACCATCCTTTAACTTTCCTTGTAGATAAATAGTCCTTTATCCATAACAGTAGCTTTCCCTTAACTCCCAATAGAGTTAATTCATGGAGAATTGCTGTTGGAGAAGCTCTGTCAAAAGCACCTTTAAAGTCTATGAAGTATGAAGACTGTGCTTTGCTTCCATTTAGGTACTGTGCTAAACACATCTGTGTTCCTTTCCCTTTCTGGAAACCAAAGATAGATGGATGAATTTGGTCTTTGGTCTGATAAAGAAGACGAGTGAGAAGGATTCTTTCACAGGTTTTGGAGAGACAGGATGTTAGTGAGATTGGTCGAAATTCGTCTGGGCGTCCTGGTTTAGGAATGGGAATGATGATTGCTTGTTTCCAGGAGGTAGGCAGAGTGCCTGTAGCATAGGTTAAGTTGAAGAGATATAGAAGAGGATTTCTTCCCTTTGCCTGTACCTTAGCAAGGAGCCGGAGAATGTTATATGTAATGCCATCGTCCCCAGGTGCAGTGGATTTCTGGAAACCAAAGATAGATGGATGAAATTTGTCTTTGGTCTGATAAAGAAGACGAGTGAGAAGGATTCTTTCACAGGTTTTGGAGAGACAGGATGTTAGTGAGATTGGTCGAAATTCGTCTGGGCGTCCTGGTTTAGGAATGGGAATGATGGTTGCCTGTTTCCAGGAGGTAGGCAGAGTGCCTGTAGCATAGGTTAAGTTGAAGAGATATAGAAGAGGATTTCTTCCCTTTGCCTGTACCTTAGCAAGGAGCCGGAGAATGTTATATGTAATACCATCGTCCCCAGGTGCAGTGGATTTCCCAGTCTTAATTGCAGCAAGAAGTTCGTCAGTTGTAAATGGTATGTCAGCATCATCTGTTAATTAACACTGATAATCAATTACATTTTTGTATTTTAAATTGGAAGAGCACCTGCGTATGGATAATGGAAGATTATCAAGAGAAGAATCCTCACACCATTTTTCAAGAAGAGATGAAGCTACTGTTTCTGGATGAGAATGAGGTGTTGCATTGTATGAGTTAGCTTTAATCTTATTGATGTCCTTCCACACATTACTCATGGGAGTTGTAGAGTCAATTGATTCTGCTCAGGCATACAAACTCTCTTCTCGCTTTTGAGTAAGGATTTCGTTTAGCTTTCTACTAAAGAAAACAAGGTCCTTAGCTAGGCAGGAGTTGCTTCCTAAATGTTTTAGCTGACTCACAGTTGATCGTATTAATTTTTTAAGAAGCTTAATCTCAGAGTCTTTGTTTAGATGTCCTGCACGTTTGACTCTGGAGGTTGGAGACCTATGTATGGTGGTTTTTTTAGGGTGAAGTTGATGAATGATATTGCCAACTTGCTGACAGAGCGTATCAATAAACTGATCGAGATTGATAGGAGCAAAGTCCTCATACCAACAGGCAATCCTTTCAATGAATTGGTCATGATATTTAGTGGCAATATGATATCGTAAACGTGGCTGGGGTGGGTCTCTTTTACATAATGGTAGGGTTATACTTAGTGCCCAGTGATCGCTGATTAAGAACGGGATAACCTCTGTAGTGCTTGGTAAATAATGCTGATTGTACAAGGATACATAATCTAGTTTGCCCCCTAGAAAATGAGTCTTTTTTAAGGGACATAATAGACGTACAAGGTCACTTGTGTGTTGAAGATAATCATAATATACCTTACCGTTTTTGCCAATGGTGCTACCCTCAGAGCCAAGGAGAGGATGGCGAGCATTAAAATCTCCACATAATAACACAATATCATTATGTATTATATTGTCAGGAGGTTTAGGTACCTCTTCACTATAATGCGGGTTATATACATTAATAATAATGATAGTTTTGCCATCAAGAAATAATCTAACACCGAGATATTCAGCACATGTGTCACGCTTGTCATCGATCACTTTGGA
>NW_028234414.1:6579569-6582069 GCF_977035675.1 Penaeus japonicus | reverse complement strand
ATTTAGCGAATATTTCCCCGCTAGCCCATGAGACCTTGAAAGCCTACCTGAAAGCGCTTATTCGTTTGTAAAAGAAAAAAGAAGAAGAATTCAGTAAACGAACAGATGCTGATGAATATGTTTTCACTCACGGAAAAATGTTTCGGGTATGACGAACCCTTCCAAGACATTATATCCGTAAGTGATATATACACACGCTGGATATAAGTACCATGGTATCAGTACGGATTAGCGGAGAATTATAAAAAAAAAGTAGATAAAGAAAATTCATATATTCTTCGACGTATGCAACAAAATTGAACGAAATTGCTCTTCCATTGTAGTAAATGGCAATCGAATACCACAAAGTTCAAAGGAAATTTCATTAGAACGACACCAAAAGGATCCGGTTACTATGAACTATTCTGTAATTATTCAAAAAGCGAATGAAAGGCGTTAGTGATAAGAAGGTAGTCAGGTGATATATGGGTTTCCCAGGCTAGCCAACAACAAAAAAACATGAACGAGGCAGATAAATGTTTCCTGCGCGATAAGGTGTACAACAGTCATATCTCAAGTGGGTGTAGGAAATGGTATAGCCTTGGCTGTAGGTGAAAGTGTGGGCGTTAATGGGTGTGGTGTATTCTTTGACCAGGGGGTTGGGTGCGTTACAGGCAGGCGTGTTGTTTTAACGTGTTCCATGTGTGTTGGAGAAGGCCTGAGTGGACGAAGGGTGGGGGTGCAGGCGAGTACGATGCCCTTGGCTGTGGGCGATGTTGTTGACGTGTAGGACGATGGGCCCGTACATGGGAGCCGAATGTAACTGCGACAAAGGAAACGACATTTCGCAAGGTCAATGGATAATGTCAATAACAGATTAATCGTTTGTGTCGTAATAAGGCAGGGTTCTTCAAAGCCCAGTTCGCGACCTAGTGGCTCAGTGGGTCGGACGCGTCTCGGAGAAAATATGAGAATCACTCATATTTAAAAATACATAAAAAAAGGAAATAACGTTATAACATAATCGTTGCAATGGGTCGCAACCCATTTTCACGTCTCGATTATCATTATTTTCATGCAGAACACTCATTTAAGGCACTCACTTAGAGGCGACTCGCTGACTTAGAACTATATTCCTGTTTCGTATTTTCTCTATACTGTTACAGGACGTTATCACGACATCAATTTATATCATGTAAAGACAGTTACTGCGTTCGCAAATGGACTAGAGGTTATGCAACAGTTACCATCTTCAGTATAATTCGTATGGGATATTCACTTATACGGAAGTTTATATCCTTCGTTACGCGAGTGAAAGCTGTGATACCATGAAGATATTTAAAAGTAATGGAATAATCAATTGAAGACAAATGAATATCTGTTTCGAGTCTCTCAATAACCTATTTTGTGTATAATGGGTTTTTCTGTCAGGATTCGAGTCATACAGGGTTTCCTTTGTGTCTTGAAGATCCAGTGGCGACAACGGTATGTGCATGTTCGCCTTGGTCTTTGTCTTTGCTTATGTGCACATATATGTATACAGACGCACTGAGAAAGAATATATGATGACAATCGAGGCATTATTTTGGAGATAGATCGCCCCTTTATGGCCAGCTGATCCGTACCAACTGCGAGGGAAAAGGAGAACAGATAAACCAGGACAGGCAGCTCAGGCGACGCGTCACACAGGAACGACATACACCCACCCACACACACACACACCTACACACACACACATACCCCCCCCACCCACACACACATCTACACACACACATACCCCCCCCTCCCACCCACACACACATCTACACACACACACATACCCCCCCCCCCCCACCCACACACACATCTACACACACACACACACACACACACACACACACACACACCTACACACACACACGATGAACACATACAATCAGATTATCTGCATAAATCAGCAATGTGTGTCTGAAATGTTATAATGGCGAAACTGGCAAGCCACACGACCTGCATGAACGCGATTTGAGGGACGTTTGGATATCTAATATGTGTTTTATTCCCGCACGAGATGTTGTGTCCTGATTCTTCGGAAGAAAACTGTTGGTCCCTCTTGATTCGGCTTCGGCGATGGCCCGCGCTACGTATTCTCATCTAAATTTACATCTTTAGTTTTAGCGTCTGAAGAAAATTCTCGTCTAACTCGAAACGTCACGCTTTATTTCTTCCTTCATTAGTGTCAGCATGTTTCACTTCCTCTTTGTATACACGTTACTGTGTTATTTGTTGGCAGTATTCATATTCAACGTATACTTATAGGCTCCGTGTTGCGAGTTCACCACTGTTGTTTATTGTTTGTATATCTGTCCAAGGATATTACGGCGATTGAGACTCTTATGGTTTATCACGTCTATCCTACTCGAGGGATTAAGAAATCGGCTCGTATAGTAGGTCATGATTAGGTTTAGGAACATATCAGAAACTGCTCTTCCTGTTACAGGTGTTGTGTGGACAAGCATCCTTCGGGGGAAATTTGATCACTGTT
>NW_028234414.1:6557069-6562069 GCF_977035675.1 Penaeus japonicus | reverse complement strand
TTTCCCTGCCACGGAGGATGCCAAGGCCGCCGAGAGTAGCGGCAGGAAGCGAGACAAAGTCAAAGCTGGCCTTAAGCGTATCATGGGACACAAAGCCAAAGCCACTAACGAATCAAGTAAATAGTCGACTTGACCTTCTTCCCGCTACTCGCTGCCTGGTCTCCTCGGGGCTGCTTCTGGGACTAGACGTAGAGGGCTGGAGGCTCGCAGGACTCACATCTCCACGGCAAAGGCCTTGGACTACAATGCTTTGGCGATTGCACACTGAATAAAATAAACAGAGGATGGCAACAATGCAAAGGTTCTCCAGTGAAGCGGAAACATATTTTGATTATTAACACTGCCTGCCTTTCAATTAATACCGCTTATACGAAAATACACATGCATTCCTGTATATATGTGTATAAATCATTAGGTAAGTAGTATGGTTGATGATATAAAATGAATTGCCAAAATAGATGATTTAAATATGAGATCATATATATGTGCGCGCGTGCGTGTGTGCGAGTGTGTGTGTGTGTGCGTGTGATACAGTGTATTTGTATCATCAACCATACTACCTATCTAATGATTTCAATTAGCGATTATAATGGTCTTTTCCACTCTCACGTGTAAGTTTAAACTTACATTTAAAGCCCAAAGTGAAACAAATATACAAATAAACAACGCATAGATAGCTTCACAGTGGCAATCGCAATCATATTCTAAAAAATGCACATTCACACCAACAGTTACTCATTCTGCATCCATTCAACTTGCAAGTGTCCTCTGCCATTAGTACTTTAGCTTTTAACCTAATGATTAATGCGCGTTCATCCTCGTAGATCTTCTGCTTCGTTGATTCTTAGTGTATGTAGAGAATGCACGATGAATGATATACGATTGCCTTCCACCGAACGCAGTGCTCAGGACACCGTCGTAGCAGGCACGTTATGAGTCTTTTCCTATGGTTTGTATCTTAATTCTCTGCCTTTTGTTCCCCGAAGGCATCGCTGCCCCGGGCGAGGGCACGCAAGCGACGGCGGGCGCGGGCGCAGTGATGCCCCAAATGCCCCAGCAGCGCCATCGAGACCGACTCTCCAGCGTCAAGACAAAGTTCCAGGTAGGGCGTTGGCCAGTCCGCGGGGAGGGCGCGACAGCCGCTTTGGGGGCAGGGATTGGCGAGGATATCATCATTGCTAGTGTCACTGCGCTATACCTCGCTCTGCCGTCTTTACATCGCATGCGCTCTGCACAGGCGATCTAGATTTTACAATTGCAAACGACTTCTTCATTGTATAATTTCTCTCTTTTCAATATATTGGGGTCATACGCACATACATCCTTATACACAAACACACACATACACATATACATATATATCTATCTCTATATCTATATCTATCTATATACATTTGTATATATATACATATTATATATATATATATATATATATATATATATATCAATATCTACATATATATCTATATATATATATATTCATACCTATATGGACAAAACTACAAATATATATATATATATATATATATATATATATATATATATAATGTTCATATACACACACATATATGTACATACATACATATATATATATATATATATATATATATATATATATATATATATATATATATATATATATATATTATATTATATATATATATATATATTATATATATATATATATATATATATATTATATATATATATATATATATATATATGTATATATATATATATTATATATATTATATATATGTACATATATATATATATATATATATATATATATATATATATATATATATATATATATATATATATATATATATATATATATATATATATATATATTATATATATATATATATATGTGTGTGTGTGTGTGTGTGTGTGTGTATAATTTATTTATTTATTTATTCATTCAATCTAGTTAAATATATACATAAGCAGCCCTAGAGTGTAGGATCCGTAACCCGAGGCCGTTCCCACGCCCCCGCAGGTGCGCGTGCGCGTGGTGGAGGGGCGGCGCCTGATGGGCGGCAACATGAACCCCGTGTGCCGGGTGTCCCTGGACGGCGACGCGAGGCAGACGCGCGTGCACAGGGGCACCTCCAGCCCCTGGTTCGACGAGATCTTCTTCTACCAGATCGAGAAGCTTCCCAGTGAGCTCATGGAGGACTTCCTCGAGTTCAAGGTCTGGCTGCACCGCGGATTTCGTTGCTCGTTTCATTTTTATTTTTTTATTTATTTATTTTTATTGGCTGAGGGTATTCCTTTTATTGAAACATAAGTAAGGATTTTTCATTTTGACTTCGCAGTTTAAGATCTTTTGAAATTTCTCCAAGACTGGCCTTCCTACTATGCTGAAGACGTGACCGTGAGATTCCATTTCGTAAAAACGCAAATATGAATCACATCAAGTAAAAACGTAGTAGTGGCCCAAGCTAGAATAAAATGAAAACAAAAACAAAAACAAAAACAAAACAAAAAAAATTACATGCGAATAATAAGCTAAGGACACTGGAGTGAGTTAACATTTTCAAAACCATTAAAACCACTTTGCCTCACCTCCATAAAGACATCCGTGATTCAGTTCTTTAGAAAAAGCAGCAATTTTAGAATATACATTTACTTTCTTTTCAGGTCTGCAACTCGAGCGGCATTCGGTCCACGACCATCATTGGCTCCTTCAAGGTCAGTAGTCCGGCGTTTCTTTCAGAAGTCAGCGAATTCTCATATTTCTTTTCATTCGCGTATTTTCTGTCGTTTTTAAGCAATTTTTGTGTTCATCTTTCTGGCCTTGCTTACTCTCAAATTCCTTTCGAATTACTGTTTGCGATTTGACTTACACAACTCTATATAGGTCTTGAGTTAGCTTTATTTTTTTTTATAGATTTAATACCATTTCTATATTGGTATGTCTGTATATCATATCGCAACGGGCTGAAAATGGGTAACGAAAGCATCGATAAAAAATCATATTGACTATTCTTCCATAGAGATACAAGAATAATGCGACCACTTTGTCCTCAGTGTGAAGTGGGAATGGTGTACGACCAACCGGAACACGCAGTCGTCAACCGCTGGCTCGTCTTGGCTAACCCAGACGAACCCACGCCCACTGTGCAAGGTCAGTCAAGGTCACTTGGCCTGATTGCAACGAACCACATTGCAACGGAGTATTTGTCGTAGTTCGGTACTCGGTTATTTGGTCTAATGCGGTATCTGAAGATCTTTCAAATCTGAAAGCAAATCTATGGAACTGTTGGTATTATCATATTTATATCTCCTGCGCTATGACATCCACCTCTTCTCTTCTGCTCCTACAGGATACCTGAAGGTGAGCGTGGGTGTCCTGGGCCCTGGCGACGTGTGCCCTGACCTGACTGCCTCGCGCACCGATCAGGACGACGTGGAGGCCAACTTGCTGTGGTCAGCCGGCGTCCACCTGCAGCCGGCGACCTTCACGCTCACCGTCTACTGCGCACAGAACCTCCCAAGGAGTAAGTCTTGAGACGAGCCTTCGTTTAATATTCCCTGGAAATACCTACAAAAGTGAGCAAATTGGCAATTTTCCCGCCTGTTTCCGCACTCCTGTTCAGTGGGTCTCTCTCCTAACTTCTTGTTTATCTATCACGTTTTCGCCGCGCCTTAAAAGCCCTATCACCCCTCTACAGTGGATGCAGGCACGATGCAGACCCTCAAGGAGGTGCTCGGGATCGGAAAGGCATCCAAGGAACTGGTGGATCCCTACCTCCTGGCCACGTACGCCGGCCGCGAAGTGCAGACCAAGATCATGTACACGAACGAGAACCCAGAGTTCCGGCAGAATCTTCACATGGGCTTCTTGTTCCCCTCCATGTGCAATGTCATTCGCGTGACACTCAAGGACTGGTGGGTTGAGCTATCCGTTGCATTCTTTTTTTTCTTGGATTTTCCTCTCTCTCTCTCTCTCTCTCTCTCTCTCTCTCTCTCTCTCTCTCTCTCTCCCTCTCTCTCTCTCTGTATTTCTCCATCTCTCTTTCACTCTCTATTACCAGCTCCTTCTCTCCCTGTCCTCATCCTCTCTTGACTACCCAGTGCTTGTATTTTCCTTTCACTTAGATTCATGAAATATCCTCATCTTCATTTCCATACTATGCCCTTCTGTTATTAGCACATTTAGCTGCAATATCAACACAGTCATTATGATTAATATCCTTCGAAGTGCCTTTGTTGACGATTAATCATAAACCGTTGATATTTCCTAATGATGCCATAGTGCCAATGAACGCTTACTACCTTCAGGGACCGCGTCGGGGAGGACGACACGATAGGAACAGCTGTCATCCCTGTGTCTGCCATTTCCGCCCCGGGAGAAGACGGTAAGTTGCCCCATACACACACACACACACACACACATATATATATATATATATATATATATATATATATATATATATATATATATATATATGTATATACATATTATATACATACATATATATATTATATACATACATATATATTTGAATATATATATATATATATATATATATATATATATATATATATATATGTATATATATTATTTATGTACATAAATATGTATATATATATATAATATATTATATATATATATATATAAATATATATATATGTATATATATATATATATATGTGTGTGTGTGTGTGTGTGTGTGTATATATATATATATATATATATATATATATATATATATATATATATATATATATATATATATATATATATATCATCATCATCAGCCTGTATCAATCCACTGCAGGACGTAGGCCTCTCTCAATCTTTTCCAGTCATTCCGGTCTTGTGTCCTCTGATTCCAGTTTACTCCTGCGAATTTTGCTATTTCATCCCGCCATCTAGTCATTGGTCTTGCCGTGGGTCTCTCTGTGTTGCGTATTACCCATTCTGTTGTTTTCCTTGTCCACCTGTTATCCTGTCTCCGATATATGTGTCCAGCCCACTGCCACTTTTT
>NW_028234414.1:6542069-6552069 GCF_977035675.1 Penaeus japonicus | reverse complement strand
AGCGAGAACTCGGCAGTAGGCAAACAAAACATTCTCTATAATCATGTGACCTGGTTGATAATCATTCTATTCATCCTCCCTAATCGACGTTACTATATCACGATTGTAAGTTCTAGAACTGTTGCTTAGCTGTAGATTCTACAGCTAATCGCTGCTGTTTCCCTCCTCTATCCACAGCCTCAGAACAGCATCCCTGACGTGTTCCTGTGGCTCATGAGCGGGACGCGACGCCTCGCCTACGTCAGGATCCCAGCCCACGCCATCCTTCACTCCCAGGACCTAGCCGCCCAGGGAGAGCTGGCCGGGAAGTTCAGTACTTACACCCTCTGCTACCCAGGTCCGTGGCGCAACCTGTATTACTGTGCGTCTTGAAACTCACTTCTGATATTGCGTGAAGAGCTCACATGTCTCTTCCAAGCATCGCCTTGCGCTGTCTTATGATCGTGTTACCTTCTTCCCCGCCCGCAGACAAGGACGAGAGCTTCGTGGGCGGCGTCGTGCGGGCGTCGGTGTGGCTAGGTCAGGAGTCGGACGTCAGGTCTTGGTGGGACAGCAGGGCAGACGTCCAGCTCACCGTCTATGCCGAGTCGTATGAGAATCAGGTGAGGATTTATAAATCAACATGGAAATTATGAGAATTAACGATGAATATAACATATGTGTTTGTGTGTGTATATATATACACATATGTATGTACACACATAATGTCCTCGGCAACAAATGTGGGATTCACAGTGCAACGACCTGCGATGAGCGATTCCCGATCGAGTCTTCTGTCTGCCGTATTGTTTTGAAGTTTACGTCCCCAATCACGAGATGCTAACATTACCATGTAAACATAAACTGCGACACATTTACTCACTCAAATAATAATCTTTCATCAAGAACAAACAGACGCGATGAACTTTCTTCAGCTTACCTCTGCCTTGGCACCTTTTCAAAGCGCCCTTGGGGAGTCCTGACCCTCTCACTGATTGCAGGTGGTCGCAGTGCCTGGCAGCGGCAAGTGGGCCACCAGCGGCCTTCTGCTCACGCGCCCCGCCTTCTCCGACGCCGACGGGCGCCTCAGCCTCCCGCGCGAAGCCTTCCCCGAGCCCGAGGGATGGAAGTTCCAGGGAGACTGGTTCGTCGACCCGGATCCGAGGTGAGGAGACTTCCGGAGAGAGATCTGGCTGTCAAGTGTTTCGATTCTGGGTAATTCGATTGCTTGGTATTAGGTCTGGGAGTCCCTTTCAAGCACATATCTTAGAGCAAAGACAGTGTCTGAGCCTCTCTCCTCGTCCCGCAGCGTGAAGTACGAGGCGGACGCGGGTCGACAGCTGTTCACGGAGGAGGTGTACGAGCAGCAGGTGCGCGTGCCCGGAGGGACGTGGATCCCCGCCCCCAACACCTGGACCGACGCCCGCGGCGACCCAGCATCCAAGCGAGATGAAATCGCGTGTCCCGACGGATGGAAGTGGCGTGACTTGTGGTCGGTGGGTAACCGTGTGCATCATTATGTCTGTTCATTTAAGACAAAGAAATAAAGAGCGATAGATTTTATTTGATTTGCAAAACGAATAATCGAACAGTTTCCACGGCCGCAAAAAAGATGTTCAAATTATTTAAGAGAGAGAGAGAGAGAGAGAGAGAGAGAGAGAGAGAGAGAGAGAGAGAGAGAGAGAGAGAGAGAGAGAGAGAGAGAGAGAGAGAGAGAGAGAGAGAGAGAGAGAGAAGAGAGAGAGAGAGAAAGAGGAGAGAGAGAGAGGAGGGAGAGAGAGAGGGGAGAGAGAGAGAGAGGATAGAGAGAGAGAGAAGAGAGAGAGAGAGAGAGAGAGAGAGAGAGAGAGAGAGAGGGAGGAGAGAGAGAAGAAGAGAGAGAGAGAGAGGAGAGAGAGAGAGAGAGAGAGAGAGAGAGAGAGAGAGAGAGAGAGAGAGGAGAGAGAGAGAGGAGAGAGAGAGAGAGAGAGAGAGAGAGAGAGAGAGAGAGAGAGAGAGAGAGAGAGAGAGAGAGAGAGAGAGAGAGAGAGAGAGAGAGAGAGAGAGAGAGAGAGAGAGAGAGAGAAGAGAGGAGAGAGAGAGAGAGAGAGAGAGAGAGAGAGAGAGAGAGAGAGAGAGAGAGAGAGAAAGAGAGAGGAGAAGAGAGAGAGAGAGAGAGAAGAGAGAGAGAGAGAGAGAGAGAGAGAGAGAGAGAGAGAGAGAGAGAGAGAGAGAGAGAGAGAGAGAGAGAGAGAGAGAGAGAGAGAGAGAGAGAGAGAGAGAGAGGCAATAAACACAGCCACCTTTACCTTCGAACATGTTATCGAAACCTATTGCTTTTCCAGTACGACCTCCAGCGTGCGGTCGACGGCGAGGGCTGGGAGTACACGGTGGAGAGCGGTCTGGTGGGCTGGTCGCCGCAGGAGAAGATCTACCACGTAACCCGCAGGAGGAGGTGGATTCGCGAACGATTCCTCGTCCATAAAGTCGAAAAGGTCAGTGGCATGAATGCAGAACTGCCAAGGGCGACGGACGGATATCAGTTTCTTATGAGGTTGCGATCCAGATATAAGATAGAGCAAATTAAAACGATTTTATTTAGTAGATATCTTTTCTTCCCGACGTCCAAACAGCACCAGGAGGCAGGACAGGTGGAGGGCTGGGAGTACGCCCCTCTGTTCCGCCTGCAGTTCCACGCCCTCGAGAGGAAGGTGGACATGGTGAGGCGGCGAAGATGGAGGAGGCGTCTTGTGCCCGCCCAGCCGGGGGGAATCCCGCCAACGCCTAGGCTCGTCGTGAAGGCGGGAGACGGTAGGATCCTTACCAGGCTATATATTATATTTTTTAGACTTGGTTGTTAGTTGAAATGTTCTTGGATTTATGATTATCATTCATCAATTTAGTTCTTCTCGACTTCATGTTCTGTCTGTTATTTTCGTTCGTCACGTCGCAACCTCTCCTCTTTCAGGCGATGACGCAATCACTCAGCTCACGTGCCCGAGGATGTACGTGGTGAGCGCCGAGCGCCACACGTACCAGCTCCGTGCGCACGTATACCAGGCGCGCGACTTGCCGGCGGGAGACAAGACGGGGCTTTCGGGTAAGTCTCCATTGAGACTGCCTTGAGAATGCTTTCCATATCATGTTTCATTATCTTTCTAGATTACATTAAAGGATAATGTGTATATGACTGATCCTCAACGTGCAATGCACCAGGTTGTGTGAACTTAGTGGTTGATTTGTGAATGATTACTATTATTAATAAGTTATCAAAACCGGTGATTCAAATTTCTTTGATCATCTTGATGCATATATCTTCTCGAAAAAATCTAGGAAAAATGTCCTACACAAAATGACAAGTACAAAGAGCAATAGAGTCAGTATCCAGTTGGCCAGCACCCCATCCCTGCCCCGTCTCAAGCGCCCTTCCTCCTCGCCCCTCAGACCCCTACGCCGTGGTGAGCTTCTGCGCAGGAACACAGCAGACGGAGAAGCAGAAGGCGACGCTGTGTCCGACGTGGGACCAGACGCTCATCTTCGACGACGTGAAGCTGGCGGGCCCCGTGCTCGCCACCCGCACGCAGGCGCCGCAGGTGGTCGTTGAGGTCTTCGACTGGGATGCCAGGGTGAGGACCCTCCTGATCTGTGACGCTGGTAGTTGGCTCATTGGTATGGGCAGGAGGATTGCTATTATTGCCATTATTATTGTTATTATTGTTAGTATTATCTTCTTTATTATCATTATCATTGATATTATTGTTAGCATTATCATTTTTATCATGATTATCATTTTTATTATTATTATCATTATTATCATTATCATTATTATTATCATTGTTATTATTATCATTATCATTATTACTATTAGCGATATTATTATCATTATTATCATTTTTGCTCGTAGTAGTAGTGACGATAGTAGTGTTATTATTATAATCATTATGATCATCTTCATTATTATTATTGTTATTATTAATTTTGTTTTGTTGTTATTATTATCAGTATTATTATTATTATTATTGTTATTATCATTATTATCATCCTTATTACTGTTATTCTTATCTATATTGTTAATTGTATCATCATCATCAAATATTCCATTATGTTATTTAATATAGCTGAATTTGAGGCGAATCAGCTACTTGGATAACCCAAGATTCAGCTAACATTAGAGAATTTCAAGGTTGTTTATTGTATAGTCATTTTTTTCTAATATTGCATCCTCACGGCAGAGCATTTTATCATTCAAATAACATACACGTAAGCTTAAGTATTCACAAATACTAAACGACATACGAATGAAAAAGAAAGTATTCTTACATTCTCGCGGACAGACATCCTACATTTGACCCTCGTCCCTTCCAGGGCGCCCCTGAATTCCTCGGGCGTGTGTTCTGTTCCCCTAACATGGTCGAGACAGGCGAGGCATACCAGCCGCTTCCCCTGAAGTGGTATCCGCTTTCGCGAGGAAACGACAAGCAAGGTAGGGCTTGTGAATGGGGAGTTGTGAAGGAAGGTTATGTGAATGGTATGTACTGGGGATTTGTGAATGAAGGCACAGTGAGTTTTGGTGAATGACATTTCCTGGGGATTTCTGAATGGAGGCATAGTGAGGCTTTGTGAATGGCAGGAATTTGTGAATGATAACATAGTGAGGCTTAGTGAATGACATGTAATGGATTTGTGAATGAGAGCACAACGTTGTTTTATGACGTGTATTGACATGCATTGAGATGTACAGCACGGAAGGCCAATAGGATGCAGGGATTGTTCAGTGATCTAAACAGAAGATTCAATCAGTCAACCAATCAATGGAACTGATGCCAAGGAGGGTGCAATGCCGCATCCACCCTTTCCAAGGGCGTCAAGATGAGACTCCTGAGCACAGGACAGAATTCAGGTTTCGCTGCCATACAGCCAAACCGACAACGTCAGGGCCTCGAAGACGCGTAGCTTGGTCCTTCTGTACGAAAAAAAAACAAAAAAACTGTAAATTATATAAAACAGACACATCTGTGTTTACACGTATTTTGATATTTCCGGCAGGTGAACTTCTGGCGTCTTTCGAGCTCCTTCTGAAGGACGTGGCGGAAGAACTGCCCATTCTCCCCCCGACGCGGGGAGACCTCTACATGGTGCCCTTCGGAGTAAGGCCCCTCCTGCAGAAAACCAGGGTTGAGGTACGTAAACTCTGAGGAGCTGTATGGTTATTTTCAAGAGGTTTTATGGTAAGCTCCTTGTACTACGGATATGGTGATTTTACAGGGTGAAATCATATCAGAATGCGTTGTAGATACACATTACAATACTAAGAAATAATAGCAGAACTATACAACAATAAAAGGGATAACGAAACTTAAGCCAATCTCTTCTATCCATGCGTTCTTCTTCCTCTTCCTGTGCCTCCCCCTCCACCGCGACCTCTTCCTCCCGCAGGTGCTGTGCTGGGGCGTGCGCAACATGGCCACCTTCGAGCTGCAGTCCGTGACGCGTCCGTCGATCGAGTTCGAGTGCGGCGGCGAGCGCGTCACCTCGCCCATCATGGCCAACCTCAGGGTCAACCCCAATTTCGACAAGCCTCACCTCGTCTTTGATGTGGTAACTGTTCTATTGACATTATTTGTGTTATTTCCATCTGTTGTCGTTATTTTTTATTATCAATATCTGCATTATGATTATCCAGTTTTACACTCAATCTTGGTCTCTGAGAACAATCTTATTTAAAGGAAGTACCTTCACATTTCTGTTATGATAGTGATGCCATGTATAGAATGAGGCGACTATCTCCGAGGTAGTAAATGAGTTAATACATTTTTCTGAATAATAAAACACTAAATAGAGGTTTTAGTATATGCAAAAAAAAGAAAAAAAAAGTTTCAGAATGATGTTTCCTGCTTTCCGTGTAAAAAAGATCTCCATTGGTTTAAATTTTCTAGCTTTTCCTTTAGTTCCCTGTTTGAAAAGAGAGCAACCCCTCCTGACCCGTTTCCGTGTCCCAAAGGAACTCCCCAGAGAAGAGCTGTACATGCCGCCGTTGACGCTGCGTGTGGTCGACCACCGGGCCTTCGGAAGCAAGCCAGTCGTAGCCACCGCCGTGGTGTCTGACCTGCACCAGTACACCGTGGAACCCAAGTCTGCCAGGTGGGGGGCCCTTGTGACCTTTGACCTTTCTAGCGGGCATTTTAACTTGTGTGACTGACACAATGACCCTCCAGCCTTGCCCAATGACCTTAGCATCCTTGATCTTATAGCGTGGAGTGTGTTTAAACCCTGAGACGTAAGGACAAAGACTGTTAGACCTTATTTGTCTTCCTCTCCCTCTTTTTATCAGAGAGAGAGAGAGAGAGAGAGAGAAAGAGAGAAAGAGAAAGAGAAAGAAAAAGAGAGAGAGAGAGAGAGAGAGAGAGAGAGAGAGAGAGAGAGAGAGAGAGAGAGAGAGAGAGAGAGAGAGAGAGAGAGAGAGAGAGAGAGAGAGAGAGAGAAAGAGAGAAAGAGAGAAAGATAGAAAGAGAGAGAGAATGAAAGACTATAAACTAGGGACCTATGTCAAAGACACTAAACAAATGCTTGCCCGCTTCTTATCACATCTAGCATAGCCTAACATTAAAAAAGCGTATTTATCTATATAAATGTGTGCATGATATGTGTGTGGCGTGCATACGTGAATGTGCAAATAGAACACCTGCCTGTAAACATAGTATGACTGTAAATCAAATCAGTGACTACAAGAAAATCAGGTATGGCACGTAGTCAATTCATCATGCATGGAATCATGAATTGCATGTATCATAGGTATAAATGATGTAGGTGAAAAAGTGTTGCACATATGGCAGCACTGTTGATGCTACGATATGCCGCCGAATACAGATGTGCGACAGAGAGGAAGGTGCGTGTCGATGCGTGGATGCTATAGGTTAGAGATGTATTTGCGAGCATATCAAGTGATGCTGGAAATTGGTTGCGAAATAGTGTGGTGCTATTTATAAGTGTTTGTTTTGTTCCTTTATCATTATACTTTCAGCAGTGCATGTCATGATAACTAGACTTTTTTCTAGTGTTGAGAATAACTTGTCTGAGAGTTGCTTCTTCCATTTGTCTCCAGGAAAAAGCGGAAGGGCAAGAAGGTCCCTTCGCAACCCAGGTATTTCGTCTCACCTGTTCGTTCAGCCTCGCTGCTTCCTCCTGTGGCTCTCTCATGGAATGGCTGTCATTGTCATTATTATTGCTGTTGTTATATATTCATTCTTTTATTTATTTATACTTATTATTAACGTAACTATCGTCATCATCATCGTCATCACCATCACCATTATTATCATTATCATTATCATTATCATCATCATCATCATCATCATCATCATCACATCATCATCATCATCATCATTATCATCATCATCATCTTCATCGTCATCATCATCATCATCACCATCACCATCACCATCACTATCACCATCATCATCCATTTAAATCCAAAAGCTATGAGAGTTTTACCCGGAGGTAACATCCCGCTTTTTTCCAGCCAACTCTGCATAGTAATTTGATTAGCATTAACCTGATTCTTGTTCCCGTGATGCAGGAGCTGGTCTCACAGACTTGCTTGTCCTTGGTGGCGTTTCGACCTCTTGTCTGTCTACCTCATGGACTGGGGATGACCTCATGTCTAACTGGTGTGCCCTTATCCCTGTAGCTGTCTGTTATCGTTTGTGTTCGTGATGTATGTTTGTATACAGCAATTGCACAGCCAAAGTACATCTGGTGAAGACAGGATTGCAACACAGGAGGTTTCTCGTTTCCTTAATACTCGTGATACTTATTCTTGAAGTTCTAGACCTACATGTATTTTTTTTATATCATTAAGGACACATACATCACAGAATACTGAAGCTTAAACTTTCTGAAGTCACATATATTTAAGAAGTCTCATTCCAAGACTTCGATATGATCTAAAAAAAACTTGAATAACTGTATCCTAAGTCTTCTCATCACATGCTGATTCAAAACGACAACATACCAAACACAGCAGCTCCCTAAACAAAGCACTGTCGGATACTCTGCCTATGATAGAACCCCCCGCAAAACGCATTACTCTTCTCGCAATATAAGTCGTACTTATTAAGGTTCCTCTAACCATTCTGTCTCTTTGCATAACACACCTCCTTTCTCGGTGACCTCGGGACCAAGAAATCTCTATGAGGTTCATGGTTATTTTCATGTTTGTGATGTTTACTTTGGAAAACTGATCATGGGAGCCCATGTGGTCTAACTTACTTTATGGTGATTGGGTTTCTCTGTTCCTTCTGTATGGGAATCTCTTCTCTGTCTAATATTAGGTCCACGGCTCCTGTTACGACATGTGCTGTAAACAAAGGTTCTGGACTTTGTTAATAGTGCATTTGTGTTTCCAAGGCTGCAATTCAACATAGTAACGTAAGTAAGTTAGACACTAAAAAAAACAGTAGATATCGTAAGTTATACTTGAAATTTCCCTTGATACAACACGTGTCGTAACAGTAGGTTTAAGCCATCCTATTATCGTGTAGTCGACTATTTTACAATTGAATTCTACTTTGAAATCTAGTATGTTGACGTTGCATTATGAGCTGAATTTCCATTTATGGGAAATCAGTTTGTTAAATATATGCTGTAGAATTCTACACAAGATTGCAGTACTTGCGACAATAACATTTTAACTTTCCTGACATTTTACAAACGAAAATGTAATTTAAATATGCCGACGACATCTCCATAGAAAGAGAAATCTTTACGTTTCCCTTCCTTCTTCGGCAGAGAGAGCTTGCCGACCACCACGCTGCCGCTGCTGGACACGAAGGCGGTCAAGGACAAGGTTGGTAGGCCTGATCCCGACGTCACGCCCGGCCCTTGGTGTTGCTGGATGTCCCTTGTCCTCTCGTAGTGTTGTCCGATGTTCTTCCTTAGTGCTCTCTCTTTTAGTTTGTATTTTATAGAGCTTTTTATTTTCGTTGTTTCACTCATTATCAGTATTTACAAAAACATGATTTTAATGCTTTTCATGAAATGGTGTGCAACAATACCTGAGGTAATAAGGTTGTTTTAATCAGAGATTCACTATAAATTAGTAACTGAAAATGGGCGGATAAATGCATAGACTTTAACTTAGTAATCAGCGTGAAGTCTTCTTGTCTGCCTATGTTTTCTTAAACCACAAATATTTCCCTTGTTAAAACAATGATCATAAACATACGCACACGTGGTACTACCCTGTCACTAGAAGTTAAACTAGCCTCAGGTAAACAAATAAAACAAATACTAGTGTGGGCGTAGTGTATTGTGCTCTCGACATTGCTTTTAACCCGTGTGAGCGAGAGGGGCATTTTAGCATGACTTCGCATGACTTTCCCACTAATCCATTCTCCTCCAGGCTGACTCCGCCCATTCACGCCCGTCTTTGAGTCATGAGCAGGCTGCCAGGGAGGTGAGTAGTTCCTTCCGTGTGTTATCTGTTTGTTCTTCAAGTTGTCTTACTATTGCCTTTGTTGTAGAGATGATTCTATTGTAGCCATTTGTTTGTTTTGTGTTATTGTTTGATCGTCTTCATGGTGTCTTTCGCCGCTGTTCTCTTTATCATTCTTCCTCAGACAATCTTATTTTCATACTGTCTGGTTTATTTATAAGCGAGTACAGCTTGATGTGGAATTTACTTATTATTAGTGACTTTTTATATATTACTCATCATTGTGAATGACACGTAAACGACATTTTGTTCTATATAGGTATAAAAAGAACCTTATTGATGTTCTCCTTGGTCCACGCAACTTCATATCCTTTCCACAACCTTCATGTGGCATCAGAGACATTTTAGTTGGTGGGGGGAGGGGGGAGGGGGGGATACATTCATGTCACATTTGTCAGAATATATCGTCTTCCAGTTTGCTTCGTTATTCATAGTCCTTTATTTTTCCTTTGTATTTCTTTCATTATGACAATGTAAGAGTTCAGGCAATCTCTTCTCGTTCTGCTGATATCTTTGCTGAATGGTAATGATGAGAGTGTCTAGATAGTT
>NW_028234414.1:6517069-6524569 GCF_977035675.1 Penaeus japonicus | reverse complement strand
AGAGACCGCGTGTATTCTAGTGTGCAGCTATGTGTACACTTATGTACACGTGTGTGTTCGTATGTATACATCCTCTATTGAATATTGCAAGGCACTTTTAGATGTTCCCAGAAAGAACATTCAGACTTCCCGAAAGGCGACTCTCCGCCATGTAATCAACTCCTTGATAACATGATAACAGCTTAAGAAACAATCACTGTAATCAAACGAACAACTTCTGATTCGGTTTCAGCGAGTAATACAACTATGGAAAAAGAAGGTATTACAACTTTCGCTTCTTTTTTCTCTTCATCTTTTATCTCTAACCGAAGTGGCACTTCTTTAAACCGACGGAGGGAATTGCGCAGCATATAGAAAAAGATGTGAAGGAGAAAAGGAATGGAGGAGAGGAGGAAAAGCAGAAAGAAGAAGAGGAGAAAAGGAGGAAGTGATGGAACGAAGAGAAAATTAAGGGAAGAGGGAGAGAAGAAGAAGCGGTAGAAATGTTAACGACCGAGAAGATTAAGAAGAAGGAAGAAAAGAAGAAAAATCAAACAGAGAAAGAAGATAATCAAGAAAAAAGGGATATTCCAAACTCCACAGACACTCCAAGCCCTTCGTGGATCCCCAGTCATACCATTTCTTTTATTTTTTCTTCTTCTTCTTCTCTCTCCCGACAGCAACAAGGAGCACGATTAGCTGTTGTCCGGGCTAAACTAACCTGTCGAAGCAGCCAATAAAACGGCAGACTAGCGCTAAGGCAACCAATCAATATCGAGTTTACGACGTCTGCCACTGCATGCAACAGTAGTTTCGGGATCGACGAGGCAGATAAAAGGAAACAGAAAAATGAAAATGAAAAACAGGAAAGAAAACAATTGCGAAACCAAACAGAAAATATACCGATATTCTTCTTATCAATCAAATCAACGCTTTTTAGGCTAAAAGGAGTTTAAGGATTTTAACATATATTACATACTGAAGGATGATATATAGCTATAGATCGATTTATTTGTTCTTCAGTAAAGGAATCAACAAAATGGAAAGAACAAAATTCACTAAGGGTCGCTTTTATATCAACACCTGCTCTTTCTTGGCCAAAGAAAAGAATTAAACTTAAAATGGATAAACGTGCGATTCTTATCAGATTTTATCGGGAGTTACGATCAGACACACTGAGGTACACACACACACATGCACGCATACACACACAATCACACACACAAACACAAACACACACACACATATCTTCCGTGAATATACCATCCATTACACAAAGGAAACTTGGGTGCATGTGTGAGGCAAAGTTCACTCTCATTTCACTCACTAAAAAAAGGAGGGAAAACGATCTCTCTAATTGAGGACGAAGGTTGATGGAATATTCCCCGCCTGTTCCTCGCGCCGAAACTTTGAATCATGTCATTTATCCATGGCAACGCGTCACTTCAACAATAAATCACTTCATCCTCGCGGGGGAACTGAAATAAAAACGAATGACAAGGTTCCTGAAACAAGCGCTTCCTTCTCTCACTTTACAGATACGATCAGGCAAGAGAGAGCCAGCGCAAGCAAGGCCGGAACTACGACCACAAGACGAACCTTGTTCACGACCTTCCTCGCCCCCTAAAACGACCCTCATCTTCTCCTCTTCCCCTAACGACCCACTGAAGGGAACACCTTAACCCTGATTGCCTCATCACGCTCAGTTAATGAGGAGGTATAATAGAAGGTCAGTTTTTTTTCCCGCCATAACCCCCTGCTATGTCACGTGACCTTCCCGCTATCATAGAAAACGGGTCGATTTATGAGAGAATCATGATGTCGATAGAAATTTATCTGGCGGAGGGATAAAAACAGTAAATAAATAACTCAGCATATGAAGCTATCTTCGTGGGTTTATTTGAAATATAGGCGCTCTATGTCATCCTCTTACTACCTGAGTTTTTATTTTCTGCCATAAAGAATCGTATCTCTTTCGGGTTTGTGGGCGATGCGGCGCGGAGGAACATAAAAATATTCATCCTTTACATATGTCAGTATATAATCATTCCATGCATATCCAGCGCATGTGCTAAGAATACTAAACAACAGAACCCGCTCGGAAAACAGCAAACGCAAAATAAACACACGCAAACACAGACCAAAAGGCCGAACAAATCAAGCGAAACGAAGAGGAAAACAAATGAAGTGGCAGGAGCGACGCCAGCGACAAGCATACAAGGTAAGAAGATTCGGATTCCAGACAACAACAACTTCCAGCCGAGTCCTGGATAACCCCCCCTCCCCCCTAACCACCCACCCTCCTCGTGCCGTACCAGCCCGACAACATGCAAAGCCTCCCCTTCCCCTCCCCCTCCCCCCCATGGCGCCATGGGGAGCACGATAAGGTCGTAGCATAATGAAGGCCCGCCATATATGCCGTCAGGAGAGGTGGGGGGGAGGGGACACCACGACCCCCCACTGGTAACTGCGGTGACGGCCGGCAGAGGGCACAAGATACGCTGGATTTTGTAGACAATTCCTACATTCTCTCACACACACACAAAGACACGCACATATATCTGTAAAATGGTAATCTTTATTTATCTCGTTTTCTGCAAATAAGGATATGCGCATGTAATGTACATATCCGCATCAATGATCACATGTATGCAGCAGATAGATACGAAAGAGAGAGAGAGAGAGAGAGAGAGAGAGAGAGAGAGAGAGAGAGAGAGAGAGAGAGAGAGAGAGAGAGAGAGAGAGAGAGAGAGAGAGAGAGAGCGAGAGAGAGAGAGAGAGAGAGAGAGAGAGAGAGAGAGAGAGAGAGAGAGAAAGAGAGCAAGAGAGAGGGAGAGAGGGAGAGAGAGAGAAAGGGAGATGGAGAGAAAGGGAAAGAGAAGAGCGAGGGATGGAAGGAGGAAGGGAGGGAGGGAGACAGAAAGAATAGGAAGGAAACGAACAAAAGGCGAGAGAAGACGAAGGAAAAGAGCGAGAAGAAGAGCACCACTCTCACCATGACCGCGCGATCTCGGGCCGCCACCATCACCATTCCGGCCACCATAAAAACGTCGCCACCAAATAGTGATTACCAAACCATTAGACGGGAGGGGGCGTGGGGTCAGAAGGTAGGGAGAAAGGGGGAGGGGAGGGGAGGGGTGGGGGGGTGAACACAAGTAGAGTGATATGAGAGGTGGAGCTCTCTCTTCGCCAAAGAACATGACCGAAGTGTTATCTTTTCCCCACGATAATCTCCAAGCGCCTGGGATGTTGCTGTCGGCGCGGTCTTGTCTCGCTGATGGAGAGATACGGCGGAGGCGGAGGAGTCCGAGCTACGGAACTGAGGGAATTGTGCTGACGGACATGAAATGGCGGAGTATGTAGTTTATTGAGTAGGATCGTGATGGTTGTTGAGGTAATATGAATTGAAGTGGTTTCTTATCATATAAGGAAATACAAGTATCATCTTTCAGAACCGGGTTTTCCAAATATCGTCATATTCCATAACGAACCAATAATCTAAAAAAAAAAAAAAAAAAAAAAAAAAAAAAAAAAAAAAAAAGAAGAAGAAGAAGAAGAAGAAGAAGAAGAAGAAGAAGAAGAAGAAGAAGAAGAAGAAGAAGAAGAAGAAGAAGAAGAAGAAACTACCTATCCCTCTTCTCGCACTTACGAAGGACGGTTCGCACGTGAATATTTCTACCTCGCTGACAGGGTCCTGCTGGCATGACACTAACTGCAGGGAATGTGTCAGCGCTGCCAACTGGAGGCTTCGAAGCGGGCCATATGACGGAGAGGGGAGCACTCAAGGTGTCAGGGCGTCAAGGGGCAGAGTGACGTCACAAGGGGAGGAGAGGGAAGGAGAAATAGAGGGGGACATAGAGAAGGAGGGATGGAGTGAGATATAGAGAGAGAAATAGAGGGACGGAGGGAGGGCTGGAGGGAGAAATGGAGGGGGAGAAGGAGAAATAGAGAGAGCAATAGAGGGACGGCGGGAGGGCTGGAGGGAGAAATAGAAAATGGAGGGAGAAATGGAGGGGGAGAAGGAGGGATGGAGTGAGAAATAGAGAGAGAAATAGAGGGACGGAGGGAGGGCTGGAGGGAGAAATGGAGGGGGAGAAGGAGGGATGGAGTGAGAAATAGAGAGAGAAATAGAGGGACGGAGGGAGAAATGGAGGGAGAAATGGAGGGGGAGAAGGAGGGATGGAGTGAGAAATAGAGAGAGAAATAGAGGGACGGAGGGAGGGCTGGAGGGAGAAATGGAGGGGGAGAAGGAGAAATAGAGAGAGAAATAGAGGGACGGAGGGAGGGCTGGAGGGAGAAATGGAGGGGGAGAAGGAGGGATGGAGTGAGAAATAGAGAGAGAAATAGAGGGACGGAGGGAGGGCTGGAGGGAGAAATGGAGGGGGAGAAGGAGGGATGGAGTGAGAAATAGAGGGGGGGAGAAATGGGAGAAATGGAGGGGTGGAGGGAGAAATGGAGTGAGAATAGAGAGAATAGAGGACGGAGAGGAAATAGAGTGGAGAAATGGAGGGGGAGAAGGAGAAATAGAGAGAGAAATAGAGGGACGGAGGGAGGGCTGGAGGGAGAAATGGAGGGGAGAAGGAGGGATGGAGTGAGAAATAGAGAGAGAAATAGAGGACGGAGGGAGGGCTGGAGGAGAGATGGAGGGAGAGAAGGAGGGAGGGAGGGAGAAATAGAGAGAGAAATAGAGGGACGGAGGGAGGGCTGGAGGGAGAAATGGAGGGGGAGAAGGAGGGATGGAGTGAGAAATAGAGAGAGAAATAGAGGGACGGAGGGAGGGCTGGAGGGAGAAATGGAGGGGGAGAAGGAGAAATAGAGAGAGAAATAGAGGGACGGAGGGAGGGCTGGAGGGAGAAATGGAGGGGGAGAAGGAGAAATAGAGAGAGAAATAGAGGGACGGAGGGAGGGCTGGAGGGAGAAATGGAGAGTGGAGGGAGAAATAGAGAGAGAAATAGAGGGACGGAGGGAGGGCTGGAGGGAGAAATGGAGGGGGAGAAGGAGAAATAGAGAGAGAAATAGAGGGACGGAGGGAGGGCTGGAGGGAGAAATGGAGAGAGAAATAGAGGGACGGAGGGAGGGCTGGAGGGAGAAATGGAGGGGGAGAAGGAGGGATGGAGTGAGAAATAGAGAGAGAAATAGAGGGACGGAGGGAGGGCTGGAGGGAGAAATGGAGGGGGAGAGGGATGGAGTGAGAGATAGAGAGAGAAATAGAGGACGAGGAGGGCTGGAGGAGAAAAGGAGGGGGAGAAGGAGGGATGGAGTGAGAAAAAGAGAGAGAAATAGAGGGACGGAGAGAGGACTGGAGGGTGAAATGGAGGGGGAAAAGGAGAAATAGAGAGAGAAATAGAGGGGCGGAGGGAGGGCTGGAGGGAGAAATGGAAGGGGAGAAGGAGGGATGGAGTGAGGAATAGAGAGAGAAATAGAGGGACGGAGGGAGGGCTGGGGGGAGAAATGGAGGGATGGAGTGAGAAAAAGAGAGAGAAATAGAGGGACGGAGGGAGGGCTGGAGGGAGAAATGGAGGGGGAGAAGGAGGGATGGAGTGAGAAATAGAGAGAGAAATAGAGGGACGGAGGGAGGGCTGGAGGGCGCAAAGGAGGGAGGGAGTGAGAAATAGAGAGAGAATAGAGGACAGAGGGAGGGCTGGAGGGAGAAATGGAGGGGGAGAAGGAGGGATGGAGTGAGAAATAGAGAGAGAAATAGAGGGACGGAGGGAGGGCTGGAGGGAGAAATGGAGGGGGAGAAGGAGGGATGGAGTTAGGAATAGAAAGAGAAATAGAGGGACGGAGAGAGGACTGGAGGGTGAAATGGAGGGGGAAAAGGAGAAATAGAGAGAGAAATAGAGGGGCGGAGGGAGGGCTGGAGGGAGAAATGGAGGGGGAGAAGGAGGGATGGAGTGAGAAATAGAGAGAGAAATAGAGGGACGGAGGGAGGGCTGGAGGGAGAAATGGAGGGGGAGAAGGAGGGATGGAGTGAGAAATAGAGAGAGAAATAGAGGGACGGAGAGAGGGCTGGAGGGAGAAATGGAGGGGGAGAAGGAGGGATGGAGTGAGAAATAGAGAGAGAAATAGAGGGACGGAGGGAGGGCTGGAGGGAGAAATGGAGGGGGAGAAGGAGGGATGGAGTGAGAAATAGAGAGAGAAATAGAGGGACGGAGGGAGGGCTGGAGGGAGAAATGGAGGGGGAGAAGGAGGGATGGAGTGAGAAATAGAGAGAGAAATAGAGGGACGGAGGGAGGGCTGGAGGGAGAAATGGAAGGGGAGAAGGAGGGATGGAGTGAGGAATAGAGGGAGAAATAGAGGGACGGAGAGAGGGCTGGAGGGAGAAATGGAAGGGGAGAAGGATGGATGGAGTGAGGAATAGAGGGAGAAATAGAGGGATGGAAGGAAGGCTGGAGGGAGAAATAGAGGGGGAGGGGGATATATAGGGGGAGAGAGAGGGATGGAGTGAGAAATAAGGGGGGAGGCGGTAGAGGGAGAAATAGAGGGCGGAGGGATGGAGGGAGAAATCGAGGGAGAGCGAGGGAGTAAGCCAATGATGTAAGACACTTTCCTAATTTTAAGTCTTAAAATAAAACTGCAAATAAGTCATGGCCATGAAACAACCCCCCCCCCCTCAAAAAAAAAAAAGAGAGAGAGAGAGAGAGAGAGAGAGAGGGAGAGAGAGAGAGAGAGAGAGAGAGAGAGAGAGAGAGAGAGAGAGAGAGAGAGAGAGAGAGAGAGAGAGAGAGAGAGAGAGAGAGAGAGAGAGGATTCTCACCTTCCATTAAGTTTTAAAAATAACGAAAGTGTACTTGAAGACTCTTCTTTTTCCTCTTACACTTTTTCTTTACTTCAGCGACTCCATAGTCCTTATTCTACCTTCTCCCTCTTCTCTTTTTCTTACATTTTAATATTTTTTCTATCCTCCTTTGGCTCCTGTTTTCTTTCCTTTCACATAGGTTTACTTATCTATTTACTTCTATTTCTCTCTCCTTAAGTCATTTTCATACACGTGTTTTACTTTAGATTTTTGTGTCTATAAACATATTTTCCCACTATTTTACACCCATAGCCCAGTTTTTTTTCCTTTTTTAAACTTTTTTTCCCCGTCTATTGACCCTTTTCCTGCCTTTTCCTTCGTTTTTCCTATTCTCCGGACACTGTTTTCGTGTCCTCTTAAAATCCCTTTCATTGAAGAAATAATACCTATATTATTCTTGGTATTCTTTCATCCACATTATTATACATCCTTTGGAACGAACTTATTAACAACACAAAGGGTTATCAAGGATCTTTATTGTCTTTATTAGAAAATATAGATATGCTCTAAGCGTGATCATATTATCATACTTTTAATAAGTGATACAACCCCTTCCTTCAGAGAGTATGAAGAGCATGAGAAGGGGGTATATGCTGCACAGAGCATAAGAGTCATACTAGCTAGTATACTATAAAGTCACACTTAGCCTATCCTAATCCTATCCTATCACACTAAAGCCTATCCTAGAATTGTTTTTTTCCGTTTCAAAGATAAGTATTGTA
>NW_028234414.1:6507069-6509569 GCF_977035675.1 Penaeus japonicus | reverse complement strand
TGTCTTTCTCTTTCCACACCCGTCTTGGCTCTCCCTCGACGCCCTTTCTCTTTCTCTTCCCTCACCCTTCTGCTTCTCTTTCTCCCTCTTTCTCTATTCCTTCCCCGCCCCAACCTCTCACTCCCACCCACCCCTACCCCCGCGTCTCCCTGCCCCCCCCACCCATCTAGAAACAATAACATAAAAAAAACATAAACACAAGAAGGAGAACCATCCTCCGTCTCATATACAAAAGAGAAAAACAAACGAAAACAAAGCAACAAAGACAAAAAGGTGATGTCGAGGGTGACCATTTGAGTCTGGCAGCGGCCATGGCGGACGGCCAGGGCTTGTATCTCTGTTGGGGCTCTCGCTCGCGTGTCTGCTCTCTATTTGTTTCCATCCTTCTCTTCTCTCATTTTCCCTTCTTCCTTCTTCTTCGATTTCGTCCTGTTCCTTCGTTTCGCTCTTGGTCGGGTTGTCAGAATTCTTTTTTTTTTCCTTTTTTCGTGTTGGAGGGGGGGAGGGGAGGGGGAGGGGGTCTGTACCTTGACATTAAATTCCTCTCGACGCTTTTATTGTTTCTTTTTTCATTGTTTTATCGTCTAGTCGGGTTTCAGTCTTTTTTCTTTTGACTTTTTTTTCATTTCGCTTATCTCTAAATAAATGCTTTCTCACTTATAGGCATACATAAACACAGATGTGTGTGATATATATATATATATATATATATATATATATATATATATATATATAGAGAGAGAGAGAGAGAGAGAGAGAGAGAGAGAGAGAGAGAGAGAGAGAGAGAAAGAGAGAGAGAAAGAGAAAGAGAGAGAGAAAGAGAAAGAGAAAGAGAGAGAGAGAGAAAGAGGGGGTAAGATGGAGAGGAGAGAGTGAGTGAAAGAGAGACAGGAAGAGAGAGAGAGCTGGAAAGAGGGAAAACGTCGAAGATAAGTCGCGGCGAGGAACGGTGGGGGACTAGAGAGAGAGAGAGAGAGAGAAAGGGGGGTGGCATGCAACATGCACGTTTGCCGTCTGTTATCTCTCGGTTTATTCTGAGTTTCATTTCTCTATATCTTGCGTCCGCTTGACCTTGTTTTTCTTTCTTTCTTTCTCTCTCTTACTTTGTTTCTTACTTCTCACTTCTTCTTCTTTCTTATTAGTTTAAAATAATAATAATGTAAGACAAGTGACGAATAAGATTTAAAAAATGAAACTAAGAACAATTATATGCAATAATCATCATTCCCATTGTGTCATTATGATCAACTGATAACATGCATGCATGTATGTATGTATATATGTGTATGTGTATACAGAAACTCTCTCTCTCTCTCTCTCTCTCTCTCTCTCTCTCTTTCTCTCTCTCTCTCACACACACACACACATACAAACACGCACACACACACACCCGCAGCTGTCTAAAAGAGGGAGTAACAGACATTCTTCGACGCGTTCCCACAGACATCGAAGTGTCGCGAAGTGTCTCCAAACTGCGAAACAGTGCTGAGTAGCTGTCGGACTCCATTAAAGTCGGCGGGGAAATAGTTTGATGTTAGTTCAATGCCTCTGCTCGGAACAAAGAGCTTTTTTTTTATGTTGGTGTGGTGTTCCTGATAATCCCGGCAGAGGCACTGGTGTTGCTCAACATCGGAAATGCCGCGGAAAGAGATGACAACACTTTTAGTTTTCCTCACGGGCTCGCTCGTGTGCTTGGCTCTCTCTCGCCCACATGGGGAACGGAGAGAGATGGGGAGAGGGAGGGGGAGGGAGGGGGAGGGAGGGGGAGGGACGGGAGGGAGGGAGGGAGGGAGGGAGAGAGGGAGAGAAGGAGAGAGGGAGAGGGAGAGAGGGGGAGGGAGAGAGAGAGAGAGAGAGAGAGAGAGAGAGAGAGAGAGAGAGAGAGAGAGAGAGAGAGAGAGAGAGAGAGAGAGAGAGAGAGAGAGAGAGAGAGAGAAGGGTGGTGGAAGGAAGGAGATAGATAGATAGATAGATAGATAGATAGATAGAGAGAGAGAGAGAGAGAGAAGGGTGGAGGAAGGAAGGAGATAGATAGAGAGATAGAGAGAGAGAAAGCGAATGAGAAAGAGAGCGAGAGAATTGGAAGGCCTCGAGAGCGAGCGAGGGGTGGATAGATGGACAGATATATGGAAGAGAAAGGAGGCTACTCCCGCACCAATCTTAATTACCCAAGGGTGTTAATATATGCTAAGCAACCCAGCTCCAGAGACAGCCAAACTATCCCGAGTCCAATTTATGGCCCTTACCACTCCCACCCCCTGACCTCCCGTCCCGCCCCTCTCTCCTCCCCCTCCCCTCTCCCCTCTCCCCTCTACTCCCCTCCCCCCCTCACCTATCTACCCCAAGGAGGTGTGCTCACTCCCGAGCTCTCCCCGCCGAGCAGACAAGGCCTCAAAGCGCCGAGGTCCTAATTCAAGGTGAGAACTCCTCGGCGTACCAGTGACCTCCGTGTCCCTTGGCAAGACACGCGCAACTGCTGAAGAAGCGACAGGGCCCCATC
>NW_028234414.1:6487069-6492069 GCF_977035675.1 Penaeus japonicus | reverse complement strand
AGAGAGAGAGAGAGAGAGAGAGAGAGAGAGAGAGAGAGAGAGAGAGAGAGAGAGAGAGAGAGAGAGAGAGGGAGAGGGAGAGGGAGAGGGAGAGGGAGAGAGATAGAGATAGAGATAGAGAGAGAGAGAGAGAGAGAGAGAGAGAGAGAGAGAGAGAGAGAGAGAGAGAGAGAGAGAGAGAGAGAGAGAGAACGAGAACTGAGAGAGAGATAGGAAGAAAAGAGATAGATAGATAGATAGATAGATGGATTGACTTTGACTTTACTTTGACAAGTTTACTGAGACAAGTGGTTACTTACATCTCGAAAGGATGGGATAACATAGGTTATCCTCACCCTAATCGTAGTCCCTCTTTCGGCTCACATATCTATTACAAAAACTTACAGCTGTAACAACAGATTGAAATATGTACAGTACCTAAGGCGAGCAAATCACAAGTTTACAGAACTAAATGTTTACATTTCAGGAGGGCGATGAAACAAGATAGATTTTCATCCTCACCATGGTAAGTTCTTTTATGAAATGACATGCTCGAATACGTGACGTACATATATGTTAGAAAAATGAAATTATGGCCCTGAAGGAAAAAAATAATCAGACTGTTAAGAAAAGTATTTGTATCGAGAGAGAGAGAGAGAGAGAGAGAGAGAGAGAGAGAGAGAGAGAGAGAGAGAGAGAGAGAGAGAGAGAGAGAGAGAGAGAGAGAGAGAGCGAAGAAAGAGAAGGGAAGAGAGAGAGAGAGACTGCGAAGGAAGATGAGATGAGATGAGAGGAAAAGAGATATAAAGAGTGTGGTAGAGTGGAAAGAAGAAGAGGCAGAAACAAAAGCCTCAGATATAAATATCTAGACAATCTGATATAAAAACAACAGACACTCACCCACCCAAAACACATCCGTCCCATGATGTAAACACAGCCACATGCTATTCAAACACACCATTAACCCCCCCCCCCCATCCAAACAATTATCATTAACCTACAATGCAATTCTTGGGACAACAACAAGCCCTTCTGCCTCGGTATCGCGCATTAACCCTTTAAGAAAACAAAGCAACACTCTAGATATTACAATTAAAATCACCCGACTGGCACGTGAGGTTATCAATCAAGCCATCCGAGTGCTTTTCTCATGACTCACTGTTGGCAACACCGACCCTTCACCTCACCATTCTTTGATGGTATATTACTATTTCATTGATATTATTTACATTGCTGTTATCGTAAATCCCGTTATTCTTAATATCGTTGTCGTCACCGGGTACCTTTGCTAGCGTCGTTATCATTATTATTGTAATGTTTATCATAGTATCTCTTTTTTTTCTAATTACTAGTATCCTCATAAGCATCACTATCCAACCATATCACTATTATCCTGGTATAACTATCGTCTACCACTATCGAAATATAACAAGTACTTTACCATTACCGTATACATAACTATCAAAAATTAACCATTTTCTTCTTAATTTAATCACCATTAACATGAGCACTATCGCTTCCTGTATTATCATTCCAAAGTACGAGATCTGTAATGACTCACAGATAATGCAAACACGAAACACATTATACTTCTTGTGACCGGCATATCTGGCCAGTGACTTAGTGACTGCTTATCACTGATCAATCGGCATTTGATTATCATAACTGATGCCACTTCATATATTTTATCAGCTAAGGATAAGGGCTGTCTCTGGACGAGGCGGTTTCCTTTCACAAATATCTCTATTCGTCTGTACCTATCTTGATTGTGCTGAAGGCTTTGTTTTCCTGGATCTCTCTCTCTCTCTCTCTCTCTCTCTCTCTCTCTCTCTCTCTCTTTCTTTCTTTCTTTCTCTCTCTCTCTCTCTCTCTCTCTCTCTCTCTCTTTCTTTCTTTCTTTCTTTCTCTCTCTCTCTCTCTCTCTCTCTTTTTCTCTCTTTTTTCTCTCTCTCTCTCTCTCTCTCTCTCTCTCTCTCTCTCTCTCTCTCTCTCTCTCTCTCTCTCTCTCTCTCTCTCTCTCTGATTCTGATTAGTGAGTAATATTCATAATACTATATCATTATTGTCATTATTATTAATAATGATATTAAAATACGTATAACTCTTTTCTCTGTATATATATATATGTATATATATATATATATATACATTTATATATATATATATATATATATATATAAATGTGTGTGTGTGTGTGTGTGTGTGTGTGTGTGTGTGTGTGTGTGTGTGTGTGTGTGTGTATGTATGTGTGCGCAAATACAAACATACAAAATAAAAATCCTATTGGCAATACCGGGAGATGACAAAAAACAATCATTCCATTACATTGATTTATCTTGCTGGTGTTTCTTAACACCCCATCTATAAATTGGGTTTCCTTTTCCGTTACCACGCTTTCTAAGGTCGACAATCCATCACGCATTCTATTTTTTCTAGTCTTTTTTACTATGTTTACACGAAAGATTTTCTACATCTTTTTAGATCTGTTGCATTTGCACTCACAATCATACTATATAAATGTCATACAAAATATCCCCTTCCACAGTAACTGTGCGATAGAGTAACATCCTTTTCAAAACCAAATGAAAGTAATGATAACTTTAGGACATATTTCCTCTCGTTGACACTGACCGCCACACTACCACAACGGAGGCTCGAGAAGCGCGTGTACTCACTCTCGCTCCTCGAATAGCACTGAATGCGCCTCAACCTCATCTTGTCTTCGGCCGCGGTTTCTGCTTGTTTCACTCTTGTTCTCAACCGAAGTTCCTTCGATGTAGACCCGACGCTAAGGATTTCAATAGGTAGTTTTGCTTTCCACTTGGCTTCTCTTTTTCTGTATCTGACTGGAAAGATGTAGTAGAATTCTCCCAAATATATTTCAGTTTCAGATTTTCTCAGTCGCCGCTCGGAGGGGAGAGTTGCCGGTTTACCACCATTGGTGGAGATGATTTTGCATTTCTCTTGCTCTTCGCTCTCGTCTCCTCTTTATCTTTCTCTCTCTCGCTTTCTCTCACGCGGCCGCTAACCTGCATTACCGCGATAAGTCACTCCCCTCTCCTTACACAGTATACAGACTCGAAAACCAGTAAAATTATCGGATTAGCGGATTTACATTGTTTTGATGGCGGGTTCTCACCTCACCGGCGCCATCTCTGACCGCAAAGCTCCCACGTCATAAGACTTATGTCATAAAAAAACAACAACAGAAAAGCAAGAAATTAAGAAAAAGAGGAAAAAATGAGGGGCGGATTGTGTTGAATTACCGTCATAAATTCTATTTTACAGTCTGTTGTGCATAAAATTGCAGGTCCTTGTGCAAAGTTTAGCCGCGTAATGACTGTATCAGAGGTAATGGCAATGTGAGAGATTACGTTATGAGATAATAACTTTGATAAGTGAGATGGAGGAGGGAGGCGAGGAGCTGACACGGTAGTTGAGTAGAGGAATGAACGAACAATAGCCGTAATGCAATGATCCATACATACAGCTTTTTAACACGTGTATGTTTTCGTTCACACGCTATTTTTCTTTCTCTTGAGACCGTCAAGAGGGAGAAAGAGAGGACCAGACGTTGTAAAAGAGAATTTTCAAGTGTATAAATAAGTGACCATGTCTACAGTTCCTTCTTTACAGTGGCGATAATCATGGATAGATCTTAAACAAAATTAGTATCAAATAACGCTCGGTCTAAGATTTAGGTGAGAGGAGTGTGTTATCTCCGGCTCACAGGGGGGGAGGGGGGGGCAGATCTAGGAGGGGAAGGAGAGGGGGGAGGGGGGATGGCATGCCGGAGTGAGAGACGGTCTAACAAGTGCAAGCATTCCCTCACTCGTGTCATCTTTCGTACCAGTCAGTTTTCTTCTTTTTTTCTTCTTCTTTCTCTCTCTCTCTCTCTTTCTCTCTCTCCTCTCTCTCTCTCTCTTTCTCTCTCTCTCGTCAGAATTATTCAATCCTTACTTTCAATCTTAGCATTAGCTAAAGTCCAAAGAGAAAGAGGAAAACAAAAACAAGCAATAGCTATAGATGGCACATTGCTATTTTGATATAGATATATCTAATGTATAATACTTTGTCACATGTGCACGTGATGAGGGGGTGTTAGCGCTCAGCCTTTGAATATCGTAAGCTCCGTGATCTCTCGGCGATAACTTATGTCAGTGATATTTTAGTCAATGATAGAAGGGATGATTGATATTATTAGGAGACATTATAAAACGTTTGCGATATAAAATCTCCACGTCTTTTTGTCTATCTTTCTTCATATTTGGCTGCTTTCCTCCTTCTCTTCTCTCTCTCTCTTTATTTCTCCCTCTTTCTCTCTCATTCTCTCGCTGTCTCTCTCCCATTCTCTCTCTCTCTCTCTCTCTCTCTCTCTCTCTCTCTCTCTCTTCCTATTTATCTCTCTCTGTATCTAAGCCTCCTTCTCTCTCTTCCTCCTCCTTTCTCCCTTGCCAATTCTTAAACATTGCCTCGCTGTCCTTCCACCACACGTGCAAATAATGATGCATGGGATCCAATCTGACGTTTTTTCTGCAAAGGACAGAGATTGAGATAAATCAGGGCCTCTTGCCCCTTGGGTCATGCGAAGAGTGGTCCTTCTGGGCTAAGAATAAACATAAAACGAAGATGAGAAAGAAAGGTGGACTCGACTACCCGCCATAAGGAGAAAACTTGTGAAAAACGGAGCAAAAAAAGAAGAAAGAAAATCCGCACACAGTGGCACAATTCAAGAGTTGTATTTGTCGTATAATTTGTCTCCGAGATGAGCCTGAGTGCGATTACGTTTCCTTGATTGTGACTTTCAGTCCCTATAAACGCTATACAAGGTCCTCACACACAGCGGGTGTCCGGTAATGATTCACTTGGGAACATAAAAGCGTTAAGAATCCCTGAAATAATTGTTTGTTGGGTTTTTTATTACGTGCAATTCCCGCCTTTGAGAACGACATTAAGAGTAATTAGGTCAGCGACATCGCATGGCCTTATGATGTGAGAGGTTTTGATGTGAGAAGTGATTG
>NW_028234414.1:6462069-6467069 GCF_977035675.1 Penaeus japonicus | reverse complement strand
GCATTCGAGAAGAAATTAGTAACCGCCCAAAGAGGAGTGGAAAGGCTTATGCTAGGAGTTAGCTTAAGAGACAAGAAAAAGGTCACATGGATCAGGCAGCAAACAAAGGATATACTCAAGAGCATCAAGAAGAAAAAGTGGCAGTGGGTTGGACATATATATCGGAGACAGGACAACAGGTGGACAAAGAAAACAACAGAATGGGTAATACACGACACAAAGAGACCCAGGGCAAGACCAATGACCAGATGGCGGGATGAAATAGCGAATTTCGCAGGAGTAAGAGGACACAAGACCGGAATGACTGGAAAACATGTGTATATATATGTATATACACACACACACACACACATGTGTATGTCTGTGTGCGCATGTGTGTCTATATATGTAAAGTGGCATGCAGATAAAAAAAAAAGTATATATAGAAGGATAGATGAAGCAATGGGAAAAGTGGCAAATAAGAACAAGGAATGAAAAGTGGTATAAAAATTGACTGAATATTTTCACAACACAAGAGATGTAATTGACGCGTTTCGGGTTACCCCGTCTTCAGAACTACATGCTACATCAAGTAAACAGGAACATATATATATTAGTCAGTCTCTTTTATACCACTTTTTATCCATTTGTCACAATGGACTCAGTTCAAGAACAAGGAACTCAAGGAATGTATCTCATTTTCCTTGTGTTGCTTCGCCGTGGTTTTATTTCTTCTCTCTTGACAGCTGTTTAGGAAGACGTCAGCTGGCCCGAAGGAAATTAAGGGACGCATGCGATTCAGTGACACTGACAGAAAGTGATTTAGTTAATTATGATTACGAAAGGGAGATGCTCGCTCTGATTTCATGATTGCTGTTTCATTATCCTGCTGTTGCTGTCAGCTGCTGTTACTGATAGATAAGTGAAATAGCATTTTTTCAAGTCCAAAACCATTCCAAATTACGGCAGGCCCTCTCGCGGTTCATGAAATATGAAAACAAATCATTCACGTTTAATTCATACAAGAAGTAGCAACATTGCCTCCCGTGTTTCTGCTTTTCTGTCAAGCCACAGAGGACGATTTACGAGATGGCAACTCTGACTCTACTTCTGGCTAATAAACTTCACCATATCATTCATCACTCGATTGGCAGCACTGTACGTGGTTTAGTAGCCTGGCGAAGGAAGGAAGGGAAAGGGGGGGGGGTCGCAGCTTTGGCAACGCTGGCCTCGCATTTCAACCCATAAATGTCAACCATATGTTGAAGACGTCATCAAGTGTGGCCAATCGGGGTTTCAAAAAGGTTTTCGCGTTCGAGTCCTGTGACTGGGAGATGGGCATAAAAATTTGAGATTCATAAAATACCCGCGAGAAAGTTGCCACGCAGCTTTATCTGTTAGAATGGTTGTAGTAACACGTTAGCATGGTCGATTTATCATGAAGAAGTGCATGGCAATATGGTAGCATTACCGAGATCATTTGGCACAGAGGCAGTCAAGTGGCTATTTTAGCAATAACCTTAGTTAATCACTGGTGATCAATAATACCCTGAGAAACTAAATATAAGCACTTCTTTCCTATAAGAAAATACCATTAATGACCAAAGAACAGCCTAGAATAACTAAAGTACAGTAATCTCACGACACTAAAGTGAGAATGACTGTCACTGAAGTAAGATCGGGATCAATTCTATTTTTGTACAAATCGCAAATCTCCTTGTAGTTACATGCCAGTCATTCTATAATTCCTCTATCTATCTATCTCTCTCACACACAGACACACATATGTGTGTGTCTATATATGTATATATATATTTCCAAAGTACTTAAGAGAAAATGAGTAAGTCCACAAAGAGAATGGAAAGGCTCATGATAGGAATTAGCTTAAGAAATAGAAAAAGAGCTACATGGATCAGGGAACAGACGAAAGTAGAGGATATATTTAAAAGCATTAAAACGAAAAAGTGGCAGTAGGCTGGACATATATATCGGAGACAGGACAACATGTGGACAAAGAGAACAACAGAATGGGTAATACACGACACAAAGAGACCAAAGGCAAGACCAATAACAAGATGACGATGAAGTAGCAAATTTCGCAGGAGTAAACTGGAATCAAAGGACACAAGACCGGAATGACTGGAAAAGATTGAGAGAGGCCTACGTCCTGCAGTGGAATGATACAGGCTGACGATGAGTATGACATATTTACACACACACACAAACATACACACACACACACACACACACACACACACACATATATATATATATATATATATATACATATATATGTATGTGTATGTATGTACATATATGTATATGTATATACTTATATATATATGTATATATATATATATATATATATATATATATATATATATATATATATATATATATATATTTATATACATGCACACACACACACACACACACACACACACACACACACACACACATATATATATATATATATATATATACATATATATGTATGTGTATGTATGTACATATATGTATATGTATATACTTATATATATATGTATATATATATATATATATATATATATATATATATATATATATATATATATATTTATATACATGCACACACACACACACACACACACACACAGACACACACACACACACATATTATATATATATATTTTATATATATATACATATATATATATATATATATATATATATATATATATATATATATATATATATAAAATGTTCACAAAAATCATCACAGCCCGTATCACCGATACATTAGATTCAAATCAACCCAGGGAACAGGCAGGGTTCCGCAGCGGATTCTCAACTACAGACCATATCCACACACTAGCTCAAATAAGGGAGAAAACAAACGAATATAGGAAGCCCCTGTGTATGGCATTCGTAGATTATGAAAAGGCATTCGATTCGGTACAGATATCTGCAGTACTAGATGCAATTCGTAAACAAGGAGTAGAGGAAATATATTACAGGTCATTAGAGGATATATATAGAGATGGTACAGCGACCATCAAAATCCACGCAGAAACCAATAAAATACCAATAAAAAAGGTGTTAGGCAGGGCGACACCATCTAACCGAAGCTGTTTACAGCTTGCTTGGAGGAAGTATTGAAGAAGTTAGATTGGAAGGAGAGAGGGATAGGGAATGAACACTTAAGCAATTTAAGATTTGCAGATGACATTGTTCTTTTCGGCGAATCAGCAGATGCACTACAACAATTAATAAGCGATTTAAACATAGAAAGTCTGAAGATTGGCCTTAAAATGAACATGAATAAGACTAAAGTCATGTTCAACAGTCGAAAACCAGTTAAGCAAATACAAATACAGGGCGAGGTACTAGAAGTAGTGAACAAGTATGTATACCTAGGGCAACTCATCAAGACGAGTACTTCCTGCGATGTCGAGATAAAACGACGAATCAGGCTAGGTTGGAGTGCTTTCGGTACACATAGTAATATATTACGAGGTCGTCTGCCACTATGTCTAAAGGGAAAGATTTTTGACCAATGCGTCCTCCCCGTCATGACATATGGATCAGAGACATGGACTACGACCAAGGCACTCGAGAGGAAATTAGTAAGCGCCCAAAGAGGAATGGAAAGGATTATGCTAGGAGTTAGCTTAAGAGACAAGAAAAGGGCCACATGGATCAGGCAGCAAACAAAAGTAGAGGATATACTCAAGAGCATCAAGAAGAAAAAGTGGCAGTGGGCTAGACACATATATCGGAGACAGGACAACAGGTGGACAAAGAAAACAACAGAATGGGTAATACACGACATAAAGAGACCCAAGGCAAGACCAACGACCAGATGGCGGAATGAAATAGCGAATTTCGCAGGAGTAAACTGGAATCAGAGGACACAAGACCGGAATGACTGGAAAAGATTGAGAGAGGCCTACGTCCTGCAGTGGAATGATACAGGCTGATGACACAAGACCGGAATATATGTATGTATATATATATATATATGTACCTATAATACATGTACATATATATACACACACATACATACATACATACATACATATATATATATATATATATATATATATATATATATATATATATATATTTATGTATGTATAAATATTTATCATCATCATCATCGTCAGCCTGTATCATTCCACTGCAGGACGTAGGCCTCTCTCAATCTTTTCCAGTCATTCCGATCTTGTGTTCTTTGATGTGTGTATATATGTATATATATATATATATATATATATATATATATACATATAGATATGTATATATATGTATATATATATATATATATATATATATATATATATATATATATGTGTGTGTGTGTGTGTGTGTGTGTGTGTGTGTGTGTGTGTGTGTATAAATAAAGAAGTAAATAAATAAATAAATAAATATATATATATATATATATATATATATATTTATATATATATATATATATAGAGAGAGAGAGACCGAGAGAGACCGAGAGAGCTAGAGATCGAGAGACCGAGAGAGAGAGACCGAGAGAGCGAAAGAGCGAGAGAGGTAGAGCGAGATTCACAGTGGCAACAGGAGACCGCCAAACAAAGAGAAACAAATCGGCTTTTAACTCGGTCCGCCCTGCTCGGTCTCAGCCCGCCGATAGCGAGGAACGAATCAAGCGCCGTATCGGCCAGTCGTTTCCGCGGGCGGAGGAGGCCGTCTGCGTGTACGAGCCGCCCATCAACACCTCCCTTGTGGCTTCGAGGGCGTGCGGGCGTGAGGGAAAGCTACCCGACATAAAGCAGCTTCGGGGAGCCGGATTCTGGGCGCCGCAAATCGGATTAAAGGCTCGTGGAGTGCGAGAGTGGGCGGGCGGAAAGGCGGGCGGTGTGGGGGGGGGGGGGTAAAGGAGGAGGAGGAGGAGGGGAAAGTGGAAAAGGAAGATGTAGAAGAAGAGGAAGAGGGGGAGGAGGAGGAGGAGGAGGAGGTAAAGGAGGAGGAGGAATGAGGTGAAAGTGGAAAAGGAAGATGTAGAAGAAGAG
>NW_028234414.1:6449569-6454569 GCF_977035675.1 Penaeus japonicus | reverse complement strand
GAGAGAGAGAGAGAGAGAGGAGAAGAGAGAGAGAGAGAGAGAGAGAGAGAGAGAGGGGAGTGAGAGAGAGAGAGAGAGAGAGAGAGAGAGAGAGAGAGAGGGAGGGGAGGAGGAGAGAGAGAGAGAAAGAGAGAGGTCGGGGGAGAGAGAGAGAGAAAGAGAGAGAGAGAGAGAGGAGAGAGAAGAGAAGAGAAGAGAAGAGAAGAGAAGAGAAGAGAAGAGAGGAGAGAGAGAGAGAGAGAGAGAGAGAGAGAGAGAGAGAGAGAGAGAGAGAGAGAGAGAGAGAGAGAGAGAGAGAGAGAGAGAGAGAGAGAGAGAGAGAGAGAGAGAAAGAGGGAGAGAAAGAGATAGAGAGAGATAGAGAGAGAGAGAGGAAAAAGGAAAAAACAGAACCACGGAGCGAGTGAACAAAAACAGACATGGAGGATAAGGATCAGAAGAATAAGGAGGCAGGAAGGGGACTGAACAGACGTAAGATTAAGGGCTACACGTGTAGTCGTCCAGTAGCAGTTAATTAAGTCAGTCAGTCAGTCAGTAGCAGTAAAGTCAGTGAGTCAGCAGAAGTAACAAAAATAACCCGAATCCAGTTTGGAAACAAGTCCAAAGCAATGAGATGAGCTGGTCCCAACTGGCGTGGCTCCAAAACAGCACTTACGGCGCACTGAGCTCCAGACCCGATTGCTTTATCTCCAAATCTTTCCAACTGAAGGTGTAGTCCTGTCAGGGTGGATCTCACACGTATCCCAAAATAGAATTGAATAGATTGAATTAATTTGATTCCTTTACCATTCTATTGTCAATAGCTCATTATTATTATTACTATTACTAATATTATTAATATCATTATCCTTATTATTATGGTTATCATTATTATGATTGTTATCATTATTATGATTGTTATCATGATCATCATTATTGTTGTTGTTATCATTATCATTATCTTTATTACCCTTATCATTATTGTTCTTGTTATTATTGTTATCGCTACTGTTATCATTACCATCATTGTTATCATTGGTGTTATTATTACTATCATTCTATCATTATCATTTTCATTATTATTACTGTTCTCTATCATCATCATCATCACCATCATCATCATCTTCATGGTTATTATTATTTTAATAATTATCATTATTATTATTGGCATTACTATAATCTCATTATTATCGTCATATACACACATATACATATATATATATGTATATATATATATGTATATATATATATATACTTATATATACATATATATATAAGTATATATATATATATTTATATATACATATATATGTATATATATATATATATATATATATATATATATATATATATATATATATAAACACACAAAGAAGAATAGATTAAACAAGTGGATAAACAGAAAAATATCTAAAAACAAGATAGACAGAAGTGATCACGGAGGAAGCTTAATATCCGTCTTAGCGTAGCACGTTCTTGGCCCAAAGAAAATGAGAAAAAGGGGAGACAAAACAAAGCGTAAAGATGGTGACAAAATAAAAAGTGTTTGAATAACGGGGTCTTTGAGCGACAGATGGTTAACCGCTGCGACACGTGCCTTTGTGGGAAGGGGCGGGGGCGGGGGGTGGGGGTGGGGGGTGAATGAGATAGAGAAGGACGAAGCAAGGGAAAAGAATATGAATGAAATAGAGGGAGAGGGAGAAGGAAAAGAGAGATGCATGGAGAGAGAGAAACAGAGAGAGAGAGAGAGAGATAGAAAGAGAGATAGATAGATAGATAGAGAGAGAGAGAGAGAGAGAGAGAGGAGAGAGAGAGAGAGAGAGAGAGAGAGAGAGAGAGAGAGAGAGAGAGAGAGAGAGAGAGAGAGAGAGAGAGAGAGAGAGAGAGAGAGAGAGAGAGAGAGAGAGAGAGAGAGAGAGCTGAGCGGTTAGCCAAAAGCCAAAATGGCTCTATAATAAATACAAACACGAACACGAACGTCCGGCATTAAAGGTGCACGCGCGCCCGACGATAACGCCATGCACAGAACCATATTAGTCATCACACAAGGGTCCGTAAGGGCTTGCGTGCGGGGACGTGGTTGAAAATAAGGGATACTTCGATGTTTCGGTTTCTTAAAAGAAAAAATTATTGGTTGGTTAGTTCCGAAAAGAAATACACATTATGAAGACAGAATCTACAAGCCTTCCCTCGCACAGTAATACTTAAATTTGATATTCGCGCAAAAGAATTTTCTCTTTTGATCAACCCCAAAACCCTCGTAAACCCAACACCTCGTTCCATCTGTCTTTATTCGCCAGGACTTTTTTTATTCCTCGTAAACCCAGGGTGGTCCTACGCCTCACTTACGACCAAGCTTCTCACTCCGGCAAAGCAGTGTGAGCTGTTTCATCCCCGCTGATCCTTACAACAGCAACAGTAGAGATATCAACACTCGCGGACCTGCTAAGTTACTGACTGCGCAGTGGACTAGACGGGAGAGATTTGGCTTGCGAGGGAACGCGTCGAGGGGCGTTTGGGGATGGATTTGGCCTCTGTATTTGCGGACGGGACTTGCTGGTTTGTGTGTTCGTGTATGCGTATTGACACTTATTTATGTTTGTATCACACACACAAACACTCATTCTCACACACACACACACACACGCGCACACACGCGTACACACCCACACACCCACACACACACACACACACGCACACACACGCACACACACACGCACACACACACACACCCAAACACACACACACACACACACACACTCACACATGTGTGTTATGCGCGATGACGACGCCGTCAGATGACCTGCTCAGCGAGATCCTGGCCGTTTGGATCACTGTCCGAAGGTTAACGTGATTTGCTGTATCAGCTGTTTCACGTCTACGGTCACAGCTTTCTTTTCGCGCGAATCTTCTTTGCAACGATGCAGCTGCGCAGAGACTTCTGCAAGTCGCTCTTTGGTTCGCTTGACTCCCTCGGTCTCATCAACGTTGCCTTGAACCGCTTCCCCTTGTCTCGGCTACTTCGACCTCATCGGGCTCCTCTTCGACCTCTTTAGCCTCCTCTTCGGTCTTGACCTCTCTGGTTTCCAACCTCTCTTTGACCTCTTTGGCCTTTCCTTCAATACTGAACGCCTTGGTCTCCTCTTCGACTTGGACCTCGCCCATAGGGAACGACGAAGTGAAGGCAAACGTCCCGCCCGGAAGCGGCCTGGGAGGGGAGGGCTTGCACTCCGCCCGGACCGACCCAGCTCGGGTCAAGCCGAGAAGGGCAATCTCTATGCGGCGACTCGATCCCGAAGCGCTGCGAAAGTGGCACTCAATCTGTCCTGACCTCCCTTGATCACTGTAGAGGTCAGGTCGCAGTCCGTGGCTTGGTGATGTGATCGTCATGTTGTTCTGCGGCACACAACATCGCTTGCTTCGGTTATGACAACTATGTTTGGAGAAAAACAGACTGTCTCTCTGTGTGTATCCTATCGGCGACGTCCTTGGGGAGCGGGAAACGGGATATTGCTTGCGGTCACGACAAAGACTGGGCGAAGACCGGGAATGACTTAGAACACACACACACACACACACACACACACACACACACACACACACGCAAACACACACACACACACACACGCAAAAACACACACACACACACACACACACACACACACACACACACACACACACACACACACACACACACACACACGCATTATGAATGTACGGCATTGTATGTATGTTGGTGTGTAGTTGCATGTGCGTGTGTGTATGTTTGTGGCAATGGTGAATATGTTCTGTGTTGTCTGTATAAGTGGTTGTATGCGTGAATTAACATGTGTTTGTGTATAGTTATATATATAATGTATGTGGGTGTATGATGTTTAGTATTAATTAAGTGTAGTAGTTTATGTGCTTGAACATATACTCTTTTATTTATCTATCTATTTTTTGTTTCGCTGGTGGATGAGTTAGTAAGTATTTCGCGTATGTGTGTGTTTTATAAGAGTGGACATTTGAGCATGTGCGTGAGACACATCATTAGCTTTGTATGTATGCATGTGTTTGTGTTATGTGTGTGTGATAATGTTAATAATAAGGATGATAATGATGGTAATAATAATAATAAGAGTAATAGCAATAATCATAATTGTGATAATAATGATAATAGTCATAATGATAATAATATTGATACTAATGATAATGAGAAGTAATGATAATGATAAATAATGACAATGGTAATAGTATCAATGATAAAGATGATAACAATAATAAAAATAATAGTATTAATGATAATATTGATAATAATGATAATAATGATAATGATAACAATTATAATAACACAAGTATTAATAATGATAATAACGATAATAAAGATAATAATAATGATAATAATAGTGGCAATAATAACAGTAAGAATAATATCAATAATGATAATAATAACAGTAATGATCATAATAATGATAATAATTATAATAAAGTTAATAATGATAATGTTGATAATAATATAAATAATAATGATGATGACGATAATAATAATAATAATAATAATGATAATAATAATAATAATAATAATAACAATAATAATAATAATAAAAATAATAATAATGATAACAGCAATAAAAAAATAATGATGCTGATGCTGATGATCAGCCTCCTCATCCTAGACCTCATAATAATAAAAACACGTCCCCTAGAAAAGCGATGCGCAACATATGCCACATTCAAGTCAGCTGATGAGCGTACTTGTTGTTAACAAGTCTCTATCAGAGCGGCTGCATTGTAGCGGGCGGCGAGGGATCTTATCGGCGCAAGTCGGTAGAATTATGCGGCTGAGGGGCGGTTTGTGGGTGTGGTTGTGGGTGTGGTTGTGTTTCGCATGTATGTATATATGTATGTATGATGTATATATGTATGTATGCACGTATGTATGTATGTATGTATGTATGTATGTATGTATGTATGTATGTATGTTTGCATGTGTATATACGTGGTTTGGTGTGTGTGTGTCAGTTTATGCGTGTATGTGT
>NW_028234414.1:6439569-6442069 GCF_977035675.1 Penaeus japonicus | reverse complement strand
TATGGTTGTCTGTTTTCAGATGTGTGTTTTTCTGTCTCTCTGTCTCTTTCGTGTTTGTTTGTCTGTTTGTTTGCCTGTCTTTGTTTGTTTGCTTATCAAACAGACTGTCACCACCTGTTTGTCTGCCTGTGTCTCTGGCTTGGTTTGTTTGTAATTATGTCTAATTTTCTATCTCTGCTTACCGCGCGTTTCAATTTATTATATATAATACTTCTTGCGTTTAATTTCCTGTTTTTTTCCTTACATTACGCCTGTTATTTCTCGTTTTTATTTATTCATTTACCCATTTTACTCTCGTGTCTCTGCCGCACTCGCCTTCAGAATTATCATCTCCGTTTCTATTCAGGATTTCGTCCCTTAACTGTTCTTTGTATTCTTGTTTGTTCTGTTGTTTGTTCGTTATTATTGTTATCTCATACCTTTTACTTAAACAGAAAGATTTAAATGCATCTTCATCCAAAAAAAATCTACATTTTTATGATGTTCTTTTATTACTTCCCCGTTTATCAGTTTTTTATTTTTATTTTTCTCTTTTCGTCTTCTCTCTCTCCAAAAAAATGTTCAGCTCGTTGACAGTAGACTCTACGGTTAATGCACGCCCATTTTACATCACGATGGCCTTCCCGCCAGAATTGGGCTTAAAAGTAGGCTGTACAGGCAGGTCGTTGAAACAAGCAATGTGGAAGAAGCTACGTGTAAACTTTACAATGAAGATAAGCAAACACTTGCACACAGCTGTATATCTTAGAGTGTCCTATAATACAGCCATTCAGGTCGTCAGGTACTACTAGTTAAGTGGTTATGGTATCAAATATGATGTCTTAGAAGGTATAAGTGTATTATATACTGAATTGGTGATGCAATATTATGATATAAATTATATGACTATGTAAAAAATAAATCAAAACTGTACTGTTAGCCTGGTATATTAATTGAACTAAATTAAACTTAACTAATACTAATGTTATTTATAGAAAACAGTATAGTACTTTACATCTTTATTACATTGAGATGCCATACATATATGTGGCAAAAGTTGTACTTGGCCGTAATTAAGATGCTATCTTTGTGATATCATAACGGTTACATAATAGAGAAGACAGAGGAAGGGGAATATGAAATAATATAAGTCTATTTCATTTTTACTTACATTCGTTTCGTTTCCCCCCCAAAAAAAAAAAAAAAAAAAAAGAAAAAAAAAGGTGTACACGTGTTCTTGATGACCAAATATCACGTGACTTTCTCCTTCTCCTCCTCCTCCTCCTCTCTCCCTCAATACGTCATTCTTCTCCAACAATTTCTATTATTAGAAGCAGTTCACTCACCTCTGGAACAGTTCGCAAAGTCGTTCTTCTCGCGCGCTTGTTTACACCGTTGTCAGAGATGCGGACTTTGTTATGTCTCGGCATAAGGCATCAGCTGCTTTGGAGTTGGGGAGTGGGGGGGAGGCTAGCGGGGAGGGGGGTTCTGGAGGGTAGGGGGCCAGGGGAATGGGAGGGGAAGGGAGGGGTGGGGGTTCTGGAGGGTAGGGGGCCAGGGTGAGAAGGTGAGAAGGAATCAAAATTGTCTGTATTTTTTTTCTCTTTTCTAACACTAACCCTGAGGTTGTGTTTGTGTCTCTGTTAGCATGATTGTCTCTTTTAAGTTCCTTGCTTCCCTTTTTTTCGTTCTACAGTAAGTGTTTTTTTTTCCACGTCTGTTTCCGCTGTCTTGACATTCTACTTCTTTCGCTATTCTTCTCTACCTCATTTTCTTTCTTACGAATTTAATACATATATAATAATCAATTACATACGTGCATACTATGATAAATGTTTGTCCGGATGCATACATACATATATACGCCAAACAGCACACACACACACGCACACACACACAAACACACACAAACGCACCTCCGCTTATCTATCTAGAATTATTTATCTGTTTATATATTTATTTATCTACCTGTCTATTTGTTTGCCTGTCTGTCTATCTATCTATGTATGTTTGTGTGTGTATGAGTCTTTGCAAGTAGTGTGTGTATGTGAGCATGTATGTATATGCGCGCATACGTGGGTTGTTATGTTATATGCTTGCAATTAAGATATTTACAGCATGGAAATGCCAGTGATTATTGTTTACACTCTTGGAATTGCCTATAACCATCAATGAGAATTTCAGTTAAACAAGCCATTGATTTGAAATGCCTGTAAAAGACAATCAAATGAAAATGTAAAAAAACAAAGAAAGAAAGAAAGAAAGAAAGAAAGAAAAAAAAAACGCACTAAGTGGCATATGCATGGAAAGTTAACACCATATGATCACTGTTAATGAACTTTGCCGATAGGTTATATCACTCAATCGCAATATTAAAAAAAGTTCATGACAATGAAACATCATTTTCCCCAAAAAACAAAACTTGAGTACTATGAATAATCCACATTTGAAGTGACTGATTAAACAAAATCCAAATACATTGTTTCCAAATAAACATCACAAAAAATGAACCCCTTAATCC
>NW_028234414.1:6422069-6427069 GCF_977035675.1 Penaeus japonicus | reverse complement strand
CAGATCATAGCTCCAATAATGTAGATGCTTGCCTGCAAAATAAAGAGGAAAATTGAGGGTGTTAGTACGTTACTTCTAGATTATCATCCACAAAGCTTATAATGTTACAGTCTATAATATCATGAAATGATATCAAAATATGGACAAGAAATACAGGTACAAACTCTTTTATCTCCTTCCATCAGTCAGTCAGTCAACCAAGTCAGTTAGTCAGTCAATCAAGTAAGTCAGTCACAGTCAGTCAGTTAGACACAGACACAGAAAAAGACACTCAAAAGAAACTCGGACAGAAAAACTGAAAAATATCCAACCAGACCACCTACTCACCCCTATGCCCAAGATTATGAATAAAATGATGCGCACATTCTTCCACCAGAGGCTTCTGGCTAAGGTTCGACTTGTCGTCTTAAAAGTTACCGCCTGAAAAAGAAGGCAAACATCTGAACTCAACACAATTCAAAACAAACACAGATATTTGCTACTTCATGTTAAGTATGTGGTGTTTCAACCCTTCTCAGATGGGCCATATGTCAAGATGCTCAGCCTGGGCTGGGCATCATAAGATGAGTGTTTTCTTTAATTTTCTAGTCTACATATGATAAACTAGTAAAGCGATTTTAATTAGCTATGATTCCCTAGTTACACAACTGCAATAATAAATAGTTTGTAATTTCAACAAAAGGAAAATACAGTGCAAAAATTATCCAACCAAATGAAACATGCCCATTTCAATTTGGAAATTTTCTTCCTTTGCAGTATATTATTCAGTTCAAGGACTTTGAGTCTTACTTAAAGTATACATCAATTTTAGGCCAAAAATCTTGTTATAAAAAGAGTCAGACCAACTTCCTGAGTGGTTTGTAGCTGTGGAAAATGACTGTCAAACTATTACATAACACAATGATAGCTGTGGATGAAGAGCACACAAAAATTAGAGATATTAGAGTATTGTATTTCAAAAATAAATATACTTTCAGAGCTTGAATACAAAGTGAATGTCCCGTTTCTAAATTTCCAGCACATGAGGTAAAAAACAACTTAATTAGTAGCTGTCACAAACAATTTGCTTCTCTGACTGACATCATAATATATTTTCTTACAAATAAAGTTTAACAAACATAAACTCAAAACTATAAATATAAGATCAAGACAAGGTAACAAACACACACAAATATTTATGTAAATGTTAAAAACTACTTTTACATTAGGATGAAACAAGCAATAAACAAACATACCTGTCATATTTACAGGCATAAAAAGTATGAGAAAAAGAGAGACAGAAATCTTTTTAAATCCTTTAACAAAGGGTGACAAGTGGTGGCAGCGGCAGCTGCCGGAGACAAGATATTTCATCGTGGCTATCTTCCTGGCCGGCGCACTGGGTGATCGGGCGCACAACACTTGGCCATGGCCAGTACGGGTGAATAGCCCGAGGCAATAGACTTACGTGTTTGAAATATCCCAGTGTTTCGACCATTTGGAGCCAAAACAGCCCTGTCATTAACAGGTTAAAGACTTGAGCATGTACTTACTGAGGTGTTGAGGTTCTCAGTCTTGTTGATCAGTAGTTCAAGTCTCTCTCCTCTACTGGCCAAGCTCTCTGAAAGAATAAGAATAACAATAAGAATAAGGAGAAAAGAGGGTAACTACATTCTGTTCATCTACAAAAAAAAATTCAGCAAGATTAAACTCTTAGTCAAATAATCTGGCAAAGTCATATTTCACACTTCAATTCCATTTCAGAAACATTCTCATACTTCCTCAACAGACAGACATGTATAAAAATTCTACACACCAATATTCTTCACTAAAATGTCCTTCACATCGCTGACTTCCCCTTGCAAGCGTGAGATATTGTCAATATCCCGAGACTCTGTGTAATGCTTCATCTGTGTGGCCAGTACCTGCGGCAAATTACAGAGATTTTATTTAGTTTCTTTGGTGATCATTGGTTGTATGTGTGTCTTTTATAATGTATTTTCTTCATTCCATATCTAACCTCCTTATGTATCAAGAATAAATATTAGAATCTTTACAATGCACCTACGTATTGAAAACAGATGTCTAGAAAATAATCTAATCTAAATATACAAAAATACGTACGAATATAATCGTCTATACAATGAGATAAACAAGTATCAATGCCATTAATAAAAATGACACAGAAAAAAAAAAACAATTTCAAATCATAATCCCTTTTCCCTCTTCTATTTCTCAGATGATGCAGAAAATAAAGCAAAATTGGAAAAAAAGGAAATGAAAGAATATTTTTCTTTACCTGAGCGAATTCACTGTTCATGGCATAGGGAAGCGCTGTGTGGACTCTGCTGCCATAGGTCGCCTGGAACCTCTGTTTGATGTCCTCGAGGAAAAGGAAAGCTCGCTGTCGTTCGAATTCCTGTGGGGGATTTCATTTTCAATATTGAGAAAAATTGTGAGAACAAAATGTTTGCCTGTGATGACCTAAATACATATATATCCATGTCTAAGGATAAATATAAATACACTAACACACACACACACACACACATATATAAACGCACACACACTTATTCACATGCACTCGCACAATATTGCCCCTTAATTTACAGTATTTTGTACCTTATGATGTACTATGTAATCAGTGATAAATGCATTGGTGGGTGTGGGGGCAGAAGAGGTATCTGTAATAAACTGTATCCCCACAATAGAGTAATACACAAAATATAGAATATCTGAATAATTTAGGTAACAAAGCAAGTACAACTGTGGTAACATTAGTAAAACAAAAAAAATAACTGAAATTATATGAGTTTTTGATTTCCTGTATCCTTTGAGAATGGTATTTTTGTACTAAGGATAAGTAGCCTAATGTACTAATAATATAAAGTCATAAGGCACTATCTTCCAAACTGACAACTCCAGTCGGTACACCAGGCCTGCACGTATTTCCTGGACATGAATCATATATCTATTCTGAATGACTTTTAACAACATCAACTATAACAACATCAACTAAGTGGCACTAAGGGATAATAATATTGAATTCTCAGTCTTATATGTATAAATATTTTCCTTATCAAGAGAGCCTGAATCCCCAACTTGCTCCTGCTGTTCTGTTAACAGTATTTGATAATATAAAAGCACCACAGTTTGCCCCTGTCTTCCTTAAAACATCATGGATCTGCCTTATATTTGAAAAGTTAAAATCCCTGGATTGTACAATAATCATCTAATTATCAAAAATAAATACAAACTAAGTCAGAAACTACTGAAAAAAAAGCAAACAAAGAGGCAGCAAAGAGGCAAGAGCACCCCCTGCCAACCCCTGTCCCCCAAGACTTACATCATCCGTAATGCACAGGTACACCACTCCATCCTGCGCCACGTAATGGAAGAGATAGGAGGCATGCGAGTAGGTGAGCCTCCCTGTCTCCCCAGGTGAGATCTTGGTCAGGATCTGCTCTGTGACCTCGGCAAAGTTCCCGGCACAGGTGGCATAACGGGCCAGTACGGTCGTGCCCCGGGCAATGACGCTGTAGAGGAGGGGCATCTCTGGAAATGGGATTAGGGTTTATTTATTTTTTCTTACAGTGAGATCATAAATAAATAGTTAATAATTTTAAATAAAGAAAAATATGTAAGAAAAAAAAATCAAGAAATGACATATACAAACAGAAAAAAAAAGAAAGAAAAAAAGAAATAGATGAAGATAACCAAAAAAGGTGACTTAGTGCTCCAAGACAGCTTTTATGAAACATACTAATTAGCATATTGACTGAATTACACCAGCATGTGCTTATCAGTGAAACCACAGTGTATCTGTGTCGACAATATTTATAAAGGCCAAAATAAATGCATTTACTTAGACACAGAAAAATAAATTGTCTACCACAACCAGTTGATAAGATTGTGATAACTACAAACTATGTAATAACATACTGATAACCTGTTTTATCAGACAAGTCTTAACACTTTATCTGTCAACTTTTATTCATAAAATGTGGTTTCATTCCTACTATCACTTTATATATTCATAAGTATTTTCATTTTAGTATAAAGTGGGCATTTATACAAAGTCAATTATCTTCTAAACTCAAAAAAAAAAAAAAATATTATAGAGATTAATGGTAACAAATATTCATTCCCTTTCATAATTACCTAAAAGGGACTAAAAAAAGAAAAAAGAAAGAAAGAAAGAAAAAAAAAATTGTTGTACAAACATGATGCAAGAGCTTCCAAAAGACTTAATATACAATATGCAATTCATGCCCAGTCATTGCTCCCCTAGTACAGGTAAATGGCCCATAAAAAGAACTAAGAAATGAAAAATAACATGATACACAGATGAATGATCTAAGGAAATATTTCAGATAAAATCCTTTAATTTATGAAATAACATACATTTTGCATGCTCTTAAATGGTATATGTCAGACAATTAATGTCTTCCACATATTTAGATAACATTCACACAAAGAAATATTTCTGATGCATTATTTCTGATAATTTAAACCCTTTAAGTCCAAAGATGCACTGTTGAATATGTTAAATACATGCCTTAATTGAGCATAACCTCTCAAAAACTAGCAGGCTGTTTTTCAGTTTTTTTTTTCTGATAATTGGAAGTACGGATTATAGGGAAGTAATTCTGGTACTTTGTGGCAAGGCTAGCAAATTGCAGTCTTTAGGCGTTGAGGTAAATCTTACAAGGCAGTAGCTTTCAAAATGAGATTTCTTTTTCTTATGATTGAAATGGCTGTGTTCAATCTATATCCCTTTGAAACTTCCTGGACCTATGATAGAGGGCTTACAATCCAAAGTCCAAAAACTTCCACAATTCTGGCCAGACAGAGTTTGGACCATTTTATATTTGATGATAAAGCACAAGGCTCTACTTTGCCAGAACATGTACAGTGGAAGTAATTTAACTTTCCTAAAACTGGCACTGGTAAAAAAAAAAAAAAAAAATCCTGGTAATGAATAAGAATAGGACTAAAACAAGTGATGTCTTGGCCTCTGC
>NW_028234414.1:6414569-6417069 GCF_977035675.1 Penaeus japonicus | reverse complement strand
AATTCTGCCATCCACAGGACCACGCATGAGCAACCCTTATATCTCCTGACCAGTCGGCATGCCAACTTTCCTGTCGGTCTGACTAACGAAGCAGTGTTTGCCGAAAATCTCAACCTGCAGGAGCAACTCCAGGAGGCCAGGCAAGCTGCAGCCACTGCTTCCAACCAATCCAGACAAACATATGGCCGTTATTATAACCAAGGCGAGAGAACGTTTCCACCCAGAAGTAGGCACGCTTGTCTGGTATTATGAGCACAAGCACCATACTGGATCTTTACCCCCATTGACTGGGAAGTGGCGAGGACCTGCCAGAGTTGTTACTCAACTTGGACCTCTGGCCTTTAAAGTGAGAGATCTCCACACAGATGGGCGGTTAAGAGCACATCTCAGCCACCTTAAGCCCTTGAAGACCTCCCAGGAGCTGCCGTATGCATCAGAGGATGAGGATGACCCCGAAGCAGATGACCCCGTGATTCCAGGACCAGGACCTGTTGGCTCTTCTGAAGACCCAGATGCTGTCGATGATGATGCCAGTGGATCCGTAAGTCCATCCGCAGCAGGTGATCCAGATGAACTCGCCAGTGGGCCTGATGTGGACGAATTGACCACTGGTCCTCCCTAGGGGGCTGACCTTGTTCCAGATGGGTCGCTGTTGCCGATTGCAATCTCCTGTGACCTTTTGTTCTTCTTTCAGCTGTTCCTGTTGTTGGACTTGCTGCAGTGTTCCAGTTTTCTGTTTGCGTTTTACCTTTATTTATTTTTTTATTCTTTTACTGTTTATTTTATTTTACTTGTTTGTATATTCAGTGATGCGTGTCTAACACTTCCAGCTGAACATACACCTGTAACTTTTGAGGCAAGTAATCGGGCTCAGGCCTTCCTTGTTTCTATTTCCAGGTGTGTCTCCGATGTCCTCTCCGATCCCGTGGTGTGGAAGGGTTGTGAGGTTTTCAACCTCCCCCCCCCCACCACCATGGCTGGCCCATTTCCTCCCCCCCCCCCTTCCTTTCCCTCGTCCTCCTTTTCCCCTCGTATCCCCTCTTATTCGCCCTCTCCCTCTTTCTTTCGCTCTTACACTCCCGTCTACGTTCGCGCTAATTCCTCACTCTCCTCTTCTTTCCTCCTTCTAGTTCTAGTTCTACCTTCTACCTTGCTCCCTTGCCTATCCTGCCTCCCTCCTATCCCTATCCTGCTCAGCATCCCGCAGTAATCCCCGCGCCAGCCTCCTTATTTATACGATTTTATGTACTTTTGTTTTACTCTGGCCATCTTTAATCTACATTTTATATATTTTACCTTTTTATATTATTGTTGTAAATAAAGTTCTATTGTAAATCTTTGGTTATCCACGTTATCTGAAAATGATTCACGTGGTGTGCGGATAACAAAACATCCGCATCTGCTGCGATATCTTTTATCCCTTTTACCTTTTTGTTTCATTCAGTTACAAATCATTTAACATTTGTTTTTAATGATTTCTTATTATTTATTAAACATTTTTTATATTGATTTTGCTACAAGATTATTATGTTACTTTTACGATTTTACTCGTTGAATCGCAATAGCTTATTTTTTATGTATTTTTATTGTTAATAGTTTTTTAAAACACGGTTGCACCTGTCTTTTTCAATGTATTAATAGCAACCCCATTTTATGATTATGGAATTTTATTTAAAAGTTTATTATTCATTATTTTACGTATTTTTTACCGCTACGACTCCGTCCGCCTGAGGTCTTGTAACCCCCATGATTTGACACAATAAAGTGAAGTGGATATTCTGACTGTGTTTGCCTGCCCTATGGATTTGCGTTTTGGATTTACACCAGGAGATACTGAAACAAGGTTGTACTGCCCCTTTTACTTGCCTAGGTGTATTCATGCAGGACGTGTTATTTTATATGTTTACATTTTATGTTGAACCTCTGTGCCGCTTTCACTTTTACCTTTTCTTATTTACTTTGTCTTTTACCCTTTTACCTCGTCTTTCACGTCTTTGTCTTACTTCTGTTTTTACTCCTACTACTTTTATTCATTCATCCTTCGTGTTTTAGCCTAGCTATTAGTTTCACTTTCATTTTTGCAGGCCCTTTTACAATAAGTTTACACCCTTCCGGCCCAGTTTTAGTGAATTTCAGCCCTTCTGGCATTTTCTTAAGTCATTTTACGTTTTCAGCTTAATTTTACCTTGGTGCCTTCCGCACGTTTGTTTGGTATAGCTTTTATATGTATTTTATGATTTAATTCTGTCATCTCCAGACTAGTCACGCTCCTGGTAGACCTACACTTCCGGGGATTAGTTTGCTTGTGAGGTCGTGGGGGTTGTAAGCCGTCTGCCTGGTTCCTCACCCCCTTTTGCGAGGAACGAACGGGGCCTCCTATCATTCCTTGACCCCTAAGCCCGAAGTCTCCCGCTTTACGGGTGACCTCTTTTGGGTTCCTCTGTCACGTAACCTTACAGATGGGTAATTCGCACATAGTTTCCTTCCCATGTGCCTTGAC
>NW_028234414.1:6389569-6392069 GCF_977035675.1 Penaeus japonicus | reverse complement strand
CCTCTCTCTCTCTTTCTCTCTCTCTCTCTCTCTCTCTCTCCCCCTCTCTCTCTCTTTCTCACACACACACACACACTCTCTCTCACTCCCTCCATCTTTCTTTCTCTTTGTTACTCTCTCTCTCACACACATACACTCTCCTTCTCTCTCTCTCCCCGCCCCTCCTCTCTCTCTTTCTCTCTTTCCCTCTCTCTTTCAATCCGTTTATTCCTCTATGCATATATCTCCTCTTCCTCCCCCTTCGCTATCTCTGCTTCTTTTTCTATTATCATCATTTTCATAACTATCATTACAATTATTATTGTTATTATTATTGTTATAATGATCATCGTAATTATTGTTGTTATTATTGTCATTATCATTATCTTTATTATTACTATTATCATCATGATCATCCCTATCATTGCCATTATTATCATCATTATCATTATCATTACTATTATCCTCATTATTGTAATCAGTATTATTATCATCGTCATTATCATCATTGTTACTATCAGTATCATCATCATCATCATTATCATAATTGTTTTTCTTTTTGTTATCGTTATCATTATCAGCATTAAAACTAATATTACTCTTATTACTGTCATCAATTGTAATTATTATCATTATATCACTATCATTATTGTTATTATGTAATCATTTTCTTTCATATAGTTATTGTTATCATTATCATCAATATTTTTAATTTTCGTTATCATTATCACTATTATCATCATTAACATCAATATAATTGTCCTTATCAAATTTATTATCATTATTTGCATTATCATTACTATCATCATAATTATTACTATTGCCATTATCATTATTTACCATCACTCTTACTATTATTTTCATAATTACTTTTTATCATCAATGTTATCCTTATCATTGATACTCTTACCATTATCATCATCATCATCATTATATCTATTATTATCATTATTGTAATTATCATAATCATTATATTATCACCTTTATTATTATTATCATTGTTATTATCGTTATTATCACTATTATTGTAATGATTGTAATTGTTATCACCATTATCATCGTTGCAGTTATTATCATTATTATCATACTATCATTATTATTATTATCATTATCATTATTATTACTATTATTATTACCATTATCATTACCATTATCATCAATTATAATTATCAATATTATCATTGCTATTGCTGCTGCTGCTACTATCACTATTATCATTATTATTGTCATTACCATTTTTATTATAAGGATTAATGTTATCATCATTATCATTATCATTATTATTATCATTTTAAAAATATTTTTAATGATATTGTTATTATTATCATTGTCATCATTGTTATAATCAGTATGACTATTATCACTATTATCATGATTATTATTATCATTATTATCATCATTACCATCATTATCACTGTTATCATATTCGTGGTCAACATTAACATAATCTTCATCGTGCCATATCTATAGATTAATTTCAGCTTCGATCATATACCGCTATCATTTCGCCGTCACTTTACGAGATAATCGCGATAGCACCATTTATGCCACCAGTGACATAATAATGGTAAGGGTAATAATGGTGACAATAATAGGGATAAAACCAATGTTGATTATTATAATAATGCTAACGATGATAATGGTGATAAGGATAGTAGTAATAATGGTGATATTGACATTGATGTTAAACATAGTAATGATGATAATGGTAATAATAATGATGATGTTCATGATAACAATGTTGATAAATATGATAATGATAATATTGATAGTGATAACAACAATGATATTCATAATGATGATAACGTTAATCATCATTTTCATTAATCATCCCTAGTATTACCATTATTATTACCTGTTCTCTCTCTCCTTTATCCTTTCACCCTTCTTACTTCAACTTCTCTTCGATATGCTTCTCCTCATCATTATCATCATTCGCTTTTAGTTCTCCTTTTCGACGGCGGTTGTGTCAACCCTTTCGTGACCTGAGCCGAGGCACCGCAGCTTGACATGACTTGACAATAGCAGCCGTATTCTAGGACCTTTTCTGCGTGTCGTGGTTATGTCATGTCCATGTTGTGTGTCAATGTCTCGAAAGTGGTATTCTAGAACGTAAAAGCGTGGCACGTCTGTGTCAGTTGCTTCAAGTTTTCCATCCGTTCCAGAGTTATTATGTTTCGGACGAATGATATTGTCTGAATGACAAATTCATAAGGAAAGTTACTGTCACAAGAGCGCTAATAAAAGATAGTTCACTTTTGATTTTAATCATTTGTTGTGCTTGTTCCTTGTAAATGAATTGGCAACCATTTCACGAACGCGTGGGTGATAATTTAGTCTACGCTACATCAAAACAAACGAAATGCGAAGGATCGTGTTTTTATGTATGAATCTTCCTTATTTTATGTGTGTATGCACTGTATACATATGCGTATCTTCCATCCATACATGTATACATATTTCATATAATGATATACTTTAACTTTACGTTCCTCTCTACTGTTACCATTCATATAACTTC
>NW_028234414.1:6367069-6372069 GCF_977035675.1 Penaeus japonicus | reverse complement strand
ATAGTAATAAAGATTTCAATAATGATGGTAACAACAATAATGACAATAATGGTAATAATGATGATAACAGTGAAAATAAGGATAATAATTATAACAATGATAATGGTGGGAATCATTGTAACAATGACAATGCTGATAACAATGATAACTACTAAAGAATATCAATGATAACTTCGGAAATAATAATCATGACAGTAACAATGACAATAATACTGCTTCTGTATCAGTCGCTCCGCAAAGAGTATCAATTTAATTAAAGAAAAGAAGGAATCATAAGAAGACTATTTCTACATCAACTTCCAAATATATTTTCAAACATCCCAGTCGTCTTAAAAGATTTTTTTATCCTTTGTGGAATGAGAGGAAGATTCCTTCATCGGAGAGCCTTGGTTGAGATTAACTGGTGATGTCACTTCACTTTCTTCTGTGGAAAAAGTAAATGAAAAAAGAGTGGATAGAGCAACGGTAGAGGAAGAGGAACGGGAGAAGGAATGATGATGATAAGAAGAAGAACAAAAAAAAAAAACAACGAGGAGAAATAAGAAGCTGAAAATGCGAGACGAAGAAGAAGAAGAAGAAGAAGAAGAAGAAACGGAGAAGAAACGGAGAAGAAACAGGGGAAAGAAAAAGAGGATGAGGAAAGGCACGACGGAAACACAAGAAGAGAAAGAACGTTAAAAAAAAAAAAAAAAAAAAAAATCGAGGAATCGAATCTCTCTCCTGGTATCCGATTTTTCCATCGTTATCAATTTGTTTGCATCATATTCATGTTTTCTTCTTTGTATGTTTACCTTTCCGAAAAAAAAACAAAAAAAATGTTCAGTCTTTTTTTTTCGGAAATCAGGAATTCAGAAACTGGGAGACTGTGTTTGCGATATAGTTCAAGGGACGCGCAATATTATCTTATCTTATCCGCAGATGGCAATAGCAACAGCAAATCGTCTTTAATATGTGAAATGAATAGGGGAAATAGATACGCGCTTTCGTAAATGAATGAATAAACAATTAGTGCTAATACATAAAAAAAAGTATATTTGTACTTCACCCTACCTCGCGAGCACGGCTTCCTCCCACCGAGTAGTGTGCTTGATAACAGACAATGATTGACTCACACTCTCTGCTTGCTGGGAGGAACAGGCGGGGAGGTGGGGAGGGGGAAGGGGGAGGGGAGAGGGAGGTAGCTGAGAGGATGGGGGAAGAGGGTGAGGGAGGGGGAGGGGAGGGGAGAGGGAGTTAGCTGAGGGGATGGGGGGAGAGGGTGGGGAGGGTGGAGGGGGGAGGGGAGGGGAAGAGGGAGTTAGCTGAGGGGATGGGGGAAGAGGGTGGGGGAGGGGGAGGGGAGGGGAGAGGGAGTTAGCTGAGGGGATGGGGGAAGAGGGTGGGGGAGGGGGAGGGGAGAGGGAGGTAGCTGAGAGGATGGGGGAAGAGGGTGGGGGAGGGGGAGGGGAGGGGAGAGGGAGTTAGCTGAGAGGATGGGGGAAGAGGGTGGGGGAGGGGGAGGGGAGGGGAGAGGGAGTTAGCTGAGAGGATGGGGGAAGAGGGTGGGGGAGGGGGAGGGGAGGGGAGAGGGAGTTAGCTGAGAGGATGGGGGAAGAGGGTGGGGGAGGGGTTAGTTCGAGGAGAGACTGGAGGAGGAGGAAGAGGAGGAGGAGGAGGAGGAGGAGGAGGAAGAAGGGGTAGGAAGATTAAAGGGTTGTGTGTGGGGGGGGGGGGCAGCTATCAGATACATAAGATACGTAGCTGCAGTTCTCGGTCGAATGGATGATCACCGGGGTTTTAAAAAGAGGAAGAGGAAGAAGAAGAAGAAGAAGAAGAAAAAAATAAATAAATAAATAAAATGACGAAATTCTCAGAACCAGCCAAACACATCTTTGTCTTTCTGGCTGAAAAAAAAAATCATTCGAATTCAAGCTGTTAATAGAATGCCCACAAACTTACACACACACACACACACACAAAAAAAAAAAAAAAAAAAAAAAAAAAAAAAAAAAACGTAAGAGTCAGACCCCTCAGTCATGTCTAAGAGGGAGTGGAGGGAGATCCTAGTGGGCGAAATAGAGACGAGTTTAGGCGAGAGGAGACTGATTTCTAGGCTGATCATTGTTGTTTTTGTTGTTGTTGTTGTTGCTCTTGTTGTTGTTGGCATCGTGCTAAAATATTGTATCATCTGAATCATTGTTATTACCATTATCATCATGGTTACTATTTTCGTTGTTATAGTTGTTATTATAATTATTATAATCAGTATTGTAAATATTGCTAATATTATTATTATTATTACTGATATTAGTATCAGTACAATCATCATCATCATCATTTTCATCATTATCATTACTATTACTGTGTTATCATTACCAACAATATCACCATCATCTTTACTATTATCAGTACATTATCATTATTATCATTATTATTATCATCATTATCATCATAACTGTTATCATTATCTTTCTCTCTCTCTCTCTCTCTCTCTCTCTCTCTCTCTCTCTCTCTCTTTCTATCCCTCCCTCCCTCCCTCCCTCTCCCTCCCTATACCTCCCTCCCTCGCCCTCCCTCTCCTTCCCTATACCTCCCTCCCTCCCTCTCCCTACCTATACCTCCCTCCCTCCCTCCCTCCCTCTCCCTCCCTATACCTCCCTCCCTCCCTCTCCCTCCCTATACCTCCCTCCCTATACCTCCCTCCCTCCCTCCCTCTCTCTCCTATATCCCAAACGAAAAGGTACAACTCACGAGCATATTCAAGAGACCCGAGGATTGTAGTAGGCTCAGAACACGAAGACTAAAGAAGGAAGGTTATTCTAAGGAAGACGAGGGTAGAGAAAGGGCGAGTGTAGAGGCAGGACCAGTTGTCTGACTGAATAGAGATGTGACGGCAGATTAATTAAGGTCAACGGCAGATCTTGTAGGTGTTTCTACTTGTGGCAGTCGCGGTCGTCAATGTAATGGTGTTTGTTATCATGATTATAATCCGTATCATCAATGTTCCTTTTTTAATTGTGTTTATTATCTTCATTGTTGGTACTAGTATTATCGTCGTTATTTTGACTGTAGATATTCTCTCCTTAATTAGTAGCTTTGTCGTCGTCATCATTATGTTCATCACATAATAAGTCTTTTTTTTTATTATCTTCATCATTAAGTTATCACCATTGCTATAATTACTGCAGTTATTATGTTCATCTTCATCGTTATTTTTTGTTGTGATTGCCTTCCTTCTTTACAAGTATAATTCACATCATTTTCATTGTTTTCATTATCATCATCTGTTTCATTATCATCATTTTTTGTTTCTTTTTTACACTATTGGCAGCACCATCCTTTATAAATTCATTATATATTTTATCATCATCTTTACCATCATCATTATTTTCATTAGGGTCATCATTATCACTTTCATCATCATTGTTTTCACAATCATTATCAATAAGAATCATTACTTCCATCATTATCAGGATGATCATTATTATCATCGTTTTCAATATTTTCATCATTATTACTGACATAATTATCACTATTATTTTTATTGTTATCATCATCATCACTATCTTTTGTCCTGTCTGCATTTTCACAATCATTACTATCATCATCATAAATCTTATTACTATTAGTTATTATTCTAATTATCTAGATAATTTTCATTGTTGTCATTACCATTACCAGTATCATTATTTTTATTTTCATCATCCTCATCATTCTTATCGTCTTTATTGTGTTCATCATTATTATCATTGCTAGTATCATCATTGTTATTTTGTATCATCATTACTACTATTATCACAATCATCTTTATCATTATTCTTATTCTTATTATTACTATTATTATTATTATTACTATCATTATAATATTATTGTTATTATCATTATCATTAATATTATTATCATTATTATTATCATTATCATTATTATAACTATCATTTCCTCATTATACTCATCCTCATTAACATAAATAATTCTAGTTATCATTATTTTCATCATTATTACTATTGCAATCACTATCACTATTATCGTTACCATTACCTTTATCAGAATGTTTTGAAGACTTCTTTTTTTTATATTCTCTTCGTGCAATCATTTATATATATCCATCATCTTTATTGTTATCATCATTATCATCAAGATTATTGAAATCATTATCATCATCATCATCCTCATAACCATCCTCATCATGAATACCTCCATCAAAATTATGAACATCATCCTCATCATAATTGCCATCATCTCCACCATAATCACGTAGAAATTTCTGATTTCTAATTTCAAAACTGACACTTGAAATTCTAGTTTATATTACTTAGAGAAACGGTGGGTGCATTTGTAATTTTTTATATTTTTTATTGGGATTACTCTTTTGTTTGAGTCTACTTTGTGTACAATAATGCATGTTTTTGTATTGGATATTCTTTATATTCAAATAACTTATCAGCAATTTGTTTCACATTTGGCGAAAGGCCTAACGTTTTCCATTGCACACACTGCTGTTATGTGACATGGTTGCTAGAGTATAATTGCGCGCAAAATGTATAAAAGAAGAAGAAAGATGACAAAAGCGAAGCGAATTTATTCACACACCTTCGGAAAAACTATCGTTCGTCCAAGGCTGAGATGGAGAAGAACGCCAAAACCTCTATTGACTATGACATGAACAATCTGTGCTGGATGCGGTGGGACCAATCAGACAGCTCTCCCTCTCCCCCTAATTAGGAAAACCTTTGATTACCGGAGACGTCACGGCCTTTCATCAAAACCAGGGGAGTTATGTCAGTGAAGGAGAGAGAGAGAGAGAGCTAAGTGCAAGAGACGATTTAAACACGGCTCGTTCCTGGCACTATTGAGTAACGACGTGTGAGCTGTCATGTCTGTGTCTGGAACAGGAGATGTAACAAAGACGGAGGAGGCGATCGTGTTCGTGTTGACTTTGAAACACTTTCCTAAAAATAAAACATTTGAAGTCATGTATTGGAGAATGCGTATTGAACCAAAACGCGGCCACATGTTTTTTC
>NW_028234414.1:6337069-6339569 GCF_977035675.1 Penaeus japonicus | reverse complement strand
TCTCTCTCCCTCTTTCTTTCTCTCTTTGTCTATCTGCCCATATATATTTCCCTCTCTCTCCCTTCCTATCTCTCTCCCTCAACACCCCCCCCCACCCGCCTTTCTCTCTCTCTCTCTCTCTCTCTCTCTCTTTCTCTGTTTATCTGCCTCTATCCATTTATCTCTCCCCCCTTCTTATCTCTCTCCCTCAACTCCCCTTCTCTCTCTCTCTCTCTCTCTCTCCCTCCCTCTCTCTCTCCCTCTCCCTCTCTCTCTCTCTCTCTCTCTCTCTCTCTGTTTATCTGCCTCTATCCAATTATCTCTCCCCCACCCTTCCTATCTCTCTCCCTCAACTCCCCCCCCCCCTCCTCTCTCTCTCTATCTATCTATCTATCTGTCTCTTCTTCCCCCTCCCTCCCTCCTCCCTCTCGTTAACCCTCCCCTGTCGCAATGACAGTTCAGGATCAGCAGAACGCAATGGCTGGCGTCCTGTTGCGACAACGTGGCCATAACGCCTCCGACACTGTAGTTACGAAATAAGTTTCAGGCAATAGCCCAGATTCCGCCGTGATTTCCAGCGGAGGAAGTTTTCTATACTTTTATTTTTTTTTTTTTCTATCTCTCTTTTTTTATTTTATTCATGGTGTAAAAGTTTGCCTGTATGATTCTACTTAATGTCTGGCAGTGTGCGAAAAAAGATCGCTTTATTATGCACGGATGAATAATTCAGCGGGGGAGAAAATGAATGTTGATATAAACAGATTACATATAAATTCAACAGCAATATTGCAAAATGTGCTGGAAGATCGTATATCTAAGTAAGTAAGTAAGGTTACTTGCTTCACATTCGCTTGCTTTTATAGAACACTTATACTTGTGTGAGTGTGTGTGTGTGTGTGTGTGTGTGTTTGTGTGTGTGTGTGCGTGTGTGTGTATTTGTGTGTGTGTTTATCTTGTGTATACATCTGTCTATCTATCTGTTTATATATCTATATCTATATCGATAATATATATATATATATATATATATATATATATATATATATATATATATATATTATATATATATATATATATATTATATATATATATATATATATATATATATATATATATATATATTTAACTATATACAAATATATATATGTATATATATATATTATATATATATATATATATATATATTATATATATATATATATATATATATATATATATATATATAATATATATATATATATATATATATATATATATATATATATCTATCTGTATATCTATCCTTGTCATTATTATCATAATTATCATCATTAGATAGATAGATAGGTATTATCATTATCACCATCCTTACTACTGTTACTGTCATTATTATTGTTAAGTTCCGTATGCTTACTATTATCATTACCAGTAGTAGTAGTAGTATTATCATTATTATTATTGTTATTATCAGTGCTATCATTAATATCATTATCTTCACTATCATCATAACCTATTATCATCATCATTATCATTAGCCTTATCTTTATGGTTATCATTATTATTACTATCATTTTTATCATTATTTTTACCATTATCATTATCATTCTTATCATCAGTATGATTATCATTACTATCATTATCACGTCAGTTATTATGATTTAATTGATTATCATCATTTTTATCATTATTATCTTTATCATTAACATTACTGTCATTATTGTGACTGTTATCCTTATTACTATTTAATATCAGCATCATTATTATTATTGCCATGATTGTCATTCTTATCATTATCATTATCGTCATTACTGTCATTATTACTACAATTATTATCATTATCATTATTACTATCATCGTTGTTACCACCCTTATTATAGTTATAATTGTAATCATTATATATTATTACTTTTGTATGTTAATGCCAGCATCATTATTACTATCATCATTGTTATTGCTTGTATTATCATCACCATCATCATTGTTACCGGTATTATCATTATCAACATCATTACTAACATTACTGGTATGATCAAGATTATCATGATTATCATTATTATTATTATCCGTATTCCTGTTATCATACTCATAATAATGTTTTTTTTATTGTTATTCTCATAATTACAATTATGATAATGATTACAATTATTGATATCATTGTCATTATTATTAACATCGACATCATAGTTATCATTATCGTTATTGCTCTTACCGTTTCCAATATCATTATCATATGTTTTCTTCTTTTTGTTGTTGTTATCTTTGATGTTAGTATATCATTATTATCATCGTTCTTTTTACCATTATCATAAATATCATTATTGTTATTGTCATTATTTTTCTATTATCGTATTTATTTTCGTTATCATTATGATTATCATCATTGTCATTATTATCATTATCATTATTGTTATTATCATTATTATTACCCTTATCATTATCATCATCATCATTATCATCATTATCATTATTATCTTATTATCATGTTATCATCATCACTGTCATTAACATTATTGTTATCATCATTATCTTATATATAATATTA
>NW_028234414.1:6314569-6317069 GCF_977035675.1 Penaeus japonicus | reverse complement strand
TCTGAGTTGGGTGATTCGTCTCTCTCTCTTTCTCTTTCTCTCTCACTCTCTCTCTCTCTCTCTCACTCTCTCTCTCTCTCTCTCTGTATATGTATGTATATATATATATATATATATATATATATATATATATATATATATATATATTATGTAGAACATGTACACACTACACACGCTTTCGTCATTTACTGGTTACGTTAAGTTCTCGTGATTCTTTTGAGGCCAAACATCACAGACATATTGACGCTTCAAAATTTAGCAATATCGGCCAAGTGGCGTCGTTGCTTTGACAACATGAAGTCATTTTCTCAAGAGATGTGGTATGTTTTCAAGACGTTTTCGAAAGGAATGATTTTCCCCCCCGGCAGCCGGTCGTCAATTTTTATTACGTAAGATGAGGGCGGAGGCGGAATTGAAGGGGCGGGGGGGGGGGGGGGGGGGGGGGGGGGGAGGGTGTGTGTGTGGGGGGGATGGATGGAGAAGCAAGACACTTTTGCTCTTTTCTGGTTTTAATTAAAATGCCAACCCATAAGCACATACTGCACTTCGTAATGTATTGGAAGATCTTTATATACTTTGGTCATATCAATTATTGCGAAAGGACCACACCCACCCATTCACACACACACACACACACACACACACACACACACACACACACACACACAAATATGTATATATATATATATATATATATATATATATATATATATATATATATATATATATATATAGATAGATAGATAGATAGATAGATAGATAGATACATACATACATACATACATACGAAATCAAAAGTAACAATGATTTTAGACACACACACACACTATCTCAAACACACTGCATCTCACACTATCACAGTCTAACTTCCACATTGCGTCAAACACACAAAGCACCATTGTTATATAACGTGTTCTGGCATTGTTTATTGCAATTAAGGTCGAGTCTAATTGACATTTCTCCCATTAGATATCGTCTAAAGCTTTCCTTGTCTTGCGGAAATAGTCAACGAGGCATTTTTACACAGAATGCCAGTTCATAATCATTTTCGCGTTATGTTTATAGAATTTGGCACACGCTATAGCCTTCTTTTTAGCTTTTCATTGTGATCCAGCTGAATATGCATAGCTGTCAGTCAAAGCCCATCACTCTCCACCCTTTCCTGTCTCCTCTGTCCTTATCTCTTCATATCCATCCCGTGATCGCCAATAATCCTTCCCTTTCTTTCCTTGTCCCGATCTATCCATCCGCACTTCTCTCCCTCCCAATCAACGAATCTGTTTAATTCATCTAATGTCCCGCTAATCAACCGCCCTTCATTTCTATCAGTCTCTTTAATTGTCTGCCAATTCCTCTCCATTTCTTTCCTCGCCTTTATTCGCGTCCGTCTCCCTTTATGCAAATGAACACAGATGCAACAGGAGGATTTCCGAAGGAGACAGAATCAGCTCTCGTCCGCCGGAGAGACGTGTTAGTTCGCGGTACAAATGTCGCTCTTTAGGGGAGGCCTTTGTCAGTGTCTCGGTCTTGTCTCACGAAGGAGCTCGGATTTGTCTCCAGCTGCGCTCGGGTCTCGGCTGCGCTCTCGCTGGCCGAGGCTGGGATGGGTTATTCATGCTTAGTCTGTCTTCCTTGGCTTGTGTGCTTTTTCTCTCCTTTATCACTGTTTTCATTCACTGTATTAGTCACTTATCTGTAATATTACTTTTTTTCATTATTACTTTTATCAGTTTTTTTATGATCGTTAATATCAATTAGTTACTGCCTTATTATTATTTTTATTGGTATTTTTATAATCATTGCTGTCATTATTAATGCTATTTATGTTATCATAGTAATTAATTTTAACCTCACTGATAGTCAATACTTTTTGTTACTTTTTAAACGGTACAATTTTACTGCATTTATATTCTTATTCAACTGTGAACATTTCTATTGATCTTAAATGCTTTAACATAATCTTGTCGTCTTATATAAAACCACAGTATGAGTTCTTTCTTATCTCTTTGATTTCTTTTTCAAAGAACTTCCCATCATGCTAAGGCTAATCAACGAACCCCTCCCATATACACACAGATATTCACACACACACACACACACACACACACACACACACACACACACACACACACACACACACACACACACTCACTCACACACACACACACACACACTCACTCACACACACACACACACACACACACACACACACACACACACACACATATATATATATATATATATATATATATATATATATATATATATACTATATATATATATATGTATACATACATACATACATACATACATACATATATATATATATATATATATACATATATACTATATATATATATATATATATGTATACATACATACATACATACATACATACATATATATATATATATATATACATATATACTATATATATATATATGTATACATACATACATACATACATACATATATATATATATATATATATATATATATA
>NW_028234414.1:6302069-6309569 GCF_977035675.1 Penaeus japonicus | reverse complement strand
TCTCTCTTTCTCTCTCTCTTTCTCTCTCTCTCTCTCTCTCTCTCTCTCTCTCTCTCTCTCTCTCTCTCTCTCTCTCTCTCTCTCTCTCTCTCTCTCTCTCTATCTATCTATCTATCTGTCTCACTGATAAAGATGACGATTATACTGCTTATTGAGTATATAGCTATATAAATTATAATAATAATAGGGTAATAATGATGATGATGATAACAATAATCATTAAGATAAGGAGAGTAATGATAATAGTGATGATCATAATAATAGTAATGATAATAATAAAGATGATACTGATAATAATGATTATAATGAAATAATGAATATAATGATAATGGTTATTGTAATTGTGATAATAACAATACAATATCAATACATCTGCTATCAATACTACTAATAATAATGATAACGATAACGATCACAATGATGCCAATAAATAATCCGTACAATGATAATGACATCATTATTTTCACAATAATTGCAACTGACATCACTATCAGTATCACTATATAAAAAAAAAAACGCGGACAAAACCATCACCAAAATGTCCCCATGTAAGATACAGGCTTGAATGTATCACATAAATCCAGATACAAAAACGCCTCGAATGTGTTTTTTCACACGCCGATAACAAGGCGGGGATTCTACAGTATGCGCATGTGATGTGACGTCATTATGCGCATGTGATGTGACGTCAGTATGCGCATGTGATGTGACGTCATTATGCGCATGTGATGTGACGTCATTATGCGCATGTGATGTGACGTCAGTATGCGCATGTGATGTGACGTCAGTAAGCGCATGTGATGTGACGTCGGGTTTGCTGTCTCTTTGTCTCACCTGACTCTCGTGAATTTTCGAAATGGCGCTATTTCGAAATTCGAATATAGGTCGTGCGGCGGGGACAATCCTTTAAGGACAAGCATGTGCAAAATTAGTATATGCGCGGGTTGCAAATTATGAGAACGATATCGTGTCCATTCCGGGAAACGCGGGTTTGTTTTGAAGTTATTTTATGTTCGCAGTTAGGAAAGAGAAGTGTCCATATTAGGAATGTTATGGATATGCAGGGATCCGTTATGCAAATATCTCTTTTGGTTATTATACATAATACTATGCAGAAAGTGCAGTTAGCGATAAAAAAGGGTTAGATATATTAAGCAATATTTGAAGAAACATGCGACTACAAATGAATTTATCCTCGGGATCTCTAAGAAACAAAAACCACTCGCCTTGCGCTCGCGTTCCGTCTCGGAGCGAGGGAAATTTATGAGCAGCTATTAGTGGGGCTGATCTACCAGGCGTATCGTTATTCTAATGTGCCCTCTTTATTATTTCCCCTCGTGAAGGTGAGGGACTGATGTTAGTACTCTATCCCCCCTCCCCCCTTTTTTTCCGCCCGCTTTGCCAGTGACGAAGCGATGTATTTGTATTCCAGACGCATATCGGTTTCAAGGATGTATGTGGGCGTATAATTTGTCGTTTGTGTCGTTTCGAGGCTCTGTCATTTAACGGCGGGATGCGATACCTAACCACACGCTTTTTGATCATAAATTTGTTTTCTTTTCTTCCGTCCTTCTTCTTCCTTACGTTATCAGAATCTATCCTATCCGAACCTTTCTCGTTTCACCTCCAAACCTGTTTCTTATCTACGAGGCGAAGGCGCGTGTTTATGTTTACACGTGTCAGTGCGCCGCCAGGATCAAGGAAGCGGCGCGAGGCAACCTTGGCCATTATATAAAGGAACAATATGAGTCAATTTGCCGTGCGTCCATCAAGGTATAGCAAACAGCTGTTCCGCTCGAGGGAACGCCTTGCGGGCCTGATATTGCGGCGATTTACATTTTCTTCTCGTGTCAGCTGATCATCATAAGGTGTCATGTATTCTCAGTGTGCGAAATTGATTCCTCCCCCCTCTTTTTTTTCATTATATATATTTTTTTTTTCTTTTTTTTTCTTTTTTGAGGGGGTCTGTGTACTTTTTTCGTCTCTTTCCTACTTATCTTCATCTTCCTTTTTTCCTTCATTTCTTTCTCTTTTTCTTTCAGTTATTTCATATTTCCACGTTTTCTTCGCAAGCGAAAGTTCAATGGGGGTTGCCTGATGTACGTTATTGTATGAAAGTTGCAAAATATTTTCGGCTCAGATATCCATTCCGCGAACTTTCTGATCACCAGATATTTTGATCCGCTCTCTCCGCATGAAACAGAGGCTAATAAAATGAAACAGATATGGGATGAAAAGTGAGTAAAGAGGAGATTTGACCCCCCAGCCCCCCACCCTAAAAAAATAAACATACAAGCATAGAGACACACAAACGCACACATAGATGCATTTGGACACAAACCCACGCATATAACCGCACATTAATTAAACAAGGACACATATCCACGCATACATGCACGCACTCAAACAACTACGCGCGCATCACACTCAGAGGGAAAAAAATGAAATAACAGATCCTCCAAAGGGGCTAAATAAGAAAGACTATTTCTATCTGAATCTTTAAAAATGCGCAGTACAGCTTAGCCCACCATTACTACCGATGTTCCAAACCTACTGAATAAACACAGAAACGGGCAAAGGTCGCATACCTAGCCGAGCGTGATGCTTTGCAAAACCCGACAGCGTGTAGCTCAGTATCACTAACCAGTATAATACACAAACTGTCAGAAAATAACCGTTACTAAAACAATATTTGAATTACTTGAGAAACACCTGGTATCAGACAAGTCATTCAGAGTCAGGGAAGGTCGATCATCTAAGATATTGCACTAATATATATTAGGACTATAAAAAGTTCAATTGTCACACAAGAGTCTGGACTGAAAACTAGACCACAGGGGCGGAATCAGAGGAAATGCCTCGAATGGATGTCGGGATTTCCAATAGGAAAGACAAATCAGTGGAGTAATCAGAGGTGAGTCCTTCGTATGAGCAACTTGTGGATTACAGCAAGGGTCAGTCTTGGCATCAATGTATCAAGCCTTGGCACTAATGTATCAAGTCTTGGCACCAATGTATCAAGCCTTGGCACTAATGTATCAAGTCTTGGCACCAATGTATCAAGCCTTGGCACTAATGTATCAAGTCTTGGCACCAATGTATCAAGCCTTGGCACTAATATATCAAGTCTTGGCACCAATGTATCAAGCCTTGGCACTAATGTATCAAGTCTTGGCACCAATGTATCAAGCCTTGGCACTAATGTATCAAGTCTTGGCACCAATGTATCAAGCCTTGGCACTAATATATCAAGTCTTGGCACCAATGTATCAAGGATCGGCCTTGGCACCAATGTATCAAGTCTTGGCACCAATGTATCAAGCCTTGGCACTAATGTATCAAGTCTTGGCACCAATGTATCAAGGATCGGCCTTGGCACCAATGTATGTTTCATCAATGATCAGGGGTCGAGCATAAGAAATGAAGGAGAAAGATATGAAGAGGAGGAGGAGGACGAGGAGGAGAAAGATATGAAGAGGAGGAGGAGGAGGAGGAGGAGGAGGAGGAGGTTAAGCAGAGGAGGAGGAAGAGTGAGCGAGAGCAGATGCTTCCTGTCCGTCACTTGCTCTGACGCCTTTGTCGCCCGAGGAACAGGCTGATGAGAACGTCGTTTTTTTCCTTCTCTTTTCCTCCCTTTTGGCTTCTTCTTCCCCTTTCTTTCCTTTTGTATTCTCCTGTTGATGGTTATTGCATCCTTCATCTATCTACTTTATGCATTACTGATTTTCTGTTTCACTGTTGTCTCTTGTCATTGATCTATTTTCTTTTTTTTTTTTTACCATTATTTTTCTTCCCTTTTCCTCCTTTTTTTGCTTTAATTTCTTTCTTCTTCTGGGACATTATTATCATTATCCTCTTTATCATCACCTTCATTGCTCTTTATTCATCGTCTTCATCTCTCTTACCCCCCCCCCCACTCCCCCTCTCTCTCTCTCTCTCTCTCTCTTTCCTTGCCTCTTAGCCTCATCTTCGCGAAGGAAACTTGTGGCCTTTGATCACTTCGTTCCTGTTGTTGCTCTTGTTTTGGTTTTGTTGTTCTTACGGGAGGGATGTTTGCCTTACTGCGGGAGAGGTAGGAAAATCCCCCCTCCCCCTCCCCCTCCCCCTCCCCCTCCCCCTCCCCCTCCCCCCTCCCCCTCCCCCTCCCCCCTCCTCCTTACTTTCAACTCCCACCTCCTCTCGTTAAATACTTTATTAACTTTTTTTTCTTCTTCTTCTTCTTCTTTTTTTGTCTCTCGTCTTTCTTCAAAAGCTTCCTTGGTTTTAGCGCCTCGGTCGATTATATTTTTCTCTTATTTCTCTGTTCTTGTTTATTTCCTTTCATTCCTCTTCCTCCTCCCCCTCCTCCTCCTCCACTATCTGCTACTTCTCCTCTACCTCCTCCTCTTCCTCCTCCTTCTCTAATTCCTCTTCCTCCTCTCCCTTCTATACCTTCACCTGCTCCTCTATCACCTCCACTCTCCTCCTCCTTTCCCATTCTCTACCTCCTCCCCTTCCTCTACATCCTCCTCCTCCTCCTTCTCATCTTCTACTTCCTCTTCTTCCTCCTCTTCCTCCTCCTCTACCTCCTCCCCCCCCCCCTTCCTCCTCCTCCTCCCTCCCTACTTCATCCTCGTTCTCCTCTCCCTTTAAATACCTCCCTTCATTACGCCCCCTCCCCCCCTCCCCCCCCCTCCACCTCCCCCTCGACGGCCCTCGCACTCCGCCCTCAACGCCCTGTCCATCACGGCGGCGGAACGAAGGCTTCGTCACCCCTCGCCCTTCGCTGCTAGAAGGGCGTCGCGAAGAGAAGAGGAGGAGGGGAAGAGGGGGAAGGGGGTGGGGATGGGGGAGGGGGGATGAGGAGGGGGTGGGAGAAAGAAAGAGGGAAGGTGGGGAGGGGGGAGACGCGGGAAGAAAGTGAGGGGGTAAAAGAGACTGACGAGCAGATAATGAGAAAGAGAGAGAGAGCGAGAGAGAGAGAGAGAGAGAGAGAGAGAGAGAGAGAGAGAGAGAGAGAGAGAGAGAGAAAGAGAGAGACAGAGAGAGAGAAAGAAGCTACCGTTTTCCCTGACCGATAGACGCCGCTTGCAGGAGAAAATAAAACCCAACATCAGAGACAAGAAAATAGCCTCCATTGCCAGCCTCCGAAGCACAGGTCGATGGAGAATTCATTATAAATAGGCGAGTTGAATAGCCCTCCACTCTCTGCGACCATCTGTCTGGCGCCGGAGGTTTCGCCCGACTCTTAGGCTCCCTGAGATTAAGTTGTCGTTGTTATAACTATCCGAATTGCAGTTGTGGTTGTTTATAATAAGTATTTAGACAATAGAGAGGAAGGTCAATCACCCTTCTCTCTATATATTTGTATATAAAAAGTTATGATGAGAAATAGCAATAACTGATTATAGCGATAATGAAGAAAAAAAACAAATCTCAAACTCATCCATAGCAAAACGGCTTCTCGCACCACATGCCCCCCTCCCTCCCTCCTTCCCTCCCTCCCTCCCTCCCTCCCTCCCTCCCTTCCTCCCTCCCTCCCTCCCTCCTTCCCTCCCTCCCTCCCTCCCTCCCTCCCTCCCTCCCTCCCTCCCTCCCTCCTCCCTCCCTCCCTTCCTCCCTCCCTCCCTCCCTCCTTCCCTCCCTTCCTCCCTCCACCTACCCCTCCCCTACCCATCCTCCTCCCCCTCCCCCTCGCCCCCTACCCAGCCTAGACCCCCGTCATTTGCCCTCCACCGGCTCTGCTTCCCACGCCCCCAATCCCCCGTACAGCCAGACTACAAAAATGCATTAGAATTTTGATATATATCCCTGATCTTTTTGCTATGCTTCTCGAAGGCTGGCTTGGGGGCTACTAGAAGGGAGGCTACTAGAATGAGGGGAGGTCACTAGAAGGGGAGGTACATGAAGGGAGGCTATGAGAAGGGACCTACTAGAAGGGAAGGCCACTGAAAAGAACGCCACAAGAAGGAGAGCTTCTAGAAAAAGCACATGTGCCATGCAGACTACGAGAAGGTGAGTTACTAGCAGAATGGCTATTAGAAGAGAGGCTACCTGAAGCTCCTGAAGAGACTACTAGATGTTTCTTAAGGAGGTGTTAGAGACTATCCTTGAGAGTTCGTAAAGACTAGTTATTGCTAGGTAGCTACAGAAAAGGCAACTCAGAACTGCCATAATCTTTGTTTATTATATACTATAATGGTAACGGCTACCTGTAGTTATTGCAGTGTCTACGATTTGTTTATTGTACTAGGACATATACTAGATCTATACCTGGAGGTCTGAAAAAAAGAAATCGATGTGCCTTTCCTTTGAGAGGAGGAGGAAGGAGAAAAAATGAAAACGGATATGATGATGAAAAGAGGATGAAGAAGAAGGGGAAAAAAAGATGAAGAAGAAGAAGAAGAAGAAGAAGACGAATTTGAGGATGAGGAAGAAGAACAAATGGAAAAGTTGAAGGAGAAGATGAGGTGTGGATGAACCTGCCTGCATCATGCCCATCATCCCTTCGTGAACCCTGAAGTTTGGAAGATTCTGGAAACACGAGAAGAAAAAAAAAATATTATGATCATGAGAATGCTGATAATGATAATAATGTTAGAAATAAGGAGAATGAAGATAATGGCACTAATATTAATAACAATAACGATAATATTAATGGCAATACGGATAATAATAATGACGATGATGATGGTAAAGAAATATCATAAGAGAAAGAAATAATAACGAGCAAGGTCCACACACCTCTGCCTCTGTTTATCGTCAGCCAATTAGTCGACTGGTCCCCGCCCGTAACGAAGTAATGGCCGTAACATGATCGTGGCCTCATTTCCCGCCTTTTCTCTCCTAAATGACCTCAAGCCGGCAATCTTTCGCGTGACCTTTCGCCTTAATCGAGTTTCCTTATCTTGAGCTAGGCCTGGATGATCTCGCGACTTGGTAGGCCTACCAAAAGCCGCTGATCAGATTCATTCGGCCTTTTTGTTGCTTGTTCCTTTCTGGTCGCGAGGCATGGCGTTGGAGGGGGTGGGGGAGGGGGGAAGGGGGGAGGGGGGGCGGTAGACTATCGAATTCGATTTCAAGAGAGCAATTTAGGAAAGGGATTCAGGAGAGAGAATGAGAGAAGGTCTCGAGAAGTGAGGCCCGTTGGAGCGGGAAAAGAAAACGAGTTTGATTGCGGCTCCGAGTTCGGGTCTTACGGCGGGATCGGGTCGGGCCGAGTGCGTGCATTTGCTTGCTTGCAATGGCGCTGTTTTGTTTATTTTGGGTTATCTATTTTTACTCCTTTTTTTGTATTCGTGTCTATGTCTTTTCTGTCTCTTTCTCTCTCTCTCTCTGGCTGTTCTCTCTCTCTTTCTGTCTTTCTCTCTCCCTCTCTCGCGCTCTCTCTTTCTCTTTCTTTCTCACTCTCTCTCTTTCTCTCTCGCTCTCTCTCTCTTTCCTTCTCTCTCTCTCTCTCTATCTATCTATCTATCTATCTATCTCTCTATTTATCTTTCTCTCTCTGTCTGTTTCTCTCTT
>NW_028234414.1:6259569-6264569 GCF_977035675.1 Penaeus japonicus | reverse complement strand
AAATAAAATTCAATGTTTTGATGATGATCAAGAATAGGAGAGTCATATGTTTTGGCAACACTTTATTGTAGCTTTATTAACACTTTATTATTTATTAACACTTTATTATTTATTAACACTTTATTATTTATTAACACTTTATTATTTATTAACACTTTACTATTTATTAACACTTTATTATTTATTAACACTTTATTATTTATTAACACTTTATTATTTATTAACACTTTATTATTTATTAACACTTTATTACAGTCCGCAGCATTTTACCATTTGTGGTGAAACCATAGTAACTGCTTAGATGCGGGAATGCAGAAAGTTCACTTCACATTTAGCATAAAAAATCAGTGGTTCACGATATCTCTGTAACAAGATTACGTAGATTATATACCTTCTCACATACTTATTTGATAAGTATATCAATTCAGACTAGACTAAGGAGTTTTTGGCAAGAAGAGAATAATTTTCAACAATATATATATTAAAAGTATAATAAGATAATGATTTTTCTAATCCTTTTTAATCCTTCAAATTTGATCAATAGCAGCTTTAGTCTTTCTTATTTGAAGAGCTCAATATTACTTGTCTGATTATGCATATCTCGTACTTGTGTGTCAAATAGTTACGGAACAGTATCTTCAAAATAGCCTCAAAGTTGATTATGTTGTATATAGAAGAACATGGGGGGAAATACAGAAGAAGACTCACATATGATACAAGAAAATGTATGTTTATCATAATTTATAGTGTAATAAATTACGCATTTATCATGTCTTTAGGTATGTAAAATATAAAATATTGCTCCAAGGAGGGGGGAGGAGACTGCATGAAGGGAGAGGAGGTTTCTGGGCGTATGGGACAGGGAATGGGATTGTGACTGTATTGGTCTCTGATAGCTTGGAAGGGATATAGAGGAAGGGTTAGAGGAAGGGAGAAGCCATTCAGACACACAGGAGACAGCCCATTGGTTTTAGGGATGGAGACAAGGGTAAGCAATAGACTGTAGGAGAACTGGAAATGGAAAAAGTTCATAGCAGTAACAAAGTCCTAACAAACAAGAAGTAGCAAAACTAAAATTAGTTTTGTCATTATATTGTTTTGTCAGCAGCAGTCACTCAATACAAAATGGTTATCAAATGCTGTTGAGGTTTCCAGAATAGAAGTTGATACTATGATATTTTGAATATAAATTTTATTTCAATTTCATTTTAATTGTTATACTTGTTACATCATTAACTTTTCAGCTACGGCCATTTTTTGCAGAGTTGATCACTGCTTTGTTTTGTTCAAAATACAATCTAGTTGTTCCTTCAGTCTTGTAAGTAATGCCTCTTACCAAATGGTAAATAGTATTACTTTGCTAATTTATTATATATAGATTCATATATCATACCATAAACATCTTAACCGTATTCAGATGTTGCTTGGCTCGGAAGGGTTAACAAAGATAATTTAGAATACAACTTTTTTGTTCTTATTGTTAACTCGTTAACGACTTGTGACAAGGTATTATGTCTAGTGGTTTTTCAGTCAGACGCCGAGGACGAAATATTTAGTCAAGGCCAGCGAACCGGGTGATCGGGCGTACAGCGATCGGCTGCGGCTAGTGCGGCCGAGAATCCCAAGGCGTTAGGCTTATGCTTAGTAATATCCCGGCATTTCGACCATTTAGAGCCAAAATAGCCCCGTCGTTAATGGGTTAATATGGTTTTAGTAACCTAGTTAGACATAAAAGGAATGATCATAGAACATATAAATATTTTCTGTAGTAATTGTTCTCAAATTATATAGCAAATCATATTGTTTAGAACATCTGACACTCTTACACCATGTAAGGTCCAAACCATTATATGTATGCCATGATTAAGATGGTAAAAGTTATTTAAAGGAGAACAAAAAGGACTTCTGATATATCACAGTGTAAGGAATGTGCAGATTGTGTCATTTCAAGGGTAACTGTTTGGCCCTTGAGATATTTCCCTTAGCATTTCTTGTTTAACTCCAAAGTCCTTTTAAAGATGGCACCATCCTAGCCCATAGATAAATATTGGTGTTCCAGACATAAAACAGGAGCATCAGTCATTGATTGAAAAAGGTGTTCTTAACGCATTCACGATGAGGCAGTTATTTGCCTAATGCTGCTCCCGTTGTGGAGATAACAAGTGCATGCAGCCTCCATGTGCGAGATCTCTCTCAGTGCGATACTGCGCTGCAACACTCAGAGCACTTTTAGCTCATCCACTTTGACAGAATGCTGAGAGGTATTTTTTTGTATTTGTATTTTGTATTTTTTTTTTTTTTTTTTTTTTTACGATATCAAGGACAAGTGTGTCTATACAAATGCAACTGCAATGAGTATATAAATAAGTAACTGTGTAAAATGTGTATTTAGAGGAAGAGATCATAATGAAATAGGACAATATCCGGCTGGAGCAAAATATTCCCATGATGTGATCTCACTTCATCTAGTGCAAATGTGTTAAAACCTGAAAGTTATTCAGCACAAAAAAGAAGAAAAAAAATAAAAAATAATAAAAAACCATCTGACACATTTGTGTTGTTCATGAACTGCTCTTAGTAACCAAATAAATTTTTAGTAATGCTGAAAACACTTCACAACATATTCATCTCAAGTCTCTAATTACTTTATGTTAATTTGTTTAGCCACCCAGGGATTTTTTTAACCCTGCTTATACGTATTAAATCAAATTGAAAGACTATTATCTGAATTGATAAAAATCTACAGGTTAATTCTATGTTAAGATCAGTGAGATTTTCTTTGCTAGTCCTCTTCATGGGAAGGGCATAATACAATTTGTGTAATCTGAGCTTGAAACTTCTTAAAGACATTAGATATTGAGTGGGAATCTTTCTTTACAACCCTCAATGAATAATACCCTCAATAAGTTATGCTTAAAAAACTCATTTTGCACTTTTTTATAATCAATTAATAAGGGCTAATGACAAACAGGCTGCATTGCTGCATCCACCCTTTGCTTCCAGCCAGAGGAGTTCCTCTTTGCAAACTGCACTACAGGGGCCTTGGCCTTCTTGACTTCCTCATGATAGATTTGGTTGTATTGGCCAAGCCATGAACTTTAACCTGTCAACACCTGGTGACAAGATATCACGTTGAGTAGTGGCAGGACCAACTACCGGGGGTGAGATATTTTGTTATGGCTATCATCCTGGGGCCGGATTCACTAATGCACTTACCATGATAAATACGCTGGTAACTGCAATTATGATGGTAAACAGACCGCATCGGTATTCATGAACAATTTATCATGATAGAGTACAAGGCTAAATTTACCAGTGGTTGGAGCACTGGTATGTCCACTGGCAACTACAGTGACGACTCTCTCCTCTCTCCTCAACATTTAGTTTGCATGTACACTTATTATGATCAGAGTGATGGCAACTGTTCATTTTCATATAAACATAACAAAAATGAATAAAATTCACAGGAAAAAAGTGAGAATAATGTTCATGCAGCCTCGCCCTAGGCCTACAATAACTGAAAATAATACATGGAATTAATAATTTGACAAATTCAAACATTTTATGTTAATGACATAGTTGAAAAACAGTAAACATATAAGTATATAAATCATTTTTGTGTTTGCATTAATTTACATATAATTATTCATAATCTTATTCATTTGAAGGGTTGATTGGCATTTCTTTTTGGAAAATGTTGATACACATAACACCACCATTGCTTCTTTTCTTTTGACTGCAATCTATAAAAAAGAAAAATAGTATGTTTTTGAAAACCATTACATTATATATGACCCAAAAGATCATGCAATAGAATATGCTTTCAAGGAAATTAATTTATATAGAAATAATTTAACACAGAAGAAATGTTTATCATTTCTTTCTTGAAACAAAAATATCTCGCTGTTGGATCAGGTTTTGTTTACATGTTACGGGATTGGTCAAAGGACCCTAAAGAATCATGTAAGGCGCTCGCTGATTGGCGGAATTGAGTTACCATCAAATTACGGTGATAAAGTCTATTTACCCTTACCAGGCGACTTATCATTGCCTGATAAATCCCACTTTGCCATGACTGGTAAACGCGCTGGTAGTTGACAGCTGGTAAATGCCTTACCATCATATGTTAGTGAATCCAGCCCCTGGCCAGCATGTCAGCATTTCAACCATTTGGAGCCCAAATGGATTAAAGTAATCCACAGGCTTCTTTCACCCTGGAATATCTCTGAAGAGAAAACCTGGTGTATTGGATCTGGGAGTCAAGCTGAGTGTCAGTATAGTGAGTCAACAGTTACAAAAAGGGATTTATCATGGCCTTGGAAGATGCATAGCTTAGTCCTTCTACACTTTACAAAGGCAGAGTCGGTCGTAAACGCGGATGGCACTGTGCCAAACAATGTAAACCTACCATCCGACTGTGTACATATTTTATTAAAACCGCGACCAATGGGTTAATGAGTCCTGCTGGCAGGAGCCTGTTGACTTTCTAGTCCGATAGCCCAGAGTAATGAAATACACCATAATATGTAAAGTTCTTGGTGCTAATATGTCTTTACCACAAACACAAATTAACTGTGTAGGCTCTAGCAGACTCTAGCAATGGGTTATGTCTCATTGTCAAATACATTGCTGTTAGGGTCTCCAGAGACACAGGAGGTCGAAGTCTGTGACCTTAATATTGTGTTTCCCTGTACTGACTTTGGATGACAGCTGTACCCATTATCTAGTCCCAAATAGGGATTTGGTTGCGGTGGTTTCTCCTACTTCCCTTACAGAGTCCAGACATCCTCTTAACCCATTCACGCTGGTTGACGTGATAGCATGTATTGTGGTTTTCGCATCAGACGCCCTGGACGAGCTATGAGGGGAAGCCGCGCGCTTGAGTAGAGCGAGCGGGCAACCCAGGCTCGCGGCTTGTGCGCCCGAGAATCTCGAGGCATTAGGCCCCGGCGTGAATGGGTTAATCGGACCTACAACCAATTTAGTTTGTCGATTGTGAA
>NW_028234414.1:6232069-6252069 GCF_977035675.1 Penaeus japonicus | reverse complement strand
GTAAGATTACGCGGGAAATGTGTGAGCCAGTGGGAATGCGGTGTTAATCTATTTTTAAACTGAATCTGAAACTCAGCCAATGAGCTTTTTATCTCCAAGGTCTTGTGGGAAGTTTTCCTGATGGAACATTCGCGCCAATATTCAAAATCCTGCCGTTATGTATGAAATTTGAATCGGCGGCATATGGTTAATATATATATATATATATATATGTCTATATGTCTATATACCCCCCCCCCCCCTTTCATCTGTCTCATTTTCCTTCCCTCCTACTCCTTCCTACTTCCCTCTCTCCCTCCCTCACTCCCTCTCCTTCCCCTCCCCCTCCCCCTCCCCCAGCCCCACACTTTCCCTCCCTGTCTCCTCTGTCTCCCCTCACGTTCCCTCTCTCCCGTCTCTCCTTCTCTCCTCTCCTCTCACGTTCCCTCTCTCCCCTCTTGTTCCCTTTCTCCCGTCTCTCCTTCTCTCCTTGTGTGTGTGAATAAATGTATACATGATTTTTTTCTGTGTATATATATACACATATACGCTTACATACACACACATCTACTGTATATATGTATATATATATATATACATATATGCATATATATATATTTATTTATATATCATATACATATATATTATATATACATATATATACATATTCTATTCATCCATATATACGTGTATGTAAAAATATTCATATATACAGGTACATATATGCATACACACACACACACACATATATATATATATATACATATATACATATATATACATATATATGTATGTTTGTATATATATATGTATATATAGTTATATATATATATGCATATATATATATTTATTTATATACATATTCTATACATACATACAAAAATATGCATATACATGCACATACACACTCACACCAACACACACACACATAAAATGTGTGCTTTGGTATTTTTAGGGGAAATGTTCAGAAAATATGAAGATATAGTTTTTAATTTAAAGGTAGTTGATAAGTGTATTTAAATTTAATTTTAACTATAGGTAGAGTAAGGATGTTAGATGTGATATATCACATGGTTTGTAGAGAATTTATGTTTTCCATGTTATTGGGGGAAAAAATTATTGCGATTATTGAGACTGCTATTTTTACTTTTTATATTGAGTTTTTCTAGCATATTGAAATATGAAAAAATATAGATTTATTAATCGAGTCCTTGCAAAGGGATATGAACTTGAGTAGAATAAAAGCTTAGCTGATCAAAATTTTAGGGTATTATTACGATAGGATTTGGTTATCATAATTCTTCTAGATTAAGGAGTTTGATCATGGATATCAGGTGTGGTGATGCGAACCGCTCACACTAAATACGAATAAATATAGCAGCGATATTTTCCTGAATGTAAATGTTAAATCGGTTTCTATCGTAGCTATTGTGCAGGTCGCTCTCTTTTCTCGTTGACGCACCGGTAGAATGCCTTTCCAAAAGTTGTTTCATGTCATGCAGAAAGAAGGGCCGACTTGTTGCCGGAATTTTCTGGAAACATAAGATATCAAATACATGGGGAAGTCATTCTGTTCCAATTGACTGAGGATTTAAAATCATTCAATAATAGTGATCTGGTAATGTTACTGTCAACTAATTTCATCTTGAAATTGCAATACAAGACCATATCACTGTAACATATATATGTATATGGTAGAGCTAACTTTTACTCTTCACAGAGTTGTCAATGAAATTCCAATTGGAATTGAATTGATTATTGACGTTTTGTTATTTTTTACTGCACATTAGAGTCCACTGGTCCACATTTTTATCCATGAATGGTTTAGATGATTATAGATTGAAATGTGATATGTCCCCAATTTGAAGTAATGTTCAAATGTGTCTGGTATAAGGTTCTGGTGTGGGTAGAGGCTCGACAGAAGACTTCTAGAGCACTAGTGTATGTCAGACTTGTGTGGGTCATCATAGTCTTATTTTGTATATGTTGGGAAATCTAATAGTCGATACTTTGAACTAATTATATACCTTCTGAAAGCAGGGCGTTCATTTCCATGTAGTCAAAGAGGTCACTGAGTCTTTTCTTCCAGAAATCATTAAGAATAAGCAGCCTCGTAGCAAAGGCGAAGTGATTCAATACTTCTTTCAGACTAATTTTATCTATTCATTCGTTCTAAATACACAGCTCACTATCATGATCACCACATCCAAATACCCTGTCAGTTTTGTCAAGGGCAAGACTAAAAGATTGAAGAAGTCAGTGTAGGTCAATCAGTTATTAGGTTAAACGGTTATAGCAGGTTGAAGATGAATTGAATTTACAGATAATCACTGTCACTAGAATATTATCTATTGGCTGTTGAAAATTCTCCATTCGCGAAACGCACATACAAAGTGCACATACCAAATGCAGATGAATAGCGTTTTGGATGAGGGGAAGGCAATGTCTGTCAGGTTAATTGCAGATATTTAGCTGTTTCCATATGAAATGCCAAGCGTGTAGCGGGAACTTAAGTATATAGTTAAAGTTTCTTAAGATTTCGTCAACAGTAAGCCAAGCAGGAAAACGTATCGCCCAACGTGGGGCTCGAACCCACGACCCCGAGATTAAGAGTCTCGTGCTCTACCGACTGAGCTAGCCGGGCTTATATCTGGCCTGGGTGTACCCTTAGAGTTGTTTTTTTCTTGTTATAGATGTATGTTAACAATACATATAGTTTCATGACATCAAGAAGACCGGTTTGAAAAAGACTATACAAGTGCTATTGTAGTAGATGTAAATCGTTTGAACTTTCATGTCTATTATTCATTTATTTTTTTCTTTTTATACTTATATGAGTGTTCATGTGGCATTAACAAAGCCGAGCAGAGTTCATTGTGAGGCATATGATAATGTACGAGTATAACTTTCCTTGGTGCAAGATGTATATCTAACAAATTAATACTGCATTGTCATCAGACCAATGTTATTTCAATGGCAATGGAATATCAACCGTTAGTTGGATATTGTTTTGCAATGTGGAATGAATAAATCAGTCTGAGGGTGGTTACTAGAGAAAGTTAATTAATGATTGCTAATCATAAAGCACACAGGGGTAACGTATGTGTGTTTGGCTGCAGTTGCATCTACACTTAAGGACACACATACCTAGTAATCGTAAACGTACTTTAATAGTTATGACAATTCCCCTTCATAAATGCGTATAAACTTTTGTCTCAGAGCACATGGGTTACTTCTCTCTCTCTCATTAGCATTTAAACTTAACGAAACAGCAGGATGTATGAAAGGAAATTCGTATTGTGCAAGACATTGTTTTACTTTTAACAAATGTAACATGCAAGTATGACCCCCTACCCCAGGGGTTACTACTTCGTTATTGAAAAAGAAGCGAATAAGAAGTCTTTCAGGGACCAACCATTGCCTATGAAATCCACTTCCAGACTGAAACGGTTGAGGTCATTATTGGTCCATTCTGGCCAATTTCGTTACGACTTGGCTCTGCATTATTTCACGTAATCCATAATTCGTGACGATTTTTTCTCCCCCTGCGACGGGAGCAGCAACTTCAAAGTACATCAGTCTTATGGAACGAAAGTATTGTTTCTGCCGTGATGGTTTTCCAGGTTGAAGGGCTAATATGTCTTGCTTAGAGATGGTATTTATTGCTTTTAACACTTCTTTCAAGTGTGCAGATTTTGTAATAGAGGAAAACGCGTTGACATATTTGACGGAGATCGATGGTAGGTGTATAGGAAAAATAGCATTTGTGTGATATGAGTGAAAATGATAATAGTATAATCATATGGGATATGGAATCATAATGACGAATGTGACAGATTCTTATAGTAACGAGATTAATAATAGTCTGATAGTGTTTTAATGAAGGGAATCCATTGCTGACCTTGATGAAACTTCCTACAGTGACCAATAGATGGCGACACGATTGTACCCAAGATTCAATAGATGGCAGCACATGGTCCTGTTTACGGTACTCTTGACCTTGATCCTGGAATTCCAATCCCACGTTCCTGTGTGGTTAGACCGGGGGATAGAGGAGGAGGGGGGAGGATATGACTATTGGCTTTAAAACGCATATTTATAGAAATGCTCCAACCCAATGTGTTAATAGATAGGGAAAATATGTTCAAAACAATGTAACTAAAAGCATTGTAATGATTGAGAGGACGGTGATATTCAATATTACCTCGGATAGAAGGGTATGGGATGCCCGCCAAAACACGTGGTTTTCGCGGCCGCTGATTGGCCCGAGTCGAAAAGCGCGGGAAGCGGGAGCGGCGCGCGCGAGTGGGAGGTTTTGGCGCGCACTTTTGTTTACATGGGAGCTCCACGTGCTTCCCACGTGGGCCAACCGGGGTGTGTGCCGAAGGGGGGGGGGGGGACGACTAACTGTTAACACGTGGGTTCCTTTCATACCGCATGTTATGTCGGTTAGGGAATTTGTTTCTTGGTCCTAAAAAAATATATATTTTTTTAATGTCTGTCGTAAGCACATTTATCCACGCAAATTAATCTTACTAAGAGAAGGGCATTAGCAAAACGTCTGGGTTATGAATGCAAAACCTACCAGCAATATCGTTGAAATTTGACTGGCCCTTATGTGTTAACCGTTCTATAAACATCACTTGAAAAAATTGCTTCAAGTATATCAGAATCTTATTTTTGCGTTAGTTTTGTAGAAAGGCAGTATTGTTTTAATCGTTTTAAAAGAACGCCCAACGTGGGGCTCGAACCCACGACCCCGAGATTAAGAGTCTCGTGCTCTACCGACTGAGCTAGCCGGGCACATACTTTCTGTGAGAAATAGACAGTGGTATTATTCAAAATAATATTGTTGAATGGGCTTATTAGTGGAAGACACTGCATCCACTAAAGATTGCATTGCGAAAAACACTGAAGTATATAAATATTGAAGATACACGTTATTATTGTATTATTATATATATGTAATATATATATAGATGTATATACATATACATACATACATACATACATATACACACATATGTGTGTGTGTGAATTGATGATATATATATATATATATATACATATACACACACACACATATATATATATATATATATATATATATATATACATACATATATACATATATATGTGTGTGTGTACGTATGTATATGTATATATAATATATATATGTATATATATACATATATATACGAATGTATATGTATATATAACATATATATATATTTAACATATATACTTACATATATGTGTGTGTGTATGTATATATGTGCATATACATACATATGTGTATTTAAATTTATAAATATATATGTATGTATGTTTGTGTGTATGTATATGTATATGTTTATATATATATAGTATATATATAGTATATATATATATGTATGTATGTATGTATGTGTGAGTATGAACATACATATGTATGTGCACACACACACACACACACACACACACACACACACACACACACACACACACACACACACACACACACACACACACACACACACACACACACACACGTGTCTGTACGCGTGGCTGTCTCTGTCTATCTGTCTCTTTGCCTCCTTGTCTCCTGAATTACTGTCCTGGCTAATAGATAACCATGCATTCATTCAGTAAATCAAGCCCGGCTAGCTCAGTCGGTAGAGCACGAGACTCTTAATCTCGGGGTCGTGGGTTCGAGCCCCACGTTGGGCGTACCATTTTCTGTACCCGAAGGTCTGTCTGCTCACACCCACACTCTACAGGGTATGAGCGTAGGGGCAGCTGTTTCAACGATCATATGTGGGTGGGAAATGGCAATATATGATTAAGGAATTGTGTATATGAGGAAGTGATGTTGTTCAGGGTTTTATTTATGAAGTATATGTTTAGTAGATTAGGCAGTATGATACCTTGACATGTATAGTGTATGAAGAAATAACAAATGAAAATATGGTAATATTGATGCATAGTAATTACAAGATCCTAGTGATACCTCATTTTATCCAGTATTTCCCCTTATTTCGTTCTCCATTTATGATGTCAGCATCGCTCTTCACCGGTTCAGCTTAATTACTCTTTCTTTAGTGCTTCACCTAAGAATTGCATAGGCTATGCTATGATAAATAATTTGATATGTGGTAAAATATATGAATTCCTGTTATAAAAGGTTAATTCGCTGCGAGCATGTTTATGGCCTTGTGGCGCAACGGATAACGCGTCTGACTACGGATCAGAAGATTCCAGGTTCGAATCCTGGCAAGGTCGGAGTAAAGTTTTAATTTTATCTATGTAACATGGCGTCATTTTGTGTCTATTTTCATTTGCAGGGAACAATATTATCGGCATTATCGTCATATTCATTATCTCACCTTGTTCATCATGTTTGCTGTCGTTACTTCCACTATTACTTATACTTCTTCTACTATTGCGACTAACACGTCCACTTTTTTCTACTTCTACTTCCACTACCTCGACCACTATGACTACTACCATCACTACCACTTCAACTAATATTGCTATCATTATTAAAATTACTACTACTGCTCCTACTACTATTATGGATATTGTTACAATTATCACTACTATTACTGATATTATTACAACCACCATTACCATTACTACTACTATTATTACTATTACTTATACTACTACTAGTACTGGTACTGTTATTGCTACTAAAACTATTACTCTTTCTGTTACTATTACCACTACTATTAATTACTGCACTAATACTCCAATTATTATTACTATTACTACTAATATTATTACGACTGCTACTAACATTACTGTTACTACTAGTATTACTACTACTCTTATTGATACTGCTACTATTACTTTTACTGCTACTACTACTATTATTAATACTGATGTTACTACTACTATTAGTACTACTACCATCACTGCTACAATTACTACTACTTCTATTAGTATTACTACTACTGTTACTACTACTATTACTACCACTATTATTGCTATTACGACTACTACTATTATTGCTATTATGACTACTACCAATACTACTATTATTGCTACTAGTACTGCTACTACTACTACTTTTTCTACTTCTACTATTACTATTATTACTATTACTGCTGTTGCTATATTGTTACTGTGATTATTACGATTATAATTATTACTAATGCTAGTACTAGTATTACTAGTACCACTATCACTATTAATAGTATTACTAGTACCATTACTAGTGTTACTATTACTAGTATTACTATTGCCAGTGTTACTATTACTAATATTACTATTATGGTATTACTATTTCTAGTATTGTTATTACTAGTATTAGTATTACTATTTCAAGTATAACTATTAGTAGTATTACAATTTCTAGTATTATTATTACTAATATTACTATTATTAGGATTACTCTCACAGGTATTACTCGTACTAGTATTACTCTCACTAGTATTACTCTCACTAGTATTACTCTTACTAGTATTACTCTCACTAGCATTACTCTTACTAGTATTACTCTTACTAGTATTACTCTTACTAGTGTTACTCTCCTTATTATTACTCTCACTAGTATTACTCTCACTAGTATTACTCTCACTAGTATTACTCTTACTAGTATTACTCTCACTAGTATTACTCTTGCTAGTATTACTCTCACTAGTATTACTCTCACTAGTATTACTCTCACTAGTATTACTTTCTCTAGTATTACTCTCACTAGTATTACTCTCACTAGTATTACTCTCACTAGTATTACTCTTACTAGTATTACTCTCACTAGTATTACTCTTACTAGTATTACTCTCACTAGTATTACTCTCACTAGTATTACTCTTACTAGTATTACTCTCACTAGTATTACTCTTACTAGTATTACTCTCACTAGTATTACTCTTGCTAGTATTACTCTCACTAGTATTACTCTCACTAGTATTACTTTCTCTAGTATTACTCTCATTAGTATTACTCTCATTAGTATTACTCTTGCTAGTATTACTCTCACTAGTATTACTTTCTCTAGTATTACTCTCACTAGTATTACTCTCACAAGTATTACTCTCACAAGTATTACTTTCTCTAGTATTACTCTCACTAGTATTACTCTCACTAGTATTACTCTCACTAGTATTACTTTCTCTAGTATTACTCTCACTAGTATTACTCTCACTAGTATTACTCTCACAAGTATTACTTTCTCTAGTATTACTCTTACTAGTATTACTCTCACTAGTATTACTCTCACTAGTATTACTCTCACTAGTATTACTCTTACACATACACATACATTTACACATACACACCCATACACATACACACCCATGCACACATACATACACACATATACACCCATGCACACACACACACACACACACACACACACACACACACACACACACACACACACACACACACACACACACACACACATATATACACACACACACATACATATACATACGACGTTCTCCGTTGAACTGACCAAAGAGCAGCGTTGATTCAACCGTGTCTTGGCTCCTGCCATCATACCTGGAGGGACATAGTACCATTGCTTTATAAATACCATTTGTCTCCCTTCTTTTCGTGGCCTTGTGGCGCAACGGATAACGCGTCTGACTACGGATCAGAAGATTCCAGGTTCGAATCCTGGCAAGGTCGTGTAAATGTTTTCGTAATTTCAACTCACAATTATCGTTAGCAAAATATGTTATGAGTTAGTTTGTAATTAAAATTGATTTTTTTTTTCTCGAATCGCAAAAATCGCTTTACTGATCGACTCCACACAGAGTGTGGGTAGTTGTCGCTCGGGCCAAGAGATGGCGCGCCTTCACTATTGATTGCATGTATATTTTCTCGTGTTATCTGACTCTTACCTACCAGTAAGTGTGTACTTCTTTGTCTTCTTCCTGTTCCATCTCTTAATCTTTCTTCTTTTCCTCCTGAGTACAGAATTGATTTTCATTTTCCTGTTGTCCTTTCTTCATTATATGTTGACACGTTTAATGCTGACGATCTTCTCTTCTGTATTGACCTTCCTCTTCTTTTCTTTATTTTCCCCTTCGGTTTAATCTTCATTTAATGACTTTTACCTTTATTCTATCCGTATTTCTTATTACGCTTCTTTATTATGTTAGCCTCCCCTCCCTCTTTCTCTCCTGTTCTTCTCCTCTTTATTTAATCCTTTACTTACTCCTCCCATTTTCCTGGTCTTTTGGGTTCTTCCACTAATCTTCTTATTCAGATTCCTCTTCCTCGTTTCTCTTTTCTACTCTTTAGATTCATTGCTCATTATTTCCCCCTTCCTCCTCGTCCCCATGTTCCTCTTCTCTCTGTTGGTCTATTTCTTCCCTTATTCACCTTTATTCGCAATTCCCTTCCTTCTCTCTACTCCTAATGCCGGTCTTCTTTCGACTCCTTTCACCATTCCTCCCTGCCTGACTTTTTATTCATTTTTTCTCGTATTTATCTTCCCACTCCCCTCTTCCTCCCCTATTGAGCCATCTTCTCTCTTGGTTATTCCCCTTCCTTTCTCCATTGTTATTCCTCTTGCCCCTCTCTTCCTCCTTTATTCGCCCTCCTCTCCCCCTTCTTTTTTTATCCCCGTGTCACCTCTTCCTATTTACCTTACTATTTCACTTTCCCTCTGCCTTCTTTGCTCTTTCCTGTTCGTCTTCCTGCTCCTCCTCTCATTTCCTTTCCTCCTTTCCCTCCGGTTTCTATTCTCTTTCCTCTCCTCCTCTCTAAATTCCCTTTCCGCTCCCCTCCACCTTTCCTATTTCCCTTTCCTCTCCTTCTCTGTCAATTCCCGTTTCCTATCCTCCTCCTCTCCCATTTCTCTTTCCATTTCCTCTCCCCCCCCCCTAATTCCCCATTTCATCTCCTCCTCTACAAATTCCCCATCCTCTAAAAGAATGAAGGTTGTACACCACCATGGGTATTTACTGCTCCAATTTCTTCATAGTCAACCAAGGTCATACCCAATACCCCGGTATGCCAGCATCGCCAACGGAAAAAGCAGGCTGGAAATTTTCCCGCCAAAATTCTGTCCGCCACGTGGTAGCTTTGTCGTTGGTTATCGGTGCTTATTGATATATTGATTAATTAATTGTTATCTGATTGCTTTCGAGACATGAAGATGTTTTTCATGAAATATTTGAAACCTCTGAATTAAGAGAGCAGATATTATTGTTCGAAAGTTAATGGAAATGCATTAACCGTATAAACGGGAAAATTGGTTTGCTTCTATTACTTCAATATTATCGGACTATCAAAGACTTTCTGTGGTATTACAAGACATAACGGAATATATATATATGTATATATATACATATACATATATATATATACATATACATATATATATATACATATACATATATATATATACATATATATATACATATACATATATATACATATACATATATATATATATATATATATATATATATATATATATATATATATATATGATACTTCCATCCACCCCCCCCTCCACACACACATTTCTCTCTAGATAGATAGATAGATAGATATAATTATATACATATAAATATATAGATATATCTATCTTTATATATCTATCTATATATATATATATAGATATAGATGTATACATATATATATAGATAGATAGATATAGATATATAGATATATATAAATCTATCTATCTATATATCATATATAGATATATGTATGTATATATATATATATATATATGTATGTATATATATTTATATATATTCATATATATAAATAAATATATATTTATATGTATAAATATATATGTATATATATATATGTATATATATATGTATGTATATATAAATATAATATATATATATATGATGTATGTATGTATATATATATGTATATATATATGATATATATATAATATATATATATATTATTGTGTGTATTGTGTGTGTATGTATGTATGTTTATATATATGTATATATATATACATACATATACATATATATGTCATATATATTTGTATATATATTTAAATATACTTATATATGTATACTCATGTATATATATATATATATATATATATATATATATATATATATATATATATATATACTCATAAATGCATATCCACACCTATATATATATATAATGATATTATATTTATAGATATATATATATACACATATATACATCTAATATACGTCATATATGCAAAGTACACCGCCTATTATACATATATATAATTTTTTGTTTTAATGGGGGCCATGAAAATATATGTATAATATATTAAACATAATATATATATATATAGATAATTATATAGACTCATAATATCATATAGCACACCCTATATATACATATATTTGTATGCATGTAAATATATGTATATATATATATATATATATATATTTATAATATGTATATATAAGTATGTATATGATATATATATATAATATATATATAATGTATATAAGTTATGTATATAATATGATATAATATATATATACATACTTATATATATATATATATATATTTTATATATATTTATATATATAGATAGATAGACAGATAAATAGGTATGTATATACTATGTATATACTATATATATATATATATATATAATGTATATAATATAGAATAATGTAATATAATATATTATATAATATATATATAAAACATACACTCAGACTCACACTCAAATACACACATTTTGTTCAGACTAAGCAGATACTATACTCATCACTTTAGGGGCAAACTTAGTATTCTTTCTGAAGTATCCGAGATAGTGAGAAAGGAAATTCCGAATCAAAGAAGCCTTGTATTTGACCTGTGCTGAAGAAGCGAGCTGTATTAGCACATTGAGTATTTCCAGGCTGAAGGGAAGTGCAGGATGTTTTATAGATATGTAGAAACAGGATTTGAACGGTACTCAATATTTATATCTATATCTGATAAATAGATTTTAAAAAATTACTTTTCCTTGCATGTCTTAAAACTCTTGGATTCTTGGTGAAGGTTAATAAGTGATAATGATAAACACATTGCACCAGATTTAAGAGTGAGAAAACTGAATCGGAATGCGATATTCGAGATCATATTGATTTCGTGGCGCAGCATCCAAATGTTCTTTCTCATGTGGATATTGTTCCACTTGGAGGTGAGGTCTGAAAAAGGGGAGGGTGGTATAGCACAATCATAACATCGTCTGAAGCGCACAGTTTAGTAGTTTATCGTTGCAATCATATGGTTCTGGTGTTTTAGTAAATAGGGAAAAAAAGAATAGTAAATAGGGAAAAAAAGAATAGTAAATAGGGGAAAAAAGAATAGTAAATAGGGAAAAAAAGAATAGTAAATAGGAAAAAAAAGAGGAATAGTAAATAGGGAAAAAAAATAGTAAATAGGGAAAGAGCCTTAGTGAATAGGGAAAAAAAGAGCCTTAGTAAATAGGGAAAACAAGAGCCTTACTGAATGGTAGCAACTGCAGCGTTCAAACGCATTGTGCATTGCTTTGCGCTGCAATTTGCCGCCTCTGCTTGCTTGCGTTGCTATGTGAAATCAGGTTGTGTCTATAATCAGCTAGGTATTGTTCTTACAATACTCTAGCAGCTTGCTAATCGCTCCAGTTATATTTTAGCGATATCTTGACCACGCAATGTTTTCCGGTATTTTGATATGGATGGTTGATATGTTTGATAAGAAATATAAATTGATTGGTAACTTTTGCGTTCAGGAAACTTATGTAGCCGTCCTATATCCTTCCTTCAATTTTTTATTTTGTGATTGTATTGTTTACTTACTATTTTTCCTTTATTGAGGTGATGCTTACTGGTCTGCATACTATTCATTGGACATGAGGACATGGAAACGAGTTCAGCTTAATGTGTTCTTAATGTGCTATTCGATCCTGCTTTATTCAAATTGTAGAATATGTGAAATTTCTCCATTTCTGAGCTCGCTTCTTTCAGGTTAACCTGTTTGTCCCAAAATTGTATTCGAAACTTAGCAAGATAAAAAGGCTTTAAGCACAGGTAACGAGTCCTCTTCGGGAATGACATTGCCTCTATAGAAAGAAGTGCGTGGGCTTAGCCAATACCCGGGCCAGACCCAGGGCGCCACGTGGTGCAGCATGTGCTCTATGGCCCGGTGCTCGGTGCTCGGTGCTCGACCGGCGGCCACGTGGGAGTCACAGAGCAAGGGCGAGGGATATTTGCGTGTTCAAAATGGAAATGATGATAATGATTTTTGTGATAGCAATGGTATTGGTAACAGTAATGATTATAATGATTACCATACTGATTTTTGAAAAGCCTTATCATAATTATCATTATTATTATTAATGACAATGATGATGGGGAGAAGAATCAAGATGATGCTGTTGATTATACTTATGGGTAAAATTCATGATACGAGTGCTATCAGCAATTCATTAATTCTCAGTCTCCTCGTGAATTACTCATGTTTAGACGCAGCGATTGCATTTACTGTTTTTACCATCTCCGTCTACTTACATAAAATATGTGCAGTTTAGTATGCCGTAGCATCATGAACACTTACCACCTATAATAAGTTTGCATAGTTGAACAGTTATTGCATCATCATCATCAATTAGTGTTAATCCTGCTGCTCTTTTTCTTCCTCCACTTCCCAGATACATATTTTTCTCTTGTCATTCCATCCTTTCCATACCTTTCTCTTTTCATCCCCTTTCTCTGTTCGTCGAATCTTTATCGCCTTATTCATATTGTTTTCTTGTGTCCTGCTATACATTTTTCTTTATTCGGTTGTTTCGTCATCCCGTTTACATCTTCCATACACTTGGTATTATGTTTACCTTTCCAACGTGAGGCTCGAATTACGAAACCTTGAGTGCGTCCTCTAAATACTTAGATATAAATATATCTTTTTCGTTTTTATATGCTACATATACTTTACGCTTATGGTGGAAATATCATGTACAACGCATACACGCACGCGTGTTCGTGTGAGTTCTTAGATAAAACTATCCGCGAAAAGTGCTCTCACACGTGAACTGTGTCAGTTAAAAAATATGTTCGAGTTATTGTTTGATCAAAATTGATGGTTTCTGGTTACTATACTATGCGTTGGCCGAGCAGATGCTTTGATTAAAGAGTCGTAGGCGGGTAAGGAGACGCGAGGAACGACCAGATCTATTAAGAATTTCAGAGCAGTTGCCCTGGACACACACACACATATACATATATATATATATATATATATTTGCTTTGGTGTTTTTTGTACTTTGATTTATATTATTTATGTGTTTGCTTGCATACTTGCGCTTTTTGAGTGCTTGTGTTTGTGCACGTGTGTGTGTGAGAGTGTGCGTGTGTGTCTTATCTAGGAGACGCCGTTTAAACGTCTTTGTAACTTTTTTTTTTTCATTTATAACTGACTGACAAAAGCACACCTGTCTACCTGTTATCATTGTATTACTATCTTTATAAAAACAATAGCACAAAACCCGTCTCCGTCATGTGCAAGCTGTTGATTGGCTAAATAGATCAACCAATCAGCGATTCGAACGTGCAAGGCAGGAGGGTGTGATATCTATATGGTTTGAAGAGCGACTTACTTTAAATCGGTATTTATCTTATTCATCGTCTATATTTACCTTGAACTGTGCAATTAGAATTCATGGTCTACTTATGAAATAACATCGTGTTGTATTTAGGGAGCGTTAAGACTTATTATAATGTAGTGGATTTGGCAATTCTTCAATAGCTCCATGTGGTTACGTGCGCTGTTCGATTTCATTTCTTTACACGCGCTGCGATTCTGAAATTATGATGATTACTGTCGTATGACATTGTTCCATTGTTTTATTTTTATTGTTCCATTGTTTTTTATGTAAACAAAAATGGTCTTTGAGGGTTTTTATACAATTTGGTAACGTTGCATTAACGTCATCGTAATTAAATTTGTCTTACCTACAAAAGTTGTTTGTTGAATCTATGTCATCTTGTTTTGATATATTTGTGATATATAATACTTTCACGTTGCCTGTATGTAATTTTAAAATGTCATAGGTGATTCTTCTCACTCATCGTATTGATGTTTAAAACGACATATGTATATATATATATATATATATATATATATATTATATATATATATATATAAAATTTATATATATTTATATACAAACATATATATATGTATGTTTTAAATACATAGCAAAGATCTGGGGGGACATACATATATATATACATACATACATATATATACATATATATACATACATATATATATATATATATATATATATATATATATATATATTACATTAGATATTTAATGACGATTCTCTCAACGCGGACAGTGCCTGACTTCTAGCCCAGAGCTGGAAGCCGTCATGTCTGTGGTCTCATAACCCACATTGTTTTTATTTACTGTTGTTTCTCACGTTTAAAATATCGTGTTTATTAATGTTACACAGTCGAAAATACCTGTCGTCATGAAACCACAGTGTAGGCTTACTGTTTGTGTCTTACGTCCACCCTTGATTATTCATGTTCTTGAATGAAGTAAAAATATATAGAAAAGTAAATTATCAGAGAATCGACATTCGCCATTTTGGACCTCGGGGACTTTCCCTTGACGCTTCTGAGGTCTTTCTGGAAGGGATGAATTTATATCTATGTATATATCCATATTTTTGTGATAGTATCAGTCGTTTGTAAGATAAGACAAGATAAGATAAGATAGAAAGAAAAAGAAGAAGCGGGGGGCTGGGTATACAAGATGGAGGTGATTGGCGGCGCTCGAGCTGTGGAGGGGCGGCGCCGGGGTACGCCTTACGCAGATGCAGGCGTTGCAAGAGGGAGCCGACGGAGGACAAGACAGACGTTGCCAGAGGGCAGAACAGCAGAAAGGCCGTTATGCCGCGGGCGCCGCCGCCGCCTTTGAAGAGGGCGACGACGCCGCCGGTTGCAGAGGGCGCAGACAAGGCAAGCCGCAGTTTGCTGAGGGCGAAGCCCGCCGCCTGCAGCCGCAGTAGGATCGGGAGAAGACAGCAGTACTCCGCTGGTGCGCCCAGCCGCCTTCTGTCGCCGCCGTAAGCCGAGCGCGCCGCCCGTATTCCCTGCCCTCATCATTAAGCGCCCCGCCGGTGCCGCCGCCGACGTACCGCCTCAGAAGCCGTAGGTTGCGCCGCCGCCTATGCCGTCTTTAGTCGCCGCCTTCCGCCTTCTTCTCCGTCAGGTACCGTCATCGATGGCGAGGTAGGTCTCACCCGTCCTTGTCCTCCGTCCTATGCCGTAAGTCTCAGAATCCCGCTTTTTCCACCTCCTCCTTCCCTCCTCACTTTTCTTAGTCATCTCTACCTCCTCCCAATTTTAAAACTATTTCTCGTCTTTCTCTACTTCTCTTTGGCCTCTAGTGGCGGCTCGACCTCCTTCGTCCCAATTTGATAGACCATCGGCTGTGTGGCTGTACGTCTTCCTTCGTCTCTTCGCTTCCCCCTCAGACATCCGCGTCTGCACCATCCAAGCGGCACCCGCTCCGCGCCCGCGGTGTGCCGTCCGCCGACACGCCCTTTCCCCGACGCCCCCGACCGCGGCCCACCGACGCCCCTCACGGCGCTCACTGGTCTCTACCCCAGTGTGCGATCTCTTGCTGGTGGAACCGCTCTAAGGGCAGAAGAAGAAAAGAAAAGGGGCAAAAAGAAAGAGGGCATAAAAAGACAGAAAAGAAAAAAAAGGGACAAATAAGTAAGCAAGAAAGGGGAAAAGAGCATGAACAGGAAGCGGGCACAGACAAGAACAAAGAAAGAGGCAAAGGGAATAAGCAGAAGAGAAAGAAGGCAGAAGGAACGAAGAAAGAAAAAACAGACGAACCGACGAACCAGGAAAAGAAAGAATGCAAGGAAGCAAAGCCCGAGGACAGAAAGAAGACAACAGAAAGGGAAACAAAGAAGAAAAACCAGGAAGAGGGGAAAAGAAGTAAGAAAGAGGGCACCGAGGATCACGACGAGCGAAAGACGAGAGAAAGAAACAGCAGGGAAGACCCAGACGAAAAGACAGGGAGGAAAAAAAAAGACAGAGGTAAAGGACGAACAGAAAACGACAGCAAGAGAAGAAAACCGAAAAGTACGCCCGAAGTTACCCAAGAAGTCACAGAGGACAGAAAGCTGGGGCCAAGCACGCGGGGGAAACAGAAGAAAAGTAACAAATGTAGGGAAAGAAGCTAAAGTAAAAAGAGAAGAGGAACCAACGAAGAAAAGGAGAGGGAAACGAAGACAAAAGAAGAAGGAAAAAAAGACGAAAACAAGAAAAGAGGAAAAAAAGAGAAGAAAAAAGAAATAGAGGGGGGGCAGAAGACGCAAAAGCAGAAGGAGCAAGGAAAAAGAAGCAACGAAAGCGGAGGGGGGGGGAACAAATAGAAGAAAAGGGGGCAAGCGGAGGAAGCAACGGCACGACCCCGGAATAGCGGACACGCAAGAAAAACGAAGAGGACCACACGGAAGAAAAAAGAAACGAGGCAAAGGAACAATAACGGCGGAAGAAGCAGAACAAGCGACAGCAAAGAGGGAAAGGCAAAAGCAGGAACCAAACAGACAGAGGCCAAACAGAAGACCCAGAAGAGAGGCCACGAAAGACCCGGAGAGAGCGAACAAGGAACCGCGCCCACAAGCACAGAACGAAAGGGGACACGACGAAAAAACCGGCCAATAACTAGGAACAGGCGAAAAGGGGGGAGACGAGTGGAAGCAGCAAGAAAAAGGGAAAAATAGAGAGTGGACCGGAACACCGAAATACGCCAATCGCCGGGGCAAACCGCAGAACCCCGCGCAAAGCGGCAACGACAAAGCAAAGGAAGCTACGACGCAGGAACTAGAAAGAAAAGAACGAGGGCAAAAACCATGAAGACTGAACGCAACGCGGAAAAAGCAGGCACAACGCAAGATGCGCAGAAAGCCCGCGCGCTGTCCAAGCCTACCCGCGCGTGACACGGCCCTCCACTCCACGCGCTGGCCACACCCCCCCCCGCCCCACCCCCCCCCCCCCTCCCCCCCACGACCCCCAATCCCCCCTCTCATTCGCCTCCGCGCCCTCCTCCCTCCCTCTTTCCCCCCCCTCCTCTCTCCCTCTTCCCCCTCCCTCCCCTCCCTCTTCCCCCTCCTCCCCTCCCTCTTCCCCCTCCTCCCCTCCCTCTTCCCCCTCCTCCCCTCCCTCTTCCCCCTCCTCCCCTCTCTCTTCCCCTCCCTCCCCTCTCTCTTCCCCTCCCTCCCCTCCCTCTTTCCCCTCCTCCTCTCCCTCTTCCCCCTCCTCCCCTCCCTCTTCCCCCTCCTCCCCTCTCTCTTCCCCTCCTCCCCTCTCTCTTCCCCTCCTCCCCTCTCTCCACTCCTCCTCTCCCTCCTCTCCCTCTTCCCCCTCCTCCCATCCCCCCAAGTCCGTCGTCCATCACAAGCTCTCACGCCGATGATCAATTACGACAAGGCCCCCATGCATGCCCCCCTCCCCTCCCCCGCCCTTCCTCTCCTGGCTCCTAAGCAGCTCTCCTCCCCCACCCCTGGACTCCACACACCCCCTCACCTCCCCCCTCCCCCTACCCTCAAAGACCCTAAAGCACTACCTCCTCCCTCACCCCCTACCGCCTTCTCTCCCCCTCCCTCACCCCTACCCCCCTCCCCTCTCCCCCCGCCCCTACTTCACCCTCCCTCACCTTACCTTCTTCGGCACCCATACCCCTCCCCCCTTCTTCACCCCCTACCTCTCTCCCTTCCACCTTACCAAGCCCCTCACCCCCACCATCCCCTTCCTTCTTCCCCTCCCTTTCTCTCTCCCCCCTCCCTTTATCCCTCCCTGAACCCCCGTCCCCCTCTCTCTCTCCCACCCTTTCCGCCTCTCTGAACCCCCCCTCCCCCTCTCTCCCACACCCTTTCCCCCTCCCCCTCCCCCTCCTTCCCTCCGCCTCCCTCGCTAACCGGTTTTCTGAAGAATCTCCCTCACGTTACACTTAAAAAGAGCGACCAGACGAAGCTGACGTCGATTTGCAGGCTATTTTTTTTTCTTCTTTTCTTTTTCTCTTTTTTTTTTTTTTCTTTTTTTTTAAATTTTTCTCTCTTTTTTCCTCTTCTCTTTTTTTCTTTTTCTCTTTTTTTTTTCTTTTTTTCTTTTTTTTTTGTATTTTCTTGTTCTTCCTCTTTGGTGTTAATCTATCTATGGACTTATGGTGCAGCTTTAGCCTTAGCTATCGCCTCTGTTGTCGAGTGTTCTCAGGACAGGTCGGAGGTCGTGAGGATTTACTCTTTTTATCTTTATTTTTGTTATTCCTCTATTTAATGGTCGGTGATAGGTTTGGGTATGAGGTTTAGGGCTTGAGAGAGCGATGTGCAGTTGTGGTGAACTGCCCAAGAGTATATATATATATATTATATATATACATATTTATGATATATGACAACGGTATTCTGACTTTTCCAGGCAAATTAGATAATGCTTGGAGTATCTTCGTGTAGTTCATCAATGGCCAATTTTCATTCCGTTCTCTATGTATCATTAATCGAGTAAATTAATCGGATCTTGGAAGTTGTAAAGATCGAGAGAGAGAAAGTTGTCGGCACTGGGAAATTTTCGCTTCATCGGGCAGGCAAGTTAGCAAATTAGGAAATGCTTCTCTAGGCATGGAACAAACTGGGTCAGCCTTAGTTGCGTGGCCCGAAGTTGAGTCAGGTGGAGTTGAATAGGCCGAAGTTATTGACTAAAGCTCAGTAAGCAAGGGTTCGGTAAGATTCCGTGATATTCAGTTCAGCAAACAAAAGAACAGAATAGAACAGAATCTATTAGACTTTTATATCGTTAGTTAGGCTTCAAAGTGTCACATTTGTTCCGCCTTCGATTTATTTACCTCCCCCCCCCCTCTCTCTCTCTCTCTCTCGACAGCTGAGCTCCGTGCCTGGCCTGGAGGGCGTGGTGGCGGAGACCGTGCCCGCCGCAGCAGAGCCAGCCTCCTCCGCAGACGCAGTAGGTGCCGCAGGGGAGCGCCACGCCGCCGACGGAGCCCCAGGTCCCCCTCCCGCGCCTCAGCCCGTAGCCCAGCAGGACGCGGTGGACTCCCCTCAG